>NW_021703766.1:38555966-38628466 GCF_005190385.1 Monodon monoceros
TTTCTTTCTTTCTTTCTTTCTTTCTTTCTTTCTTTCTTTCTTTCTTTCTTTCTTTCTTTCCTTCTTTCTTTCTTTCTTCCTCTTTTTATTTTTCCAATTTTTGTCTTCTTCTCTGAGTCTGGAAGTTTCTTTGGATGTGACAGTATGTAAACTTTTTTTTTTTCTTCAGAAAATTTCCCAGTGCCTGAGGGATTCTTTCAAAGTTAATTTTTTTTTTAATTTTTTCTGTCTACAGACATTTTCTTTTTCTACTATCATCATCATCATCATCATCATTTCTTAACTCTTTATTGGCTTATTTTCTTTCCAGAATTTCTATTAGATGGATATTAGACCTTCTGGATTGTACCTCCATGTCTCTTAATTTTTCTCCTTCACTTTCCATTTCTTTCTTTCTGTTTTTTTTTTGTGTGTGTGTGTGTGTGTGTGTGTGCTACTTTCAATATTATCTTCCATGTTAGAAATATGGCCTGGACCAAGTATATTTGTTTTTTCAGAACTTCAATTGACTTTTAAAATAATATATGCAATTAAAATTTGTATTTCCAGCACCTTTATTTTTTTCTTCTCTGATTGCTCTGTTTCCAGGCAGTCATTTCTCTCTTAGAGGGTGAAATATTCTCTTTATTCTTTCTAAATATATTAACGAGAATTTTTAATTAAATTCTTCCTGTTCTCTAAATTATTTTTGTTTCTTTTGGGTTCATCTTGATTTTTCCTTTTGTGTGTTTTGAGCTTCTCTCATGTGTCTAGTAAACTTTCTGTCACTTGTGTTTATGAGAAGAGGACTAATGACTTAGTGTGGGCAGCTGGCAGGTGGTTCTGTAGGCTCTGTAGTTCTGGTATTCCACAGGCCTCACCGTGGAATGGGAGGGATGCTGTCTGGCTTCTTAGTGAGGAGGACTCCAGGACAGTGGAACCCCCCATAAGGATGTGCACTGTAGGGTAGGCAGGCAGGAAAGTGGGCAGCCTGGGACTTGCCTGCCTTCCTCCCCACCCTGTCCCCATCCACTGACAAGGAAGCGGGTGTTCACTCTGGCAGTGCGAGACGTTGGGGTCCTTGCCTTTCTAGCAGGGCTGCCCTGTTATTTTCTTCTTTATTCTATCAGAAATGAAGCTCTTCTCTGCTTCTTTTCAAGCCCCTGTCCTCACTCTAGGACAATTTTAAGGCCAGGAGCTTCATGCCTTTATAGGGTAGCGTTTGGTTCTTGGCTTTGGGGATGAGGCTCTCTTCTGCCACTGTATTTTCACTCAGAGTCCTGAGTTTCTCTGGATCAATTCATTTCTTTCAAGTTGTTTCCCTGTAGTGTGTTTGGTGTCCTCCTATCAATATGATCCCATCTATTTTCCACCTTCCAGAAATACGTCAAAATTTCCGGCATGCTGATGACCCCTTTTCTTATTTTCTAACGCCCTGAGGGAATTGTTCTGCATGAAAAAAATGTATATGCTGTTTCCAGGGCTTTGAAGCAGCAGAGAAGGAGAGTAGATGTGACTGTTTGCCACCTTGGTACAATCCACTACTGGTATTTTTTTAAAAATATTGGCTCTCTGGGTTTTAATATTGAGTGGAGTTTTCTAGAGAGTCAAACATATTATTGGAAAGTATGATAATTTTTACTTATTTCCAATATTTATAGTTCTTACTTGATTTTCTTTGCTAGTTGCATTGGCTAGAACTTCCATAAGAATATTTAAGAACTGTGGTGACGGGGCATCTTTAGTTTGTTTTAAATTTTGATGAAAATGCTGCTAGCATTTTACCATAAGCCATGTTTTGGGGTTGTTTTGAGATAGGTATTTTGATGAACTTAGTTTTGTATTACCAAGCATTTGTTTAAAAAATCAGAAATGAATACCCAACTTTGTTAGAGGCCTTTTTGCCATCTGCCAAAATGTTTTTGTTCTCTGGCCTATTACAATAGATTTCTGAATATTGTGTCATCCTTTCTGATGCCTATGAAGTGTTCCTGGGAGATAATCCTTCCTAAAATGAAGACACCATCCTCGACCTACTCACCGTATAATTTCTTCCCTTCTCTGGAGAAGGCAGCCTTTCCTGGTGATATGCCTTCATATATTCACATTGTGTTGTGGGTGTATCACGGATGAGAGGAAATCAACCTAATGCCCTTTACTCCATTGAATCTAAATGGTGGACACTTTTAGTAAATGATTGTTGAACTTAAGGGAACTATTTATTTAGTCTTCTGGGTTTTGTTGTAAAAATCCAAATATCCCAGGAGAGAAGATACTTCGAAAATATTTATAACCCATGACTCAGTTTTCCAGTCCTAGAGCAAGACTTACAACAAGGTGTACCAAACCTACAGAACCACCAAATATCCCAGGAGGGAAAGTGTGTGTCCACTGCTTCAGGAGAATGCGTCTTTGTTTGTTCACCTCTGTTATATTTTGGAACATCACTTTGCGCTAGGCACTGCGGCTGGGGACTGGCAGAGATGGGAGACAGAGGGGGTGCTCCTCTGAGGGGGGTGGCATGGGTAGGAAAGGCTTTCTGTGACAGCGGACCAAGTCGAAAACTACCTGTTTCCTTCATACTACCATCACTATGGCACCGCTTCTGGGAATCACATTTTAATCAAAAGTATGCAATTAAAACACTTCCATCTCATTTATTTCATTCCAATCTAACTAAATATCTATGGCCAGTTACTCCCCAAATTTTACAAAGGTGTTGAAGATTGGTATCTGCTGAATGGAGGTGGGCTTTCTTTCATTTCAGCTTTCTCTTCAAAAATAACTTTTATATTTTTCTAATTAGAGAAACAATGCATGCCCATGAAATAATTTGGAAAATATATAATAGTCATCAGAAGACAAATAATCCCACCCCCCTCAGAGATAATAATTTGTTAATATTTTGTTACATTTCCTTTCGTTGTTTTATATACATATATATTCTTCTTTTTCAGAATTGGAATCAAGCTTTAATCATAGTTTTCTGTTTCACTTAAAATTATGGCCTGAGCATTTTCCCATCCTCTGAAATATTTTTTGAAAGCATGATTTCAATGCACAGTATTTGTAGCAGTGTTAATTTAAACATCCTCCCACTCTTGGACATTTGGGTCAACTCTGTCTTTTGTTGCGATAAGTAGCACTTCAGCACAGTTTTGTCTTCGTCACTGATAGCATTGTAGGTTTGTTCTAGGAGTGGAAAACTGAGTCATAGGTTATAAATATTTTTGAGACTTTTGATATATAATGCCAAACTGCTTTCCAAAAAATACTACCAACTTACACGCTTCCCAGTACTATATATAAGAATGTTCCTTATGTGTTGCCAGCAGCAGATATTGTCATGAAAGATGCACACATGTACACATACACACATGTGTGCGGCCTATTTTTTAAGCGATAAATGTTGTTTCTGCTGTTCTAAGTCACATTGCACCCAAGACAGACAACATAAAGGAAACTTGGGTGAACAAGATAAGATGAGAGCTGGCTGCGTAAATGAGTCAACAGTGTGAGGTTTGGGTAGGAGGAGGGCAGGGGCGTCCTGGGGAAGGCGCCGTTGGCCTGGGTCCGAGAAGAGGCGATGTGTTCCCTCTCCTGACGTGCTCACATCTGGGGAGGCTTTGGCTTGAGGCGCGCTCAGCGCAGCTCGCCCCATCCGAGGAGGACTCCCAACGTGTCCTCTGTTCCTCCGTGTCCTTGCCAGGCACGGAGAAGCCATCGGTGGCCCAGCGAGCTCAGTGAAGAGGAAAGAAAGCAGAGCAGAGAGGGGACAGAGTTCTCCCCAGATGCGTCTTATTGGGGCTGGAGCAGAGGCCAGACTGTGATGCCTGCCCCAAGATGAGTCATGGCCTGGTGCTCGAAGGAGCTGGGCACCAAGTGTGCTGGGCACCCAGCCTGCATGTGACACTCCCCGAGATGTCACGGGGAACTGCTTGTGAGCGGCTGAGAACAGAATCTGGCTTAATGCTTTTAACAAGTTAATGTTTGTGCTCATGGGCTCTGTGCACATTTAAGAATTAATTAACTCCTTTAAGGAAGTCATTTATGTTTGAGACCAAAGAAGACACTCAGGGGCCAAAACTCCCCCAAAGAAGAAGACCAAATCACACAGCTCTACGCCTTGGCAGGACCCGCAAGACCAACTTTCCTACAGCCTGATCCACAGCGCACTCAGATATCTTTAACCCGTTCTTTCCACAAGGCTCTTGGGGCAGCATATTAAACTCGAGTTATTTTCAATTTCATCTAAGGTGTCTCTATCCAATGCATTTTCTTCAAAGTCTGCAATGTGGGATTCAAGATCTCTCAGCATCATCAAAGTCTTAGGAAAATATATTACTAGGAAGTGGAGCTGCTACTTGTGTGTTAATTACAACAAGCCCGGTTGCTGCACAGATAATCTCCAGCGTCAGAAGCATCAGCTCGGGCAATATCAGGAAAAACAAAACCTTTTAAAAAAAGCATCCTGAATTCTCTCTTTCAGCCTTTGAGGAAAAAAGTGCAGTTCATTGTGAAGCTAAACCTCATCTATTTAGTTGTTCTTATAAAGATTTCATCGATATTTGAAATGTTCCTCTCTTGAAAGAGAAAAACCAAGGTAGATTTTCAGGATCCAGTCCCAGAACTGCTTTGCTATTTTCAGTCTTTATCTGCTTTTTCAGAGGAAAGTCTGTGGATAACCCATTTGGGCCAGGTTCTGGGTGCCAGGAGATTTTGACCATGCTTAATACAAATATGTCAATCATATGTGTTTGTTTTTTGGTTGGTTTCACTGTCTCTCCTTCCCTTGTGAGCTGAAGCTGGTGTTTGCAACGGACAGGACGCTTCTCTCCTGTGAACTTGAAGGGGAACAGGGATCTCGTGTGATGAGGTCACCAGGGAAGGGCAGCGGGAAGGCCCGAGGTCTCAGGGGAGTGAGGGCAGCCTGTCCTCCCAGGAAGATAGGGCAGACCTCTGACCCTGATGGCATTCTGTGGGCTTTGGAGGGAATAAAGGCCAAAGGCGGGCATGGGGAGGGCCCAGGAGGCAGAGAAGGGAAGAGTATGTTTTCAAATTAAGGGTTTTTTTATGAATGGGGAGGAAAGGTCAATTTATTCCCAATACAGAACTTCTTAAGGGAGTCCTTATCCACGCTGATGAGAAGGTCCTCACTGGCTAAAGGAAGGGCTGTGCTGACCCAGGAGAAACCAACCATTGGGATGTCCATGGCAACTTCGGGAGATGTAGGGACCACCACGTTAACTAACTGGGGTCACAGTTAGTTACACTTCTCTGCCCCCAGCTCTCCAGGGGGAAGCCCTGCTGGCTCCTGTGCATCCCTAACACCCTCTACCTTTGTCAGCTCCCTCTGTAAGAGGGAGCAGGCCTCAGGCCGGAGCCTGCTGCAGGCAGCAGTGTTTAGCCAGAATTTAATAACATTGTTCTCATTTTATTTATTTTTATAATTACCTTTAATTTAGAGCAAGTGATACAAATTTCCATTTAGGGTAATGATATAGTTTCCTTTTAAATGCATTAAAGTAAAAAATAGTGAATTAATTAAAAAAATATTAGCAAGGGTACAAAAACACAGCAAAAATGAGAAGGTGGTTTATTGCAGTGCAGCTCTGTGGCGAAAAGCGTCGGGAAGGGGTATGTGGTGCCTGCAATTGGGACGCTGCTGAAAGCCCTTTTAAGCTGTTTTCATTTTATTTATTTTCTGAAACAGATGAGCGGACCCTGAGCTACTGGAGAGTTTAGGATTTTAGGAAACAGAGCTCTGAAGAAAAACCCCTGAAGATAGACACATTGATCCCAGAGGTTTAAAATGGATCCAAGCCTCAGGAAAGTACACCAGAAAGATCCCTGAGAGAGCAGCCCCTCTCCTCATTAGGACTATTAGTTTTCCTAGAAAGGACTAAGGTAAACCTAAGGGCCCTATCGCCAGAGAGGTTTACTAGATGTCAAGCAATCTGATGGATTCTGATATTTCCCCCCCCACCTTTCTCTGAATTCTCTTGACACGTCCTTGTATGACACTTGGGACAAGTATCCCTTCGGACACTTACTGTACTCTTCCTGCTCTCAGCTTGGTAGCAGGCCAAGACTCTGTTCTTTTCTAGAGGAGACTTGTCCAGGCTCATCTCCACAGTCCTCATATTACCTAATACATGAAAGATGCTCATTCACTCCATCCATCCATCCATTCATCTATTCATCCTTCTATCCATCCACCCAAACATCCATCCATCCTTCTATCCATCCATCCACCCAAACATCCATCCATTATTCCATCCTCCATCCATCCATTCACCCATGTTTTTGTCCTTCCATCCACTCAATAAATATTTATTAAGAGTATTCTGTATATTTCACAGTAAAAAGTTAAACAAAAAAAAAGGTCTTCTGGGTGCCCCCGGCACTCAGGTGGGCATCAGGGATGTAGCAATAACTGCGAAAGACACTGCTTCTACCCTTACGGAGTTTATGTCTAATGGGGGAGGTAGAAATTGAACCAGTGGCTGTTCTGTGCCAGGTTAAATGAATGAACGAGTGAACAAGTGGATCTGGAAATCCCTTTTCTCTCTCACTGCTGGGCATTGGGGCTTGTGGAGTCGAGGGATGCTGCCGGTGAACAAGCAGTTTCGTAGATCAGAGGTTGCACACGCGGGTCCTTGGCCAGCTGGGTTTCTTGGAGTGAGATGACAGGCGCTGCAGAGCCTGCTCATCTGTCCCCAGCCACCGAGGGCTTGCCCAGCCTGTGTGAAGGGTACGCAGGGGCAGGGCTCCCTCCCGGGGGCTCCAGCAGCAGCAAGGCTGACAGCCACAGCAGCTGTGGCAGGGCACGGGGCAGGGGAGTGGTTGCTGCAAAGGGCGGCGGGGAGGTGGGGGCAGGTGGGCGGGCAGACAAGCAGTAACATGACTGGGATTCCAGGGGAGGCCAGGCGCTTGTGGTGTCAGACTCCCTGCCAGCCAACTGAGTGTGGCCTCTGGAAGCCAGACACGGTGGGGCAAGTTTCCCAGGGCCTGGGCAACACATTCTTCACCTAGGCCCATGTGCTTTGCCAGGGGCCTGGGCTGCCTCCTTGCTTGCTTGAGTACACACTGGGGATGGGGAAGGCTGGCTCCTGGTGGCCACCCTGAAGCTTAGCTAATGCCAGCCCAGGGGCACTGTCTTCAGGCCACAGGGATGGCTGGAGATGAGGCCTGGCCACAGCTCATTTTCATTCTCCCTTTACTACTCCGCCTGCTCCGGGGTGCCCCGTTTCAGACCCCACATGTCCGGATGCCCTTGCATCCCTGACATGCGTGCAGTGGGCTGCAGAGGGGCCTGCACTTGGAACAGGAGCAGTGGGTGGGAGCCTGGTCCCTCTGGGGCTCTCTGTACAGTGAAGAGGGGGCCAGGGATCCTTACAGTGCAGGGTGAGCAGAGTGAGCAAGAGGAATGGTGGGTGAGGAGGTGCTTTGTAAACCACAAAACATGGAATACTCTAGGGCTTCACTTTCCTTCATCAGCCAGTAGACATCTTTTTTTTTTTTTTGCGGTACGCGGGCCTCTCACTGTTGTGGCCTCTCCCGTTGTGGAGCACAGGCTCCGGACGCACAGGCTCAGCGGCCATGGCTCACGGGCCCAGCCGCTCTGCGGCATGTGGGATCTTCCCGGACCGGGGCACGAACCCGTGTCCCCTGCATCGGCAGGCGGACTCTTAACCACTGCGCCACCAGGGAAGCCCCATAGCCAGTAGGCATCTTTACTGAGCACTTCACAGTTGGCTGAGCACTCAGAGTTCTGCCCTATTACAGGGCATCTTTGGAATCTAAGGAATTTAGGGGGCATCCCTGGGAAAGTGACATTTGGCTGTAGATCTGAAGAAAAGGTTAGCCAAGGTGCAGATGGGGAGAGGAGGATTGGTACAGAAGGAATAGCACGTGCAAAGGCGCTCTGCTGAGAGAGAGCCTGTTAAATCCACGCAAACCTTCTGAAGACTTCTGGACTATCATGAATAAACAGATAAAATCACTTTTCCTTGAAGCAAACAAGAAAAGCCCTATGGGAAAGACCCAGTGGTGGAATTCCAGATCCCTCAGCAAATGGCAAGGAGATGGTTGGGCAGGGTGAGAAATGCATTCTTGGTGCCCACTGTGGCGGCTTAGTCTGTATCCAGGGCACACAGGAGAAGACTCAGTTTTCCTCTTCCCTTCACACCAGACACTTCTACAAGAGCCCAAGCCAGTGTGTGGCTCAGGACTCTGGGATGCGAGTGGAGCCTCCTGGACCTGACTGGTCTAGATTTGAATGAACTCAGTGGAAGAGAGCAAAGATGGGAATGAATTGTCATGATCCTGGGCAGGAGGAGGCTGGATGAGCAGAATAGAAGCTGAGAGGTGCCGGGGGTGGGGGTGGGGGGTTCTGGAAGAGAGGATGGAGTCTTTTATCAGCCAAAACTCCTTTGGTTTCACGTGAGAGGAAATCCAACCCTAACCAGCTTAAAGCACCAGGAGATGTAACTGCAAAGTATGTAAATGGTTCAGCTTCAGGTGTCATTCAATCCAGGAGCTCAAATTATATCACTTCGCAGCTGACTTCTCTCCTCTGCCTCCTTCCTGGCCTTGTCCCAGGGTGCTACAACCCCACCTCCAGCAGCTTCAGACTCTTGGTAGCAAAATGGCTGCCCAAGCTCCAGACCTCATTGGAGTGTGTCTGAAGTGCCTGTAGCTCACTAACAAGCCCTAGCTTTCACTCTCATTGGCTTCAATTAGGTCTTGTGCTGAGCCTTGAACCTATCACCAAGGCCAGGGTTGGGAATATTTTGATTCGCTCACATGAATCCCACAATCGGGATCTGAGGGTTGGCTACATCCCACCCAAACCCCAGGATGGAGGAGGAAGAGAGGGCTTCCCTCATGCAGGGAGAGTGGTGGGTGTGGGTGGAGAGAGATGAGTGTCCATAGGAGCGTCTGCAGTTGGTGGAAGAGTCTGCACCGGGTTAACTCTGCTCCCCAGTGGTACGGGCAGGAAACCATCCCCATGAGTGTGCAGATGTCCCAGATCCCAATAAAAGTCCTGAGCATGGGAGTGGTATTTACGGGAAGCCCCTTCCCAGACAGAGGGCTGGCTTCAGTGCCAGGTCCCCTGCCTAGCAGAGCTGTGGTGGCAGGAGCTGGTAACACACCCAGCTGGGCGTGGCTGTGGGGAAACCCCCTCCACAGGTGGTCTACCTCAGCAAGATCTTTGTCACACTTGAGGGAGCTACAAACAGGTAATGCTTGGCTTCCGCAGGCCTGTGTTATGAAAAGCTTGAGTTACAAAACGCTCTGGCTATTAAAAACCTGCTACTGACTTTAACGGCAATAAAATACCTGCTGTTTATGAGTAATTAGCCACTTCTGGAAAAGAGCTCTATTCCTTTAAATTTATGCATTTCATGGGGGGATGTCATGTTACATCACATCAGCTTGATGTAATTTGATGCAAATCAAGCACGTGAACGAGCGAATGGAAACATTCTCTCCTGCCTCCTGAAGAGTGTTTCTAAATGGAAGTATTTTGGGGCCCCACTCCACCTTTGCTCTTCTTGCTTTCTCAGGAAAGACTTGGGGGGATCCTGAACTTCTGCAGTCCTGGGTGCCGCTGGCTGCAGCCTCTGAGCACCCTGCATGTGCCTCCTGGGAGGATCTCACATCCCTGAGGGTGGCAGAGACTCAGCGGCAGCTGGTTCATGAGCTTCACGCCGGGCTCCAGGCTAACAGACTTCCTTATTGTAAGGACCCCAAGGTGGGTCAATACACACAGGACATGGTATAATCAAGAGTCTAATTTTATATTATCTGATTAGAGAAGGAATTATGAAAAAAAAGAGAGATTGGTGAGTTTGGGGTCTGGTGGAGGAAGCTATATTGTTGAAGTCTTTTGGTCGCTGCTGGCCCCCATTTGGCTGCTGAGGGGGTAGAGGCAAGGACATTCCAGAATTTGTTGGTTACACTATACATCTATTTAGTTGTGCGTTATTTTGTCTTTCATCCACCCAGCCAGCCAGCCAACCAGCCAACCAGCCAGCCAGCCAGCCAGCATTTACTTAGCTTCTACTAAATTTCTTGAGTGTTTAGGAGGTAACCAAGGGCAGTAAGATACAGACACATATCTACTAATTTGCTATGTAACTTTAGGGTGGTCATCACCTGTCTTCTGTCCTCAGTTTACCTATCTATAAAATGGGCACATCAGGCTGAGTGACCAGGAGCTAGATGATCTCTGAGGTTTCTCCAGCTTTGCCACCCTACTACTGTCTATGCATCTCTTCCCTCTAAAAGCATGCCTGTGAAAAGAGAGAAGGGGTGCACAAATCTCATTCATGGAGTGGAGATGTGCTCCCCAAGCAATCGAGGAGAAGGTGGAGGAGAGTGGTGGGAAGTGAGATTGGATGGGGGCTGGAGTGGCCATTCAGTGGAAATCTTCGGCCTGGACTCTTATTTGTGGCACAGGGAAAACAGTGTCGTTTGATCTTTGCCTACTGTACTTAAGTGGAGATAGCCCATGGGGTCAGGAGACAGCAGGTAGGCACAGGCTGGCATTAGGCTTGGGTCCATGGTCCCCCAGTAAGTGGAGCTGGTTGGCTGGGTCCAGCTGTACCTGCTGTACACAAGCTGCTGCCCAGCAGACTGGCTTCCTTGGCAGAACTCGGCTGCTCTCTAACAGGTTCCTCTGGGTAGAGCAGAAAGTGTGAGCTTCTTCTTCAACTCCAGCCGTTCTCTGTGATTGGTGAATGGTGCAGGCACAGGGCTCGGCTGGGACGTCCTTTCCTTGTCAGGTGGGCCACAGCAGCGTAAATTAGGACGCAGGAGGAGAGACAGTAGCCGAGGGTAGTGGTCAACCTGGCCGCCTCCTTGGTTGACATATGGGAAGCTGTGACTCCGAGAGGGGCCAGGGCCCACCAGTTCAGGACCTGTCTGGGCTGGGATGCAGGTGTGGTCCCAGGCAGTGGAGGGGGTGGAGGCCCTGTCCTAATAGGCAGGATGGGCTGTTGTCTGGGGCGCCCAGCCCTGCTGCACGGCAGGCGCCCGCTGGGAGAGCAGGCCGGTGCCCCTGCCCTGGGGGAGTCATGCACACACACAGCCCCACACCCCCCAGGCCTGCTGTGTGAGCACTGTTCTAGGCGTGGGAAGGCTGCTCCGTGAGGTGCATGTTGCCGAGAGGGGGCATTCTGTTCTGCTCTAGTTGGCCCCCTCACTCCTGACTGTGGGGTGATGGGATCTTGGGGTCGGGGAGAGAGGTGTCAGCAGAGGTTCAGAGTGGAGGAGGCCCAGGGAAGGAGTGGTGGTGACCTCCAGACGATAGTCCTGCCTCGAGGGAGATGTGGTCGTTGCCCTCAGAAGCCTCCTGGTCTCCTGACCCTTTTGTGAGCGAACAGCACACAGATGTTATCACAATCTCTGCGGCTGGTGTTTTGGGTCCATCTGCCCCTTTGGTGGTGAACAGTCTGAGCCTTCCCTGCAGAGCCTGGCACAGTACCTGGCATACAGTGGATAGTCGGGAAATGCCGATGAATGAATGGACGGATGGATGAATGTTTGCATGAGAGGGTATGAATATACTAAAGAGGCAGAGCAGTCGAAAGGAATGTGGGTTTACAGAGGGCAGGATGAGGGGCCTGGAGTCCATTCACAGAATCTGTAGGTGCATGTTATGTGCAAAGCCTTCGGTTTGGGTCAGATATGGGTCCCTGGAGGTCCCAGACAGGGTGATGGGGGTGAGACAGGGACCCAGATAGTCCACCATGAGACGGAGTGGAATTAGTTCTTCATGGACGGTGTGAAGGGTGGGGTTGGGGGTGGCTGCATAGACAGTGACATTTGACATAAGTCTTCACGGAGCAAACTTCTCACCTGGCTTGTGCCCTGAGGAGTGGAGAGCGTGGACTGCCCCGGTGGCCCAGAAGCGGCCTGTGGTCTCTTTCTCCCCTGGGTCCCCTTCTCTCCTCAAGGAGAGATGCTGTGCACCAGGCCTGCAGCATTTGTTGCTTGGTCTGTTCATTCATTCATTCATTTCCTATACATTTGGCAAATATTTATTGAGTGCATCCTCTGTGCCTGGCTCTGTGCCAGCACTGGGGACACTCCATGAAGCTGATGGTCATGGTCGTCACCCTCATGGAGCTTCTGGTCAAGTATACAGACAGAGCCAGCCAAGTGTGAAAGCCACTGTGACGGGAAGGAGTCAACCAGGAGGAACCCTATGGAGACCAGACACAAGCGTTCTGCCCTGCTCCTGGGGCATCAAGGAGGGCCTCCTGGGAGAGGTGGCATTTAATCTCCCAGCAGAGGACAGGGCACAGGGAACAAGTGGAGACTGCAGGGGGAGAGTACCAGACAGAGGGAATGAGAAGCACAAAAGGGCAGCAAGGCCACTCATCTACTTGCCCAGAAAAGGGAGTCCTCTCTCCCAGTCCTGACAGGTTTGTACAAGAGCTGGCAGAGGGTGCTCCCTCCTTAGGTGTGAACTGCTGGAAATTCATGTCTGTCCCTGGAGTCCATCTGCACATGGTGGTGACACCCATTGCTGGGACAGCAGCCCAGCCCCACCAGTACGTGTTCTTGCCCCCTTGGTCAGAAGCTCACGGGCCAGCCTTCCCTCCTCCCCCAGGAGTCTGGCCCAGCAGAGGCCAGGCCAGCCTGGTGACCTGCACAGGAGCTGGAGATGCTGAACTGGGGATTCGAAAGGCCACGAAGAACTGAGGCCCTGGCTCGGCCCTGGCTGGGCCCCATCTATTGGCTTGAGCCCCGTAGTTGCAGGCAGCAGAGGCCCCACTGGTGCACCTGGATTTTTGCTCAGTAATGATTGTGTGTACTTAGGAGATGATGTGTGTCTGAGCTTATGTCTTCGACAGGTGCCCCTGTGAACAAATCTCCCTGGGCCGGCTTCTATGAATATTTCAGTCAGGCCCTCTTTGATCACTCTTGCATATGTGCATTTTACATTATATTTAGTTTTGCACTGAATCAAATCTGAGGCTTCTGTGAAATGAAAATAAACTGTTCGATACGATATCATAGTCCGGAAGGGCTCAGACTTAAACGGCTTTAACCAGGGGTGAAAGAGTGGTGAGCTGTAGCTGAGCACCCTGCCCTCTGCGGGGCGTCCTGTGGGTCTAGGACCCCTGTTTTGTTCTAGGGCAGCAGCTCTGTGCTGAGGCGGAGCAGGGAGCCAAGTCAGGTTAATAGGGGATTAAATATCTAACTTCTTGTCATGACAAAGTCTGTTTAAAAAGGAAAAGAGAAAGCCAGTGAGAGAGAAATAATCAATACACTTCATGACAACTGCTGGTATCTTTCTCAGTTTTGTGATATCATTTTAAAGGTAGGGCAGTCACTAAAAGCTTATATATATATAGTTTTTATTGCTTTCCCTGATGGGGTGGACACAGTTCAGATAAATCAATTACAGCAGATTAGGGGATCACTTCCTTCCCAAATCATCCCATCTGGGAGAAATTGGAAACACCACTTGATGGCTTGGATTCTAAGGGGAGAGGCCTGGGCTGTGGCTCACAAAATGATGTCCATTTTTGTGATACTCTGGGCCACCTTCCTCCCCTGCACTGTGATCATCACGAGCTTAGAGGACAGCTTTTGGTAGGATTGGGTCCTCCAGGAGCTACAGACGGGGGGCTGATAAGATGCCTGCTCTCACAAAGCCCCAGCACAGGAGGAGAGGAAACGTGACCTCTGATAGCCCTGCAATAAGGCACCACGGATGTCTTAACAAGTTCCAGAGGAACTGCGTGGGAGCTCTGGGGACTGAGTGATCACCTCCAGCCTGGAGCAAATCCAGGAAGACTTCCTGGAGCAGGCAACACCAGGAAGGAGCATGGAGGGTAGATTTGGGCTGCCACCTTTGGAGAGGCTGGGGTGGGCTGCCAGGATTTGTGGAGTGGTCCTTCTTCCACTGTTTTGCTGTTACAAAGAGGAAGAGGGGAGACCAATGCCTTCCTCCAAACTCTAAGTACCCTCTTCCGTTTCATGCATGGGGAACCCTCCCCGTTTGGTTTGTGAGGCCCTCACATGTTTGGTTTGTGGTCCAGGAGTTTACTTTCACTCTTTATTTTTCTCCACCTCCTCTGATCCACATTCCGTAGAAAACTGCTCATGAGTCACAGCAGCGCTGTGAGGCATACGTGCTATGTGACAACTCCGGTGGGGGCTTCTTGAGCCCCTGTTTTGCCCCAAATATTAACTCCATGCTCCACAGATTGACCTTGAAGTCTGTGCTTGGCGACACCTTCTCCCGTCTTCCCCTGGAACATTCTATGCTGAGTCCCCATTTTGCACAAGCTCATCCCTCTGTCCCACACACCCTTCCTCCTTCCTCTTCTCTGCCTTGTTCCAGGCTCTTTCCAGCCATTATCCTCACTGGTCTTCCTTCCCTTCTCTCCCCTGCACCCCTTCGTCACCGCACCCAGCCTCACAGCACGTTGTAGAGAACTCCCTTTCAGCACTGGATTCTGCCTGGTCTGTGGTCTCCCTGAGTCCATCTGTTTCCCTTCCCTGAGTCAGCTTCAAAGGCAAGGACCTGGTCTTGCTTGTATATCTCTAGATCGGCCATACTTCTTGCCAGATGTAGGCATTCAAAAGTGTTATTAAATGATGTGAGGCCCACTTTACAGGTGCACCAAGAAAGTTGGCAATGAATGAGTTTTAATGAACCACTTTTATGTTCCTTGGTTGTGCCTTGGTTATGTCCTTCAGCTCAGCATTTACTTCACTGAAGGTCCTTTCTGGATCTCGAAGGCTGCTGTGGTCGGCTTCTGAGAAAGTTTACGGCACAGGGTATATTCCTCTGTAATTTAAATGCCATGTTCCCTCTCCTAGAAACCCATTTGCCTTCTCAAAATCCTGTAGGACAGTTAATGCCAGTCCATTTTAGAGAAAAAGAAACTGAGGCTCAGGCAGGTGCCCAAGGTCAAACAGATGTCAGTGGAAGAGACGGCAATTGGATGCACATTAGTGGTCCTTCCAGTGCCTTCTCTCCTCTTACTCCAGTCTAGTTGGGGGAATAACCCACCTGACGCAGGACAGGAGCATGTGGAATAAAATATCCGCCCCTACGGATGTTAAGAAAACAAGGTGACATAACTAAATGTTTCTGTGACCCTCCCCCCAACCAGCGATTGAGAGACACGGCGTTTCTAGCCCCACAGTGCCCTCCGGCACCCACCCCATCACGCCAGCCCCCGGGGGTGCTTTCTCTGGACTGTACTGTCTGTTTCCACTTCCAGACAAACAAGGTTGTGAGGGCTCTGGCTCCTTGGCTTCCTTTGAGCTTTCCCATAAGCCGAAGCTTCCTTTGTTTCCACACGTTTTGCAAATGAAGGAGGTGGCATCTGTCAGCATCCAGCCCAGCAAGACTGAACATGGTGTGGACATCAAGGGGGCAGCCTTCCCCTGCAGCGGGTACTGCTTGGGCTCTGGAGTCAGGCTTCCCAGCTGTGTGACCTTGTGGGGCTTAAATATTCTGAGCCTCAGTTTCCTCATTTTTAGTTCTGGGCTAGTATGGTCCCTACCATCCGAGGCTGTGTGAGGCTAAATGAGATGGTAGCTGTGAAGTAGGCGCCCAGCACAGCGCTGGTGCGCGATGCTGCCGTGACGAGGAGGAAGGTGCTGAGTACGAGGAAGGTGGTAAGGATTCTGCGGCTGGTGTAGGTGGTGAAGATGTTGAGGGCTGCAGTGAAGATGGTGGTGATGGCAATTATTACTGTGGTTTTTTGGAGAGTCCACCCTGCCTGGCAAGCCCACAATCTTAACAACTACCCCACGTGAGGTTGTCCTAACTCCATCCCCTGTTTGCCTGGCTTTGTGTGAGGTGGGCAGATAGTAAGCCGGCAGCTCAGGCCGGAAGTCTGCTCTACCCCGAGTCGAGGACCGGGAGAACTCTTTGTGGACGTTTTCCTTTCCCATCTGATGTGCTCGTTGTCTGCCTTCCGTTCTGGGCCAGCTCCAACCTTTCCAAAAGCCAACATGTTGGAGAGACCTCTTTGCCTTTGGGAAGTTTGAAATCATCCAAAGTCTTCAAAGAGAGAATACTTTTTTATTCTCTTTTCTTCTTGTAAGTCCTCCAGCTCTTGTCCCAGCAATACGGGAGCTGCCTGGGGTTTCGGGGGCACCACGTGCAAAGCCAGCCCAGCTGAGTCCCACTCTCCCTTAGAAGCAGAGGCCACCCTGACTTTTTGGCCAACATGCCCCCCAAAAGGGGAGGTTGGGGTGTTTGACCATACTCTCCAACTTGACTCTCCTGGTTACGCAGTTGCCATACTCTGCAGCCCTATTCGAATATCATATTTTCATTAATAAATTCAGCAAGGATTTAACTGTTTCTGGCCCTGTCTCATAGCGTTGTCTACACGTCAGTCAAAACGGAACAGGTCACCCGTGCTGCCCTCCTGTTTATCTATTAATCTTCTGGTAAATGGATCGCTCAGTACCCGCCCACTTCAGTAATGTCTGTGATGTAATTTGTCTGGATGCCCAAATGTCACCAGCGTCGACTGTAAGAGACGAAAAAATGTACTTGCTCAGCATAGGAAGCTCTAGGCCAAAATGTAAGCATGAAATCTCGGGTTTATTTTTGTAATAATGTTTACAGCTGTTTAATGACCCTGAAAAGGTTCAGTAGTCTGGTGTTCTGTATTTCAGAACAGGAGCATATTACGCTTATAACAACCTTGGTTAAACAGTTTGAGGTACAACCATGGGAAAAATGGTATTTAATAAGAAGCCATTGTATTCTAAGTGAAGTTCTCTTAATTACTGCTTACCCTAAGTGTAAGAAAGCAAGGTGGGTTGTAGGGAAGGGC
Source organism: Monodon monoceros (assembly GCF_005190385.1). Classification (NCBI taxonomy): domain Eukaryota; kingdom Metazoa; phylum Chordata; class Mammalia; order Artiodactyla; family Monodontidae; genus Monodon; species Monodon monoceros. The sequence goes on from NW_021703766.1 coordinate 38,572,778, forward strand.
CAAGAGTCATTTGTGCCCCCAGGAAACAGGTCCACCTACTGCCAGAATTGCATTGCATTCTGTGATACAAAGCCCTTGCTGTGAACCTAAGCCCCACCCCTTGCACAGCGACTGGGGGCTTTGGGGCTCCTGCAAGTTTTCTGAGGCAGCGCCTTTACCCCGTTGATAAAAAAGGGAATATTTAGTTGTGCTTGGCTAGACAACAATATTTGATATTTTAAAATCCAGTTGAAATGGTTATTTTGAAAGTCATTTTATTTCCTAACTATTCTTTTTCATGGTATAAGGATAAAACTCCTTCATGCAACTTACTGGCAAGATCTATATTTTTTGGGCTATTCATAAGATTACTCTTTTTTTCTGTGCTAGCAAAATGAAACTATGTTTCTGTGTAAAATTTATTTAGACTCGTAGCAGCTGGCATTTCTGGTGTCCTGATAGTTTCAAATTTCATTTGGAGTGAAGGATACAATTAGGTTCTCTATTGGAAGAGTTAAGTGAAAACTTTTGTCATTGATATCACAGGAAATAAATAGTCTTGAAGGCAGAAATGCAAAATCAAAATAACCATTAGCACCATCAAAGGCAGCTGAATGGCTCACTGTACCTGCAGTGATGGGGGTGAGGAGACAGAATGTATTTTGATAATGTGCATCCAGTGGTGGGTTTCATAGGCTGAGAATACCCTCTTCATGAAATGTGAAATTGCACAGCTCAAGGAGAAACCCTCTAGCCTTCAGAAGCTTTCAGCTGGGGCCCCTGCCTGTGTTCAGAGGTAGGCCCACACATTTGCACGGTGAGGAATGCCATGGCGGCCAGGACTCAGGCCCAAGCCTGGGCCTTCCTCAATATTGACAGTAGGGTTGAGTGCCCCGGTGCCCCACCATGACCCTAGGCTCAGGAAAGATCAGGACTACGGTGGGATGTGTAGTGTTTCTATGTTGGAGGGATGACGCACCAGATTTGACAGTTCACAGTGTCCCCTGTCCAGTCTCAGTAAGGACGTCCAGCTGCCTCTCCACAGTTTGGAAAATTACGTACACATTTTTTCCTTCCATCAGTTAGCCAGGGCTTATTGATCTTCCTGCTATGCTTTGGGCTGGGGCCATGAGCCGAAGGCCGAGTGAGCTGTTCTCAGCGTTTAGTAGTTTGTTTACTTGCTTTTGATTGTGCTAAGGGTTTTCCTACCTAAGTGAGAGGGTTAGATGAGTTATTGTATAGGTTCCTCAAAAGGTCCCAGCTGCCCGATTGCCTTAAGCCCAGGGTCATGGCCCACCCTGTGCTGGCTCCTGGTTTCTTAATGTGGGTCCTTCACCTGCTGGAATACAGGGTGATGGCTCCAGAGCCAGCGCTGGGGAATGAAGGATGGGTTGGGTACTGGGGATAAAGTGCTCCCAGGTATTAGTGACCATTCGGGGCAGTGCTGCGTGTGGGTATGTATGTCTGTCCCGTTTGTCAGGACAGGCGAGTGTCCTGTGGCAGGTGGCCCTGCCAGGGACACTGAAATACATTCACTGCAGGCCTGTGAGGAAGCAGCGTGGTCCCAAAGAGAAGGCGTTCTCCCTGTGCTTGCTCTGGGAGGGCTGGGGAAAAGGAGTAATGTCACCTTCCATCAGAACGCCGAGCCCCCCGCAGGCAGCCCCACCTCCCAGCCCCTGAGCTCTTAGGGCTGCAGTTGGATCCAATCCCTTAACAGTAGGACAAGTGATCCCTTAGTTTCCCAGGGTACACATTTGTATTCCTTGCTAGAGGAATTCCACTTAGGGAATTGCTGCCCCTCCCCCAACATGGTCATACTCTGCGTGCACGCACACACACACGCACACACCTCTATATACCTCATCTGCAATGGTTTCTTCTTTCTCTAAACTTCGGATTCAGTCTCTCTGGGGTCTTTTCATCGCCTCTCTGTTACTGGTGGCCTTGCCTGCAGTGGCCCCTTGAACCCAGAGGCCCTTGAGGGCAGCTACATGGAAGGTCCCGGGCAAGTATTTACTGAATGACTGAGATAAGGGGTAAATGAATTCCGGAGGAATTAAGTGTCAAGCCTGGAGAAATTGGGGCCGACCCAGGTTTTGCGAGTCCCAAGCCGGGCCTGGGGCCAGCTCGTCCTGCCTCGGCTGCTTTGGCCCAGGGACAGCACACCAATTACCCCTTGCTCTTTCCAAGAACTCACACTCCCCTTCCTTGCTCTGAGTCTAGCAGCTGGCATTGGTTATGACTGACCCATGGCAACACCTGCACCTACTCGTGGAATCACAGGGTGTCAGGTCTCACAGAGCTTTCTGAGATGATCTCCAGGCGTGGCCCTGCCTCACTGTGGGGCTCGGCACAGGCTTTGCTGGGGCTCATTAGAGGAGCTGAGGGCCGTAATCCTCAGAGCATCTTCTGGTGAGCTGGCTAGCTCTACTGAAATTCTGGGTTCCCCCATGGATCCCAGGATAGATGATCAAGTTCTGAAGGGGTTGATTGCTCTCTGTCTCCTAGTGCCAGCAGCTGGGCCATCAGAAGTGGTCCAAGCCCAGATGGCCACCGTGGGTACGTATAGTTGAAAGAGCTGGTGTCGGGGTGTGGCTCTTCCTTGGCTGTTTCTGGACCCCCAGGTTCTGGGTGGGAGCCCAAGACCCTTCTGACTCTGACAGATTCGGATTGTTGGGTGTTCAAGGACTTCTGCAAAAGCTGAATTTGAATCCCATGAAGTTGGAGTGAAAGTGGTTCTACTACAGGTTAGCTTTCTTTTATGGGCTGTGTTTATAGGGTCTGTTCACTCATCCATTCCGTTAGAACGTCCTGAACCTACAATGAGCCAGCTCTGCTCTAGGTCCTGAGGCTTTATCTGTGACCAAGGCAGACGTGAGCCTGCCCGCATGGAAGCAAAGCACATCTGTAAAAGGGTCAACAAGAAAACTGCCCCAGTGGTAAGTGCCATGAAGAAGAAAGTAAGGTGATGGTGTAGAGAGAGGCTGCAGGGATTAAGTTTTCTGTGACAAGGTGGACATGGAGGGCCTTTGTGAGAAGGGGATATGTGAGTTGAGACCTGCTTGCGGGGAAGGAGCCACCTGTGCGTTTGCACATTCTCGATCATGCTGAGTTCAACAATGGCACCTGAAGACCGGTGGCTTAAAGGGGGTTAAAAAAAGCTTTGTTGACTCTGAAAAAAAATTTTTTGAGCATAATAAAAGAATTCCATATCCAAACCTAACTTGAAAACACCCCACGTTCATTATTTGACAAGTTGAGCTGTTGTTACCTGCACGGCGTGACTGGGTGGGGGGTGGTCTTCAACTTGCTGCCGCTCATCCAGCCTGATTTGCAGTCTTGCTGTATTTCCACATTGAGCTTCCTCTCCTCCCGCCGAACTGGCGTCAGCTCAGCAGCAGTAACCTGAAAATAGCCCATCTTCCTGGATTCGTGTCTTCTGAGCTGGCCAACCGGGCAGCCTTTGGAAGTGGGCCATCCATGTTGGCTTTGGACTTTCCAAACTTCCAAACAGAGCTCTTGGGTGGAATTCTGAGCACTCCCAAGTGGCTTCAGGGTCATGATCCATGTTTGCTCAGGAGAGGAGCCAGTGCAGCTGGATGGGGCTTGAAGGTGGAGAAACAGCTCTAGACAGGGCCCTTCCAGGCCCCAGTCCTGCCCCAGCAACTTCTCACACTGGGCCTGCTCCTCCCCGCTGGTCAGCGGGTGCCATGAGTGCTGGGGCTGGACAGTCTTGTTGTCCACCAGTGCGTCTTCAGTGCCAAGGACAGGACCTGGCACACAGTGGAAACTCAGCAACTTTGTTGAATGAATGTAAGAATCTCCATGAGAAATTACTCCTTTCTGACCAGGCTCCAAAGTGGTTTCTTTTTTTTTTTTTTTTTTTTTAAGTGTAGACTGCCACCAGAGAAAAATAGAAAAGATGGAAATTGGAAACATTCTTTTACTGCAAGTGACCGTGTGCCTGTATGTGTGTGTGAGTGTGTATAGTAGTTCATGGACAGTCAGCCCTGCACCATGGTTGCAGTATCTCTCACTCCTGAAAATAAACATCATGTCTTTTTCTTCTCCTCTCTTGCAAGACAGACTCACAGCCTCTGTCTTCTTGCCAAGGAAGTCAGGTCTCCCATCGGAGACCCTCCATCCACGCATGGTCTGCCTGGCAGGAAGCCCAACAGGCAGCAGACCCCACCGGGGCTGAATGTGCTTCCTCCACACTTGAGCTCTGTCCCCACAGGTCCCCCTGAGGAATCGCTTGGCCCAGCAATCATTCCTGGCTGGGGTTAAGCAGTACTCCTGGACCACCTGGCTGGCCAACGCATCTAAACATTGGGATACAAAGGGGATGGATGTGCAATAACTGTTCCAGTGGCAGGAAACAAATTTGGACTCCTTCAAGTGGAAGGCAGATCTAGAAATAGAAGGAGCCCAGGCGTGGATTCATTGCCTGTCAGAGTTGAGCTCCCCACATGCTCTGATGTGGAGGGAGCTGTTCCCTCTGCCCCACCCCCGAATGCCCTGGCTTCAGCCATTCTGCACAGGCTGGAGAGGGGCAGAGAGGACTATTAAAACCAATTATGCAGACCAGCTCTGAGTGTTAGTGTTTAACGAACAGCTTTGAGTTCTAATTTTCTGCAAAATACATACTGCAGGTACAATTTGTACTCATTACTGTATATTGGGAAAGTTATTAAAAACACTCAGACTTGGTTGAGACTTCCTATGGCATCGTCCCTGGATTTTAATTGGTTTTTATCTAGTTCTATAAGAGATCTCCTTAAGCCCAGTCACAGTCCCTGCCGCAGCTATCATGCCAGTTGAAGGACAGGGAAAGCGCGCTCTGTGATGTAAGTCTTTACCCCCTACCCAAATTTGAGCAGTCTCAACAATCCACTAAAATTCCATCACGAGGTAATTTATACTTCTTTTGATGGGCACAGTTACCAAATGACAAAATAACAGTGTTTCGTAACATAAGGGTTAAATCTTAATCTCTGAGGTTTGCAAAGCCGCTCCTTGCAGTCTCCTTAAAATTTAATATACCTCGTTAATGCTTCCTTGCAAACACTGAAGGATTTTTATGATTATAATCATGTGTTACAGCACCTCGTACCGTTTCCAAGCAGCATACTAATCAGCTTAATGAGATATTACTGCACTTTTTGCTACTAAAGCAAAATCCCTTTTATTGTTCGGAAGCCTGTCCTTTACTTTATTTTTTCCCAAAGCATTATCTTGTTTTATTATGTACCAGTAAATATCGTGCCACTGGGTTGGATTTTCTTCTTTTTTTTTTTCTTCTTTTTTGCCAAATCATAAAATAATCTCCGACTGGCCAACATATTGAATATAGTAACCAGAAACAAAAGTTCCAAGTGAGTCAGTTTGGTCTTGCAGTTAAAGCCATTCTGCTCTATGGCAAACTTTGAACTGAACCAACAGGTGCACGTGCTACAAGGGGGGAGAGGAGGAAAAGTTTAACACGTGGACCCTTGATTTGTTATTAGGTGTTGAAAGTGGTAAAACATTAATAATTTAAATGTGAATGAATAATTGCAGTCTGTAAATAGGAGATACAAGGAAGACGATCTATCGCCAAAACAAATTGGAGGAGCAGTGCCATATTGCATAATTGGCATTTAATAATTCATTTTTTTATTATTGTTTTTGACTATAATTCCTTAGCATTATTCTGTGTAGGTAAGGCATGAAATGCAAATTCCCCACCAGCTGATGCTGTTGATTCGCTGCGCCACGGTACCTGGCACAGATCTGAACTCTCTTTTTATTTTTAGGGATGGAAGAAGCCAGTCTGTGCCTTGGAGTGTCCTCGGCGGCGCCGGAAGCTGAGCCCCATCTGAGCAGCCCCGTTCTCAACGGCCAGTATGCCATGAGTCAGAAGTTGCACCAGATCACCTCCCAGCTCAGCCATGCTTTCCCCGAGCTGCATCCACGGCCCAACCCGGAGGAGAAGACCCCGGTTCCCCTCGACGAGAAGGCCCACGTGCCCATGAGTGGCCAGCCCATGGGCAGTCAGATGGCGCTCCTGGCCAACCAGCTGGGCCGGGACGTGGACACCAGCCTCAATGGGCGGGTGGACCTGCAGCAGTTCCTCAACGGGCAGAACCTGGGCATCATGTCCCAGATGAGCGATATCGAGGACGACGCCCGCAAAAACCGCAAGTACCCGTGCCCTCTGTGCGGCAAACGTTTCCGCTTCAACAGCATCCTCTCCCTGCACATGCGCACTCACACCGGCGAGAAGCCCTTCAAGTGCCCGTACTGCGACCACCGGGCGGCACAGAAAGGGAACCTCAAGATTCACCTGCGGACCCACAAGCTGGGCAACCTGGGGAAGGGGCGCGGGCGGGTGCGCGAGGAGAACCGCCTGCTGCACGAGCTGGAGGAGAGGGCCATCCTGCGGGACAAGCAGATGAAGAGCAGCCTGCTGCAGCCCCGGCCGGACTTGAAGCCCCTGCCGCACGCCCAGCAGACCCCGCTGACCGCCTGCAACCTGGCCCTGCCCACCAACCACAGCGTGCCCGACGTGGCCAACCCAGTGCCCTCACCCAAGCCGGCCAGTGTGCAGGAGGACTCAGCGACCCCCGCTGCTGGCTTCCGCTGCACCTTCTGCAAGGGCAAGTTCAAGAAGAGGGAGGAGCTGGACCGCCACATCCGCATCCTACACAAGCCCTACAAGTGCACGCTGTGCGACTTCGCCGCCTCGCAAGAGGAGGAGCTCATCAGCCACGTGGAGAAGGCCCACATCACGGCTGAGTCGGCCCAGGGCCAGGGCCCCAATGGCGGCGGGGAGCAGTCGGCCAACGAGTTCCGCTGTGAGGTTTGCGGACAGGTGTTCAGCCAGGCGTGGTTCCTGAAGGGCCACATGCGGAAGCACAAAGACTCCTTCGAGCACTGCTGCCAGATCTGCGGCCGGCGCTTCAAAGAGCCCTGGTTCCTGAAGAACCACATGAAGGTCCACCTCAACAAGCTGTCAGTGAAGAACAAGTCCCCTAGCGACGCCGAGGTGCCGGTGCCCATGGGCGGCATGTCCCAAGAGGCCCACGCCAACCTGTACTCCAGGTACCTCTCCTGCCTGCAGAGCGGCTCATTCATGGCCTCCGATAAAGCCAGCCTGAGTGAGCCCAGCCAGCTTTACGGCAAAGGCGAGATGCCCGTGAAGGAGAAGGAGGTTGTGGGGAAGCTGCTGACCCCCATCTCCAGCATGGCCCATGGCGTCCCCGAGGGCGACAAGCACTCCCTCCTGGGATGCCTCAACCTTGTGCCACCACTGAAATCCAGCTGCATCGAGCGGTTGCAGGCAGCTGCGAAAGCTGCCGAGATGGACCCCGTGAACAGCTACCAGGCTTGGCAGCTCATGGCCAGGGGCATGGCCATGGAGCATGGCTTCTTGTCTAAAGAGCACCAGCTACAGCGCAACCACGAAGACACTTTGGCAAACGCCGGAGTTCTGTTTGATAAGGAGAAGCGGGAGTACGTGTTAGTGGGAGCAGATGGCTCCAAGCAGAAAATGCCTGCTGATTTGGTTCACAGCACTAAAGCGGGCAATCAGAGAGACCTGCCAAATACGCTCGACCCTTTGGAAGGCAGTCGGGATTTTTTGTCACATGGGCTGCACCAGGCTCTCGAGTACAACCTGCAGGGTCCCGGGAGTCTGAAGGAGAAGCCCACCGAGTGCCCGGACTGTGGCCGAGTGTTCCGCACCTACCACCAGGTGGTCGTGCACTCCCGCGTCCACAAGCGGGACCGCAAGGGCGACGAGGACGGGCTGCACGGGGGCCCCGATGAGCGGCGCGGCTCGGGCAGTGACCAGGAGTCCCAGTCGGTGAGCCGCTCCACCACGCCCGGCTCCTCCAACGTCACTGAGGAGAGCGGGGTCGGAGGCGGGCTCTCGCAGACTGGGAGCGCCCAGGAGGACAGCCCACACCCCTCCTCGCCGTCCTCCTCAGGTAGGTTGCCAGGGGAGATGGGGGAGCGGTGGCTGGCGCAAGGGCCCTCCCTGCCCCGGGGCCTGGTTCTGCACCAGCCTCGGTGGGGAAGGGTCCTCGCTGCCCTTCAGAGTCAGCTCTGAGTTCACCGTGGCTTTGTGCTGTATGTGGACCTTGCCTGTCTGCCCCGCCTCAAGGGAAGGCTAACTTTTCAACTCTTTGACCTTCCCTTGAACACTGGCCACCAGGAAAGTAAGCTGATCCTCCTCCCGTGTGGTGGAGATGGCCGGTTGTTACGTTTGCCAGCTGGGATAGCCTACCCTCCCCTGTGATTACCTGGCCCCATTTCATGCCCTGACCCCTGTCCACCATCACCCCTGGAACCCGGGAGCTGCTGTTTGGCTCCATCCGTGGATGTGAATGTGTAAGTTCAGACCCTCACCGTCTCTCCCCCCAAGTGTATGCCCATAATTCTGTCATTTGGGCCCCTCACTGCCTCTCCCTAGACCAAACCTGTCTCCGGCCCCCTTTCAAAAGTACAGCTTGGCTCAGGTGCCTCTAACCTGAAGAACCACACCATTCTCCTCCGATGGTTTGGAGAAGCACAGAGGTTTGAAACACAGATGCGCGACTTCATGTCTTAAATTGTACTGTGCTACACGGGCGATACAGCTTTGGGGTCTAAAATAGCAAAGCAGAAAATCTGTCATCAAAATGTCTGTGAAATGCTGAAGCTTCCTGGCCCAGTTTGAGGAAAAAAAAAAAAAAAAAAGAAAGAAAGAAAGAAAAAAAAAACTCACTAGCCTAAGACAGCTAAATTAAAATCACTACCTAACAGCAGGTAAGCTTGTTGCCTTCATATTTCCAAAGCCCCTTACTAATGGACAGTAAATTGAAAGTTATATCTCTAGCCCTTTATAAAGAAAGCATCTCGCTAATACTGTAATCATTCTGCAGCCTAACAACAGAGGAAATCATGCCATAACAAATACCCTGTTACTAATGGCAACATTGATTTCTGCAATCAGCCATTAAGTCTAGAAAATGAAAGACAGTTTGAGGCACCTCAAGGCACTGCATTGCCCACTGTTAAAGATGGGGCAGCACACTCTTGAGGGTAATTTTTAAAAAGTTTTTTTCCCCTTTTCTTTTTTTTTCCCTTCTCAGTTTCAATAAATATTTCAGTATTAGAGGCAATTCACCACCACTTATTAAGTAGATGCCAGCCTAGTTGTGTTGTTATTGTCATGCTTCAGTATACCCTTCTTCCAGGACAAAATGAGTATTAAAATAAAGTGTGAGTCTGGTGGCTTATTACAAACCGGTAAAGAATTGTTAAGACACATAAATCTGCACTGCACATTCCAAAGATTCCGATAGCACTTAATGCCACTGCTTAAACACCCATGAAACACACTGTCTCCACCTGGAGTCCTAGCCTTGTTTGCAATTCACTTCAGTGAGACGCTCTGGAAGAGTTTAATGAGGAACTCCAGCACCACGGAGGGCTAGGCCACACTGCCTGGAGTGACCACTGCCCAAAACTTCCAAGGGAAGGGTTTTCCAGTGTCACTGCCTGACGGCGGGGATTCTGAGATGGATCTTTGTGCACCAAGGCAGCAAAGTGCCAGGTGTCCTACTGTCAGGAGGGATTACTTCTGGCCTCCTGTGAGGAGGTCCCCTCTCCCTGTGGAGTGTCATCTCACGGTTTTGGGGATGTGGGACCTTTCTGGGGCAGAAAGCAGAGCGCATACTGGCTTTCCTAAGTTTTTGGAGTGACGTGGAGTTAACACTGACAGATTTTCCTCCCTCTCCCAGCCCTGCTGAAATGAAAAGGTCTCAGCAGAATATTCCGACACCAAATGTTCGGCTCTATTAATGACGTGTTTACCGTGTTTTTCTCACCTTCTGGCCAAGTGATAGCCTCATGCTATTCCTATCTCTGTTGTTTCCATATCTCTAAGTACTCAGTTGAAAAAAGCCCATTTTTGCCTAAAAGAACCAACCGGGATTGGGACTCAAAGGAGAATTATACTTGAATTGTGGTTATCTTCTCACTTTTATTTCCCTCATTGAAGTATCGTACAATTGTGAATACAGATTCTTTCATTTCTGGTTGACTTCTTTGTTTTCTTCATATTCAAATTAGACACTTCCATAATTTTCTGACTAAGTAGGAAAATTGATGGCATACCAACATGCGGCCCAAACCAGCCGCACGCCTGGGCCATTCAGGTTTTCCCGGTATTAGGACCCTTAACCAAATCGGGTTAGTCTTCCCTGTTATTTCAACAAGTCTGGCTTGTATAAAGTGTGATTAAAATAAGCATTTAAATAAAAATCTTGACACAATAGGTATTTTATTATTACCTGTTAGAGAGAAACCTGCAAGGTGAAGGGGAGAAAATACAATCTTTAAGCCCTTAAGTAAAGAAAGAAGTACTTATTAAGGCTTCTATTAAGAAATAACTGCAAAAACACGGTTTTACAAATTTCTCAGACTGCATAACAATGTCTTAAAACTTAATTTGCATCACTTGATTCTTTTTTTGTTGGAAACTGGGTCAGTAGGGCCTGAGAAACTATTTTTTCAGATCTTAACCAATGAATTCTTCTTTATAAATCGCTGCTCTTAACATGATAGTAGTTCTGAATTCATCATAAAAAACCTTTTTACAGAGAGCCTCTTAGAACAGATCTCCAGAAGAAGGCTTACAATGAGTGGCAGAGACGTCCTTTGTTATCAGATGTAATTCTTTGCAAAGGAGGATTGGAACGGAGTGGCTGTTTAAAAATGTCTTGCTCAGACCGAGACGAAGAAGGGGTCAAGTTTGCAATCAAACAGTTATTGCCGAGATGGGCGACCGTCACTGGCTAGGCTAATGTGGGATGCAGCTGTTTGTTATGTGAGCAAAAGAATGTTTGAATCAGTGAACATGTGAAAATGATTCCAGTGAACCAGAAAATGTGTTTGTTCTTTGGCTCTCCAAACTGCTGAGAACCAAGCTTAAGATCAACTGTGAAAACTAGGACCTTTGACAAATTGAGAGGTCATATTTTCTAACAGAAAATGGACAAGACCAGTCATACAGATCACTTCCCCATCTTTCCCCTTTGTTTTATATTTGTTGTTGTTGTTGATTTGACTTACCAATAATTTCACACCATAGTAGATGTCATTTCTTCCTCCGTGTACAATGCAAAGGGAAACTATTTGGAAAGCAGCAGCTTATAAATTTTACTCTTTTATGACATTTAGAAAGTGGGGCAGCTGTTTTGATGCTCCCTCATTTCTGGCTTGCGTGCAAATGCTCCAATGGCATTAATCTCGGCATCTTTCCCTAAAACCTCGTCTAAGACTGTGCTTCCAATTCGAGCTTTACCCTGAGTCAGAAGACGACCAAAGTTCTGTTTCTTTAGATTTTGCTTTGGAAATCATGGTCAGAATGATTAAAACTTAATGTACTAAGAAACGATACTGTTCATTATATCCAACAGGGCAGTTACCTTCTGCATTCCCCACAATTTTGGAGGGGGGCTAATTGAAGTGTTGATGGTGGGAAAGGGGTAATTGAATGTGTTGACCCTCTGTTCATTAAAGTCGGCTAAGTTACATGATCAACGGAAAGCCAGGAACAGATGCAAAGATGAAAATATTGTTAACCCCTACCACTTCTGGTATAATATTTTGAGATGGACAAGGATTATTTGATCAGCTGGGCTGGAAGCCTTGCGGAGTCTTCTTTTGTTGCCTGAGCTGCATTCCTGAAATGCTGGGTCTCCATCCTGTGCTGGCCCATTGACCACAGCATCAAAGGCCTTTATCCAGGGCTCCCTTGCATTTACACCGGGTGTCTAGTGATATGATAGATTTTCTTTCTTTTCCACCTCTTTTTCTCATGTGGCTCCTCCTCCCTGCCCCCATTCATGATAACCACTGCCTGCTCTGCACAAACAAATCCGGGCACCCAAAAGAAGGGAAAAAAAGAAAAAGAAAAAGAAAAAATTTAAGTCTGAGGATTAAGATCTTTTTTTTTTTTTTTTTTGCTTGTGCATTCCAATTGTTCTTAAAATATTTGGCAATGTCAATTAGTAACTGAGCAGAGTTAGCTGATGAACACAATTTTCCAGTAGACTGAGCACCCTATTGTTGCCGAGCGCACAGCAGATTTCTGAGGTCATTATCATTCGCTGGTTGCTTGGCCCAGCTGCTTCCTGCTGCAAAAGCCAAACTTTATACTGGAGCTTGGGGATGGCATGCAGCAACAGGGGGCTGGGAGGGAGAGAGGGGAGCTGGCTGCAGAGCCGAAGACAGTCATTATCAGCAGAGGAAACAGAAAGTAAAAGTTTCCAGGCAATTCCAGGAAAACTGCCCTATCAGGCTTCTCCCTCCCGTTCCTCTCCCAGCACCTTCCACCTCCAGGCAGGGAATTAAAAGGACCAGGGGACGCCCCCTGGGCATTGTGGCCACTAATCTCTTTGCTGAGCAGAACTTTGGAAAACAATAATCCCATTTAAAATTTGCTTAAAAATCGTTAACCCAATCTAAGGCATGTGAGTGATTTCCTCATTGATAGACTCATTCATTTTTATTAAAAACAGAAGAAAGAAAAACAAATTATTTTTTAAAAGATGAAATTAAAAACTTGAAATTAGTAAACTTGGGGATGACAAACAGGGAACATTATTTCATTTTCCAGGGGGAAAATTTTGAGCGGATACTAGTCTGAAATTCCTTGTAAATCAAATTTAGCATGGAAGGTTCCCCCTGCCCACTCTGGCTTCCCCTTTTTCCTTCCCCCTCTCTCTCCCTCCCCCACCCTTTAATTTGGGAGCTGGTTCAGTGAGATGAAAAGCTGCACTTTTTTAAAGCTCAGCTGTTAAAACTGAGTGCCATATGCAGCCTTTCCGTCCCGATGTGGAAGTGTGTGCAGGCGGCCACCGTGTTTGTGGAGATTTACGGAGGCTCGGCTGTGTGTGCTGAAGCCCTGCCTGGGCAGATGCTGGCTGGCCCTGCCTCCCGGGAGCTGGCCCCGCCTGGGCTAATAGGCTGGCCAGATTCAGGCTGGCTCCTGGGGGGCGTCCAATGGGGCAGAGGTCAGGGGTCCAGGTGGGTTCCCTCCGGTCTCCCACCTTTCCGCTGGATCTGGGGGCGGTCCGCCCACCGGGCATGGTGCTGGAGCTGGGGAACAGTAGCGCTCAGATGCTGGTTCACCTCACCGTCCTCCTGTGTGGGGGTCGGATGCCTGACAGCAGCTCCTTTTTATAAACTTCCCGTCACTCTGTGCCCTTTGATTGTCTTGTGCCTGGGAACACTGAGTGCCACTCTGGGGCCTTGGCTGTCTCTCTCACCCCTTTGCGCGGAGCTGTAAAGCCCACTTCCACGGGGCTGCCCGATGGTGCTGTCACTTAGCATTTCAGAAAGAGAGAAATCGTTCTGGCTCTGAAAGTCCTCAGACTGGGAGTGTGATATAAAAGATGTGTGACACGAGATCCCAGAAGTGAAGCCTCTTTCCTCTACGTTCCTGGGGATTCCCAGATTACCAGGACACCGTCTTCTGTCTGAGCGATGGATTCCTGCTGCAGGGCCACTGGAGCCCTGCTTTAGTCTAGCCCCACTCTGCCCACCTTCACGTCCTTCCTGTGCTCCTACGGATGCTGCGCTCCTGCCCGGAGAGCTCAGGGAGCCCTAGGTGCCCACTGTGTGCCCCTTCTGTACTCCTGTTAACACAAGGAACAAAACGTTCATTGAAATCTAAATTTAATGGTAATAAGAAAAACACGGATTAGCTAAGGACAGGTTACAATGAGGCAAAGAATTAAGCAGGCAGTTTTCAAAATGGAGCATGAAGCATTAGCTGCGTGATTGCCATTAACTGGAATGGGAGGTTCGGGCTCAGGTCCTGGCCACCACCTCGGGTGTGTTGCGGCTGGAATTAGCAGTTTGCTTTGCAAATGGCCACAGTGTGGCCTCTGCTTGTTGGTCAAAAGCAGGTGTCATGAGCTACCTTTCATCCACCCACTCTCTTGCTACGCCATCCGGCACCTGGGAACGTAGGCCCAACATGTCAGTACTGCCAGCGGCCGCTGCTGCAGAGCAGGGACAGCCTCTGTTTGCAGGGCAGCTTGGGCTCACCAGACCCCTTCTCCGTCAGGCTGCTTGTGCCTTCGAATCCCTTCACCGGCATGGAGCTCTGTGCCCCCTTATAAGAAGCACACTCCCGAGAGGGTTAAGTTCTAGTAGGTGGCCCTTGTCTCAGGGGTGGAAACAGGGACAAGCTTCAACAAGCCTCCTGTTTTACTGGCCTTCAAGATCCCCCTGGATTCTAGGGGGAGACCGCTGGGATACTTGGGGATGTTGAGATGGAGAGCAGAGGGAGACCCGGGACAGATCCATGTGGGAAGCACTTTGCAGCGTTCTGAGCACGTGAGGTTGGAAGAGGCGTGAGCCCTAACTCCCATAACTGTCGAGCTGTTTTGGAGCATTGATGGTAGGGGTGGAGAAACACCTGCAGAGATCAGGAGACTAGATTTGTGTAAACGTCCCCAAATTCGTGGTGATTGGGCTGGAACCTTTGCCATCTGTGACCCTTGGGCCTGCTTGCTGCCCTTCTGGGTTCCTCACCTCCCTCTCCTCTGTTGGCATGTGACAGCGCCTCCACCGCCTGTGGGGGCCGGGCTGACGTGTTGAGGAGGAACGAGGGGGTGCAGTGAGGCTCGCAAATGCTTGAGGAAAGGGGGCTCCCCAGCAGGGTGTGGGGCAGGTGGTGGGGGGCTCTCTGTTCTCTCCAGGAAGCAAGCGTCACAGCAGCTGAGAAGAGCCTTGGGTCCCCCATGCCTTTTCCTGGCAGGACGGGGCGACGGCAACATTTACTTAAGCTGTGGAGTTTGGCACTGCTGCCACCAGGCGCCATCTGGAAAGCCCTTCTCAGGAAGCCGTGAGCCCTCCCTAAAGAGCTCAGGGGAGCAGGTCTTGGGCAGAGTTTTGGGCCTTTTCTTCTTGGGCAAAACCTGAGCGGCGAGGCACCTAAGCAGGGCTCGGGGGTCCCCTGGGAGCTGTGTAGCTAAAGCAGGTCCTCCTCGGTGTGCACGTGGCTTTTCTCTCTGCTGGGCTTCTCCACTTAATTCTGAGCCAGATCTGGTGTAGCTTTTCTTTGTCAGGAGAGCACTCAATTTCCTGGGGCTGTATTTACATTTATTTATTTTGTATTGCATTTTACTTACTGTTTTCACCTAAGTCCTGGTATGCTGTGGGTGCCAAGGTGTGGAGCCAGCCAAGACTGTCCTGGTTAGTTACCGAGACAACCCTGTAATAATGGGGCTTGTTAACATAATGTAAGAAATGAATATTGTGCCTCTAATATGTGCTGGGAGGCAAGAGGGGGAACTGGGTGGCCTGGCTGGTGACAAACAGGGCCGAGCTAAGCACAGAGGTTTGCCACCATCCTCTCCCTGATCCACATCTTAAAAAAAGGCTGCAGAACTCCAAAACGGTGCATGCCTGAACACTCCCTACAGCAACCTGATGGGTGGGCCAAGGCGCTAAGGGAGCTGTGCTGTGCGCAGGGGCAGCGGTGGGTGGAATTCACGTGCCCGGGCCTGTTTTCTTTTCCCACCAAGGGAGAGTTGTCCGGGGCCTAGCTTCTTGGGGGACCCACCTCTTTGTTGCTGTGAGCCTTGGGGTTTTGTGTGACATGTGGCATGTGTCTGAGAGATGTGGGAGGCACGGCACAAGCTGACTCCCTGGCTGGTCCGACCCTCCTCTTGGGGGTGCCCAGCCAGGTGCTGGCAGGAGGAAGTGGGTAGTGGGTGGGCTTGGCTTTCTCTACCTCGTAACTTGCTTTCAAAGGGTGGGGTCACGTTTCAGCTTTTGCCGGGAGCAGGGCACACCTTGAGGAGACAGTGATGTTTTACTCTGGGCCTTGGGGTTAGAGGATGCCACAGAGGATCCATTCTCTCCCCTGGGAGGTACCTTGCTGGGCTGGGACTTAGACGGACACCAGTTTCTCTCCTCTGGTTTGACCTCAGTTCCAAAGCCTTTTGATGTACGATGAAACAGGTCCCCTCCGTGGCGCTCTTGTCTCTTCGTTACAGTAATGTCCCGAAACTCTTAACTCAGCGGTTGTCATCGTGGTTTTCGGACACCCTCGGTTGTCTTCAATCATCTTGAGAGGTATTTTGGAAAATTTCCAACTTGCTTATGTTTAGTTCAATGTAAAATGTGCGCAGTGGTTGTTTCCTGGAAGACCAAGACAGATACATGTTTCTCTTTATTGCTAAGTATATTCTGTTAAATTTGTTGCGAAAATAGGTGTTTTAGGGTTGTTTTTTTTTTAAGTAATTTGCCTTGAAAAATTGTAGTGATCCATCAGCAAAGTTGCTGTGTGACATAAAATAGTCCCTGAGTGGGGGGAGCCTTGGCAGCTGGGGCCTGACCACCTCTGAAATGTCCTGTATGAGTGACCTTCAAACCCTTACCACTTGGTCTCCTTCTAGAGGGACATTTACTGACTTCTTTGTTGCTATTTTTGTTGTTTAATGACATTATTTTTATTTTTCTCCTACATTAATTCTTGTTCATCTTAGACATTAAGAAAATACAGATAAATACAAATAAAAATAATTTTTAAATATACGTGCCCTTACCGCTCAGAGATAACCACTGCAGACATTTTAGTCCATTCCTTCCCTGTTGTTTTTGTGCACTTGAAGATGTATTTCACAAAAAAGGACCATACTGCATGCACAGTCTTCTATATGATATAGTTTTTACTTAAATATATGTCACATATTTTTTTTCCATTGAATATTCAACACAAGGATCAACAAACTTTTTCTGTAAAGGACCAGACAATAAATAATTTAGGTGTTGCAGGACATGTGGGCTGTTCTGTAACTACTTGATTCTGCCAAAAATGAAAGGGCTTGATGGTTTCCAATAAAACTTTATTTACAAAAACAGGTGACAGAAGGATTTGTCCCATGGGCTATCCTTTGCACACTCCCGTTTTGTAGTAATAGCTGTCCTTTTGTAAAAGCTTCATACACGTAGTATGTTCCCTGAGGAAGTATTAGAAATGTGGAGAAGCAAAGGGAAAAATCTGCCTCTAGCGATCTACTGAGCATGGTAGGAAACTTGTTTCCGTTTTTTCATTTCTGCACCTAAATCTTTCTGATCGTCTGCACAATTATTTCCCTAAACTCCTGGACGTGGAAGCTCAGGTCACAGGCTGGCAACCCTGGACGCACGGATGCGTATTACCCAGGAGGGTGCTGAGCCTTGAGGCCATTTCTTCCAGTGCTGGGGATTTTACTGAGAAAGTTCCTCGTAAGCTTATATTGAAATCTGTCTCCCTCAAGGTAGTTCCCTGTCACCAAGCAACTCTGTGACTCATTTGTTCATTCATAAATTCATTCATTTGTTAATTCATTTTTCATTCAAGGACAAAATGCTTATTAAGTAGGTTCTGAACACCGAGCGATGTGCTAGATGCTGGAGATTCAAGGATGATAGGGACAGGTCGCAGTGCCCAGAGACCCAGAGCCTGGGAGCCGGGACAAGTCCTTCACAAGAGGGGTAGGTGCACGGGAGGGCCGCCCCAGGGCTGGAGAAGACGCACTTGCCTTGGCGTCCACATTTGTTCCCAAGGGACCTGAAAGGGTGACGGGATCTCCTCAGTCACCTCAGTAGCTCCTGTGGCAGGTAACTCTTTCCCATTGTGGAATCTGGCCAATTCAGTGACTTCTGGGGGAAGCACCCCCAGCTCAGCCACTGCGGCTGACTGTCCTCTCTCTCCCTGGCTGTGAACTGGAGTTGAAATCATTTTCTTGCTGCAGAAGAGGCCCTGGGGAGAGTCCAACTGGTGCTTTTGAGGACGAACCCTCAAGCCAAGAAGGGGGCCAGATGGGAGCTTGTCGGGGCTCGCAGCTTTGTGGCATGTACGTCCTGGCAGCTGGTCACCCCACACCAGGGGCCAGCCTTGAGGGGGGCAGCAGGAAGAGGCAGGGTGGAGCTCCACACCAGGGAGTGAGGGGCAGGCCTCCGGCTCCAGCTCACCTGCCCTGACCACCCTGTCATTGTTGCCAGTGGTTCCTGGGCAGGGGGAGGGCACGAGTCAGGTGTCAGGTAGAGTGTGGACTCCTGTTCGGACCCTGCAGGTAGAGCCTGTGAGAGCTTGTCGGATGTACACTGGGAAAGAGGCTCTCTGCATTTTACCCAAACTAACCTGACTTCAGAACTGTCCATACCTGTCCCACAGAGGATCAGGTGAGTCATTGGGGGTCGGGGGAGGGGGGCAGGGCTGTACCCACCTCATACGTCAAAATGTCCAGCATCAGTAGAGGATGGTGGGCCCTGCAGACAGTGCCGGTTTTCTTTTTGGATGATGGGTCATGAACTAAATACAGACTCACTATGAGAATGTGTGGAAACAGTTTCTTCTGGTACATATCAGACCTCAATTGCCCTTTATTTTCTGTGAATGAAAACATCATAATCATAAGCCAGAGACAAGTGCATTTTCTAATGTTTAAGAAACGGCTCCGGGCAGAGCACATACTTCAGCCAGAGCTTGACCTCCACACAGTCCGGCTTTACCCACCTGCTGGGCTATTTGGGCAGCTCACCCCCGCTACCCGGGGCCTGGGAGGTGGGGGTGGGGAAGTCTAGAAGACTCAGAGACCCCTTTCATCTTGCTTTTCCCCTCCTCTCCTCTCCCTTCCCAAATGTTTCCACGGCCTGAGGGTAACTTTCAAGGGTCTGGTCCGCTGAGCAGAGAACTAGGGTTTGTAGATTCTAAGGATTTGGGAATTTCTTGTCTGTCTGTGTTTGAGCCTCGAGCAGGCAGTGAGGTCGTGTTATCTCTGAGGGGCCCGGTGTGCCCGGTGGGGCTGGGAAGACCCTCTTTTAGCTCCTTTCCCACCGGGCCCCTTCCCACCGGCTATCCCTGTCTGGCGCCTGCATGCCCTGGAGACAGGGTCCTGCCACCGGAGGGGCACCGCCAGGGCCCCTCACTCAGTGCTGCTCAGGGTTTGCTTTTCCCCACCTCGGGGCGGACTTGGCAGGGCTGCAGGAAGTGGAGAGCGTCACGGTCATGGTGCTGGCCCTCAGGAGCTGTGAGACCCAGCAAGGGCTCCTTAGCCTCTCTGTGCTTCAGTGTCCTAGAGCCTGCAGTCTGCCGGAGGAGAGGATGTCAACAGCCGTGGAAACTGTATTGAGTTCCAAAGCTAGGAAGTGGTGGAGCTGAGATTCTAGCCACGTCTGTCTGACCTCTGGCCTTTTAGTTCCACTGTTGGGTCGTGCTGGGGATGGGGTGAATGCAGCCAAAAGCAGAAGCCCTGCTCGCCAGCCCCATCTCCCGCTCCACACTGGCCAGGATCAGCCCTGTTAGGACAGGCTCTGGGAAGCTCAGATACGTGCTCCTTCCCTCTCTTTGTGTCTCGGGGGAGGTTGTCCTCGCATCTTTTCCAGAAAAGAAGCAAGGAAGGAGGTGGCCCCGCGCTTGCTGAGCTCTGCTGAGGATCGACTGGGACCCGGCCCGAGCTGCACACTTAGGCTCAAAGTGACTCCCCAAAGCTGCGGTTTCAGGGATCCCCTAACCTCTACTCAAGGTCACATGTGTAGCAAGTCACAAGTGTCTGGCGGCCGTGTCCCCAGGGTGACAGAGAGGATGGGGCCCCAGGAGCAGGGCCTGGTGCAGAGGACCCAGCTCTCTTCCGGTGCAGCTTGTCCGAATCTCAGTTCCCCCGTCCCTCCCAGCCGTACCACGCTCTGCCGGTCCCGTTTCTGTCTCCGTGCCCTCCTGCGCAGGCCAGTGCTGGAAGGTGGCCTGGGTGTGGGTGGTGGGCCAGAGAACAGGGCAGGAGGCAGAGGCACAGGGCTGGTGCCAGCTCTCAGCTCTCTCCAGCCACCGACTCTTTCCAGAGAGGAGCGGGTAGATGAAGAGAAAGAGCAGAGGCTCCTCTGTTCCTCCTTCCTGGTCAGCACCATCCTCCGAGGTGTAAATTAGGAGGCAGAGTTGTCATCTGGGAAGCCTTCCAGAGGAGGGGCTGCCGGGTTCTTTGTTGTCGCTCCTGGTGGCACTAAAAACTGAACCAAGCGGCCACTTCGCACTGGCCGCGCCGAGCAGAATGCTCTGGGCTGTCACTGTGCCCTGGACCCACCTAGGGTGGTCCCAGGGAAGGACCCGGGATCAGCTGGGGGGCTGAGTCTGCTGTCGTGGGTGTAGGGGGTTTAGCAGGTTCAAATTGACCCTAGCTTCTGGGAATAGAGCATTCAACACGCAGTTGTGACTGTGTGTGTATGTCGGGAGGCTAGCGTGTGTCTGAATGTTTGTTGTCTGTGTTGGGGTATGACTTGGTGTGTGAGTGGTCGTGCCGTCTTGGGCTGGTGTTGCTGTGTGAGTATCTGTAAGGCGCTTTAATTTTTTGGATGCAGTTGCCGAGGGTGGATGTATTACTGTGTGGTGGTGTAGGGGGGGCCGTGGGTGTACTGGATTGGGAGTGGATATGCACGCACCGGGTACGTGTATTGGTGTGTATGGGTGAGGGTGAGTTGGGATACGAAGCTCGGTACGTGTGTGTGGGCATTGCGGTGTGGTTAGTGTGTGGGATCGGGGTTTGCAGATGTGTTGGTGTGGCTGTGTGGTTTGGGGGAGTGCATGTTTGTGTGTTGACACATGCTAGTAGGGGTGTGTGTATTGAGATGTATGTAACGGTGTGCAGGGTGTGTGTTGATATAGGTGTCAGGTGTGCGGTGTGTGGTCGTGTGTGTTGGTGCATTGATGCATGCGTTAGTAAAGATGCGTGTGTTGGGATGTGTGTATCTGTGTGTGTCTGCCTGTGTTGGTATGGGTGTTGAGGTGTGTGTTGTATGGCTAAGGATGTGTGTGGAGGGTGGCAGGATGGCCTCCTGTTACGTAGGGAGGCTGACCTCCTTGAAGCATCGTGACCTTTTAGCCTTCCTTGCGGGAAGAGAAGCTGGTCCTGAGCCCAGCCCTGCCCCTTAGAGCATTGCTAATGGAGTCTCCCCTCCCTGTTGCTGCCTGAGCCTCGGGCAGAAGCTCTGGCTCCTGGGTTATGAGTTGGCAGATGCAGTGGGAGCTGTCTTCCAGCATCTCACAGCCAAGCCCTCTGAGGCCTCATGCTCCTCCTGGAAGAAGTTGGGGCTTGAAGGTTGGGGTCCCCATCCAGGGAATCTCTGTTCTGAGTTCAGCCAGCACGTGTGTGGAGTGGGCCTGAGAGCTCCGAGAGGACAGGGGTTGTGCTGTCCTCAGGTGCGTTCCCATCGTGGTCCCTGGCGCTGGGCACGGGATGCAGCAGGTGTTCGGGGGATGCTCGTTGACTTGTACGGAATAAAATGAAATGTGCTGTCCTGGGACAAAGGGCGCTTGCCCAGGAGCCAGCCAGGCCTTGGGCCTGCCCACCACTCCCCCTCGAGGTGCCAAAGAACCTGAAATCACAGTGCAGAGCCTGCACCACAGACCTGCAGTGAGTCCCTGTGAGCTGGCCAGGCGTCCCTCGGCCAGGAGCGGGAGGACCCAAGGGCATGAGGGAGCCTGGGGGTCAGAGACGGGCTCAGGGCGGGTGAGTGCCCCTCTGGGGGCAACTCCTCTCGGGTATGGGCTCAGTCTGCCATCAGCACCTGGGGACCCCCTCTCCGGGACAGTGGCAACCTGGGTTCCAAGTCCAACTCCTCCTCCCTGGATTACCATCCTCCACGAGCCTCAAAGCAGCTGCCCCTCCTTCCCCCAGCTCCTTGGAGCTCATGGACACAGTAACAGCCTCACCGACTGTGAGCCTGCTGGGGGCCAGGACAGTGGGGTAGAGCTGTTGCCGTGGGCACTGCATCCTCCCTCCGCAGACTGTTTAAAGGCTTCAGCTGTGTTACCAGCAGCTTGAAAAGCGATCTTGCAGCCACTTTGGGGTTTAGTTAGCCATGTTCTGTGGCCATCGTGGATGATCTAGGGCGCAGGCCTGGGAGTTGGAGGTGAGCCTTACTGAGCCCACCGCAGGTGGGGGTCTTCAGAATGGTGCCCCAGACAAGCAGCAGGCATTGAGGGGTGTCAGTCTGGTCAAAGGCCAGAGACCAGAAGGACGCTGGGCCCTTGAGGAGCTTAGGATCCATTCGGCAGGGGACTCCTCCGTTTCCTGAAACTTAAAATAATCTACCAGCTGTTTTATAAAGTCAGAAAGAAAAAATATCAGAGAACAGCCTGTACGGGGTCAGGGCAGCTATGGATTCGGTGCAACTTTTCCTGGAAATCACATGGAGCAGAGACCATGTGTCAGCTCTGCCGGGCTTCTGTTGGAAATCTGGGAAGCCAGTGCTTTGGGGTCAAATGACCTTTTTTGGTTAGTGGCAGAGGAAATGCTTCCACCTCTGAGCGATGAGCCCCGTGAAGAACGATGCGAAGGTCCTGGAGACTCTGGTGGAGGAGTGGGCACCCACAAGGTAGAGGACAGATGCCTCGGGGTGGGCTCCTTCCCAGGGAGAGCAGGGCCCGTGGAGGCTCGACAGCCACCGTCGATGGCTGTGCTCTTCAGGGCATTGGAGGGAACACACCTGAACTCCTGAAGGGCAAGCACTGTGGGGATGGAGCAGCCTGGGAAAGGAGGGACTGTCAGGGCGGCCGGGTGAGCAGGGACCGCGGCCCAGGGGTGGAGCGGCCCTTTGAACGATCAGCCTGCATCCATTCCCTGCTCAGAGCACTGCGGTGACTTTCCATCGCGTGGGGAGTAAAATCTGTGGTATCAAGGCCTGGAATTGCACCCCCCTCTCCCTCCTCTCTGACCAGCCCCTTGGTGGCCTCTGTGTTGTCTGTTGTCTCTGGGGTGAGCTCTGGACACAGACTCACAGGCTGGTTCCATCGCATCATGCAGACCTCTCCCCCCCGGTGGCCTTTCCATGAGCCCCCACTATGAACTATCACTTCCCAGCCCCTCGCTGGAAGCATTATCCGGTACTGTCATCTTCAAGGCCTTTGGGAAGCATCGTGTTCTCTGTGTGCTGATCTACCCGTGACTCGTGTGCACAGCACTGCCCACAATAGTGCCCACCACACGGTGGAGGCTCAGTAAACATTTTTTAAAAGACACGGCGGTAAAAGGCACATAGCACAAAATGTACCATCTTAACCATTTTTAAGTGTGTGGTTCAGTGACATTAAGTGCATTCACATTGTGTGTAACCGTCACCACCATCCATCCACAGAACTCTTTTCATTTGGCAGAACTGAAGCTCTGTACCTGTTCATCGGTGACCCCCATTCCCTGCCCCCAGCCTGGCAGCAGCCTTTCTACTCTCTGTTTCTATGAATATGACACTCTGGGTACCTCATGTAAGTAGAATCATACGGTGTGACTGGCTTAGTCCCTTAGCATGGTGTCTTCCAGGTTCATCTGTGCTGTAGCAGGTGCAGGATTTCCTCCCTTCTTAAGGCTGAATAATATTCCATTGTATGGATGAGCACATTTTATTTATCCACTCATCTGTCACTGGACACTGCCTTCATTTCAAGAAATACTTTTGCATAAGTGAATGAAGGCAGGGTGTGGTCTGGCCTCCACTGTCCCCTGCCTGAGGGAAGGGGTTGTGACTTTGGATTCGTTGAGTTAATTCACAGTATCCCAAGCTACTGGCTCCCCAGAAGCCAGGGGCCGCTTTCCTCAGCAGAGCACGTGCTGGGGTCTGAGCATTTTGGAATTCAGCATGGGTCAGACCTTGGCCCTCTGAGAGGGCTGCCGTGCGCCCTGAGGGGCCACACATCCTTCCGCAGGGACGAGCCCAGTGTCTGCCGTCAGGCAGGGCGGGTGGAGGGGGAGCTGTGGTCCCTGGAGCTGATGCTGGAAGAGTGGACGCACATGGCAGCAGCTCTGTGGCAAAGGCTTAACTGCCCCCAACCAGGAATGCTGCATGGTTTTGCTGGAAGCCGAAATTCTAGAAGACAGCCAGCGTTGTCCAGTATGTTGTTTGGTTTTTTTTTAAAATTTAATTTAATTTAATTTTTTATACAGCAGGTTCTTATTAGTTATCTATTTTATACATATTAGTGTACATATGTCAATCCCAATCTCCCAATTCATCCCACCACCACTAACCCCCTCCCCCACAGCTTTCCCCACTTGGTGTCCATATGTTTGTTCCAGTACTTTTTATTGGAAGTTCAACATTCTCCTCGAGGCTTGTCCCGTGCCTCTTTGGAGTAGAATCCCTATCTTACCCCCTTAACACAGCCTGGGTTGATGCTGACTTCAGGGCAAAGAAGAGGACTTGGGGATCCAGGTTGGGGTGGGGAAGTGCAGTGACTGACTTCTGGTCTGAGGGAAGTGGCTGGACCCGTGCTGGGGAAGGACCTCAGCTCAGCGAGCCGGCTGCAGGCAGACTCGGCCAGCTGCTGCTGGGGACCCCGTGTACCGTGTGCTACCTGGCCCGTGCAGAGTGCTGCAGGGCACACATCCCCTTCCCCGCTCAGCGAGTCCTAAGCTGGGGTGAGGTGTCCACACTGAGCCAGGAGCACAGACGGCAGGACACGGCTTGTCTCAGAGTCGGCTTGTGTGGTGTGGACCCGATAGGGTCTGTGAGGGCTGCCAGCTTCTTGGCCTTCTTGCTGGAGGGAGTTGGAGTGGGAAGAGAACAGCAAGACATGGGATGGAGAAGATGGTCTTGGAAGGGAAGCTGGGGTGCTGGAGAGAGGAAGGGTGCTGTGGACAGGCGAGGAGTAGAGCAGGGCCCTGGGGGTCCTGGCACTGGAGCTGACCTGCACCCTGGCAGGACAGATGCCTAATGCTGAGATCTACAGGGGAGGAGGCAAGGACGCCTTGGCTTGGGGTGAAGGTTCAAGGGGATTCAGGCAGAATTTCACTCATTCAGCTCTCAGCTGAGGACGTTGAGAGGCCAGGTGAGTGTCCTTACACCTGCCCCATAAAGGTGAGGTCTCTCCAGGCTTCCTGGGGTTTTGTCCCTCCGCTGGTGCCTGGGAGGCCCAGATACCCGAGTCTCAGGGCTGTGGGTGCACTGCTGTGGACCCACTTCTGCAGCGGGTGTTACTTTCTGTCCCAGTCTGCTCAGGCTGCCGTCACAGCTTTCCATAGACTGGTACATACACAACAGAAATTTCTCTCTCACAGTTCTGGAGGCTGGAAGTCCAAGATCAGGTGCCGACAGATTCAGTGTTGGCTGTGGACCCACTTCCCACAGTGGAAGGTGAGGAGCTCTCTGGAGTCTCTTTAATCGGGGACCTAATGCCATTCATGAGGCTCCATCCCCACGACCTCAGCACCTCCCCAGACTATCACATTAGGGGTTAGGATGTCAATATATGAATTTTGGGGGGACAAAACATCCAGTCTGTAGTACTTCCTCACTGATCCCCCTGCCCCCCAAAGCAGTGTTATCAATCAAGCCAGTTCTCTAAACAGAAACATAATAGAAAATGACAGGAAACTCCAGCATGCTGTGAGCCTGCCCAGTGGGTCACAGGTAAAATGTCCTCACGGGAACATGACAAGCCAATCCACCTAGACCCTCCTCCGCTTGCTGGGTAACCAAAGCCCTTGGTGGATGGAGGCAGGTCTCAAAGGGGAATGAACCCATCCCACACCTGGCACCCTGCTCCTCCAGGGATGCCCAGCCCAGCTCACAGTTCCCACGGCCCTCACATGGGGCTAGGAGAGGGCGCCGCGGGGCTGAACAAGGATGCCAGAGACAGACAGTGGCTGCTTTGGAATCTCAGTGCAGGTTTCAAATGGGATTGAGCAAGTTCTGCTTTTCTCAGGACTGCCTCACATCCTCCCCATGTGTTCTTGACTGCTAGACACACAGTATTTAGCTGATGGGAAAGCAGCCAGAGAATTCAACAGCACCCAGTGGTCCCCAGGGGGAGAAATGTAATTTTTAAAAGGTATCTTACTAGTTAAGGTCATGTGTAAAGTGTGTTGCCGTTTCGAGCTGGCCCCATGGCCTTGTCCTGAGTGAGCAGTGGATGAGGGGGTCCGAGGGGGAGATGTGCTGTCTGCTGCCTGTTCTCCAGCCTCCCTCCTCCTGGCCCACTGGAAGTACTTCAACTGCACTCTTTTTGGGGAGGGGGTGAGTAGTAAACTTTTTATTTTAGAATAGCGTTAAATTTATAGAAGAGTTGCAAGGATAACCCGGAGGGTAGGGTTCCCCATACTCCACACTGGCTTCCCCCATTGTCAGCATTATTAGGGTCCATTTTGTCCCAAGGAATGAACCGATATCGATCCATTATCATTAGCTGAAGTCCATACTTTATTCAGGTTTCCTTAGTTTTTACCTAATGTTTTTCTTTTGTGCCTGGATCCCACCCAAGATTCCACGTTACATTTAGGTATTTTAATAAACTTTGTTTTTTGGAGCAGTTTTAGGTTCATAGCAAAATTGAGTGGAAAATACAGTGTTCCCACATACTTCCTGTCCCCACAACTTCCCCTGCCGTTGGCACTAGTTTTCATGTCCCCTTAGGCTCCTTTTTTTGGCTGTGATAGTTTCTCAGATTTTCCTTGTTTTTTGTGACTGTGATGGTTTTGAGGAGTACTGATCAGGTACTTTACAGACTGTCCTTCAATTTGGGTTTGATGTTTCCCTCAGGGTTAGACTGGAGTTTAACCCTGGACGACCCCAGGGGTAAAGTGACCTTCTCATCACATTATATCAAAGGCGCATGCTGTCAACCTGGCTTATCACTGTTGATGTTGACCTTGGTCACCTGGCTGAGGTCTTGTCTGGCAGATTTGGCCACTGTAAAGCCACGCCCCTTTTAAAGTAGGCAGGACCAGCTACATAATCTGCAGGTCTCAGTGCAAAATGAAAAGGTGGAGCCCATTGTTTAGAATTACTAAGAATTTCAAGATTATGATTGCAGAACATTAAATCAAGTCAGGGTCCTTCTAGGCGCAAAGCCATGTGTGACTGCACTGGTCCCATGAAGCCAGCCCTGTTTGTTGGACTGTGGGCACACGGAGAGGAGCCTGGCACTGGTGGTCACTTATCCCCGAGCAGTTGAAGGGGGCGGATGGCTGGGGAGGGTCAGAAGCACCCTGGGTGGTGTGGGTATCACCGGGTGGACAGAGCATGTCAGCACATTACAGGTGTCTGCAGGGTTTCTACTGAGCCACCTGCGGGGGAACCTGAAAAAGTCCACCTGAGTCCCCTGCGAGCTCTGTCTGGACAGAGAGAGGGTGGTCAGGGGTATGCATGAGACAGCAGTTAGTAGCAAACAGAGCAGCTCCATAATATTTTTTTTATTTTTATATATATATATATATATATATTTTTTTTTTTTTTTTTGCGGTACGCGGGCCTCTCACTGTTGTGGCCTCTCCCGTTGCGGAGCACAGGCTCCGGACGCGCAGGCTCAGCGGCCATGGCTCACGGGCCCAGCCGCTCCACGGCATGTGGGATCTTCCCGGACCAGGGCACGAACCCGTGTCCCCTGCATCGGCAGGCGGACTCTCAACCACTGCACCACCAGGGAAGACCCATAATGTTTTTTTAAATGTGCTGCTTTTATTTTTATTTTTTTCAGTTTTCTCCTTTTTCTCAGTGCCCAGAGCAGCACTTTCTCCCTAGAAGACCTTAGAATATTTTATTTACAAAATGCAAAATGATCCTGTCTCTGCTGGGCAAACTGGTGATCTCCGTTGGAGGGGTGCATCTGGTGATGGCTGCGCCTCTCCTGGCTGCTCTCTCATTTGGAGAGGCGAGCATTTCGCGTCTCAGGTGCATACCTGTGCAAGCGCAGACCCCTTGCTGCAGCATCGGTGCAGCGATGAGTGTACAGCTGCCAGCCGGCTTCTCCTTGCTGTTACTCACCCAGCTGTTTAGAGAAGGAGAGAGTATTTCTAACCAGCCATATGGCATGGAGTTTTATTTGCCGTGGTAAGTTAAAAAGTACATTATTGGTCAGCATCTTGCATGCAAATTTTGACATTGCATTCCAGGAGTACCTGCAGAAGACAGTGGTGGCGAGTCGGATCTGTGTAATTACATTGCTGTGCAGGCTTGTAACGTTGCCGTCTCTAACTACACCCGGTATCTCATCGCGACGGCTGCCCGGGGATATTGCTGCACGACTCCTGTAGCCGGAGAAAGATTATGTAAACATGGTGTGCGATCTCGAAAGTGAGTAATGAAGTTGAGTACTTGTTGCAAAAATTAATAAATGGCTGGCTTACACGTGATGGAGGAGTCTCCGTGTGAGAACTGAATCGCGGCGTAGTGATGGATAAAGGCACCTCCAGGTACCGGTGACTTGAAGAAATTCATCCTTTTTTCTATCAGTATGATTAAATGGACGATTCTAGTCTATGCCCTTAACTTTCCACTAGACCAGCATGAAATCATCACAAATAGATCTTTCTGCTCCTCTTTGCCTGTCAGACTCTTCACCCTTGCCTCGGAGGAGAGTGTGGCAGTGATGGGGGGCTGTTTGCAGTTTCTGGAATGGCCATGTGGTCCCAGGGCCTCGCCTTTGTAGATGCTCTTCCTGCACTCATATCTGTCAGGTGCCTACGATGTGTCCTGGGGTCATTGTCCAGCTAGGAAGTCTGTTTTGAGCCTTGGTTCAAGTGCCACTTTCTCTGAGGAGCCTTTCTATCCACCCTTGTCTGCAGTGCTTCCCACCCCAGAAAATTAACTCGTGGCCCCTGGTGCCCATACTTCCTTGATGATGCCTAGGTTTCTGTTACCGTCTGTTTCTGCTTAGGAAAGGGATCCATGGAGTCAGACAGACTGGGGTCCAAATCTCAGTTCCACCAAGTACCAGCTCACGTGACCGTGAGCACGGAACCTCCGAACCTCAAGTGTCCCATCTGTAAAATAGGAAACGCTCATTTCTAGTTTGTAAGGTTGTTAGAATCAGGTATTAGGTCATGTATCTGGCACATAGAAGATGCTCATTAAATATGTGTTAAAAGATGGATGGAGGAAGTGGGACTTCTGCATAGTCCATCAGTTTTTAGACTGGAGAGGAGGCATGTGGGAAAGAAGACACAGCAGGGAACACAGTGAAGCGTGTGAGCAGCAGGGTGTGTCGAGGACCACCACCCTGTCTGGCTGGGAGAGTCGTGGGGACCAGAAGGAAGTGACTCTGGAAGGGGAAATAGGGCCCAATTGTGGAGGGCCTTGGATGCCAGATGACGACTTTACCCTGCAGGCACTGGGAGTCGTGGGCCGTGTGTGTGTGAAATAGCTAAGGAGGTTTGCCGTGTGGCTATGCCGGGAGCAGTGTGCGGGGTTCCATGTTGGTTTATGTGTCCTGGTTCCTCGGTCCTCCCTCCCTCTGGTATCCACCCTTCCCCCCACCCACACACCCCAGCAGACGTTTCTAGAGCTCCTGGGTCCCGGGCAGTGGCTTGGCCAGGTCTCGAACTTCTCTTTGCCCCTTCCTCCCCCTCCATCAGTCAGTCCTTCAAAGCGCCGATGTATTGCCAGGAGAGGATATTACACGAAGCCCCTGAAGTGGTGCATTAAAGCAGTCTGGATTTTCTTTTACTGCTAACATTGATTACTATTAATTAAAGTTGATATTTACAATCAGAGGGAGTACAGGAGCAGATCATTTTTTATTAATCGCTCTTCTAGATTCATCATTAGTCATCATTATCAAAATATTCAGACAGTGGACAGTGGCTGAGTTTTTCAAACCAAGTGGATGATTAAATTACACTACATTATATAAAGTCTGTGTCCCCTGGTACCTCTCCCTTTCAGGGTTCTCCCTATTGTCCCCCAAATGGTCTCAGCCTCTGCAATTTATCCTCTCCTCTACCCCTGCTCTCCCCATCACACCCTTGCCTTTTTCTTTCAATGATATGGCTTAAAGGTGTCCTTGTGTTATGACTGAGCTCTGGCTCACTCCTTTTCGTGTCACTGTAGCACGACTGTGGAATGGACATGCCACGGTATTGTTTGTCACTGTAGCATGACTGGAATGGATATGCCATGGTATTGTTTACTTTTATTGCCATTCCCCAACTGGTGGGCATTTAGGTTATTCCCCTTTCCTTTCCTTCCACTTGTTGTCTTGGTCAGTGACACAGTGGGAATCCCGTGTGCGTCCCACAGCTGCCAGGGCAGCTCTGGAGAGGTGGGCTTGCTGCAGCCCACCAGGCTACCCAGCCCCTCCTCAGTTTATCCCCTAACCTTGGCCAATCCAAACCCCACATGGATCCCCAGCCCCAGCACTCCACTGTGCTTTTGATGGGGTCCCTCTCCTGGAATGCTTTCTTTCCCCATCTTTCCACGTGTAAATCCTGCCCACACCCTAAGACGCTGGAGCTGTGCCCACTCTTCCAGAGGCTTAAAACTCTCTGCTTCCTCATCTGAAATTTTCCTGGGAACATATCACTTTATAGTGAGGCTCATTTGGTGGTCTTATTCTGAACTTTGAGCCCTCTGAGGACAGGGACAGAATCTTCCTGGGTCATTATAGGTGCTTACTGAGCTTGTGGTCTTTTCCGTGTGTCAGAGAAGAGTGTGGCTCCTGGACATCTCAGGCTCATCCTCCCAGGGGTCTGCAGAGGTGGGCTCGGGGCATCCCCTGCTCCCTTCCTGCTGAGGCAACTGGTTTTCCTCCTCCCCTGTTCCAAGTGAGACCCTGAATAGGTTCTTGGAATGAGAAGAGAGGAATTTAGGAATTCCTGTTCCTCCATTTAGAAGTTTTTTTTTTTTTTTTAAATAGGTAAACAATTGTAGGTAATTTAATTTGTCTGTAGTGGTGCACATGGATTTACTAAGTGGGAAAATGTCACTAAGTTGTGGACACATACTGCATACAATTCAAAGAGAATTGGCCTCTGATGGGTAGCAATAAATGTCAAACTGTTCAACATTGATTGTTCTTGAAGGAATATTGCCTAACACAGAATAAAGTACCTTTTCGAGATTATTCAGTTGGTCTGACTTTAAATCTAAAAAGAAGTAGGAGTACTGAATCCCACTATGGCTCCCTACCCCTTGTGGTTGGATACAGGAGACCAAGTGGGAATGGGGAATGGACCACTTGGGCCTCTATTCTCTTAATGGCTCCTTCAACCCCTAGAGAGGAGGGAAGAATGTCTAAAAGCCTCTGGTGGTTTCCAACCATCCTGCCAACTTGTTTGTCTGCCGTGCCTGCCTCTTGGGCCTCAGGTCCAGTGGCTCTGCTCTCACTCACTATACTCCAGCTATGCTGGTCTGCTTATTGCTCTTCAAAACACTCCAGTATGGGCCTACCCCAGGGCCTCTGCACTTCTGTTCTCTCTGCATAAAATTCCATCCTTCTCTAGTTTTCCACAACCACCCATCCAAGGTCAAAGTTCACCTCCATTGTGCCCCACACTTCATTGGTTCCTAACCATTCCATCACTCCTATATGTGTAACTAGTTGGAATTTAGAGTTGTCTTATTTATGTTTTACTAGCATGTTATCTGTCTCCCCACTAGAATGTGAGCTTCATGAGGGCAGGGATGGTGTCTATCTTGTCTGCTTGGGTAGTCCAGTGCCTAGAGCAGTTCATGAGATAAGAGGAGGGACATTTCTCCCTCCTCTCTGTGGGCTGAAGGAGCCATTAAGAGAATAGTGGAAGAATAGTATCCTTCATGAAGTTTGTGATACTATAATAAGTATTGATAGAACGAGTGTGTTGAGTGACTCTCTGCAAAGTGATAGAACATACATGCATTTTATAAAACAGCAACCACCCAGGCATGAAAAAAAGGTCCTTTGGCTTCCTTTCAGATGAATCTCCCTTTAGTAGGACTTTTCTCTTTTATGACTTGAAGAAAGTGGGGTTTTCCAGCAGCAGTTGGTTCCCGCTACTTTCTAGACAACCTGGTAATTTGTTTGGAATGCTGGGGCAGAGGGCGCTCATTGCCCATGGCCAGGTCTCTCCCCGCCGGAAACTGATCTCTCCTTCCTGTGCTTTTCTCAGGATGCAGGGCCGGGCACAGTAACTGCAAACTCTCAAGTTCAGCTGCTGAATGAAAGGACTTGAGTGAAGTGGAGATTCATGGTAGTTATCAACGTCTAGAATTTTAAAAAAAAATGTTCTTTTCCCTTTGTTTCGGGGATCCTCTGTTGCTATAAGAGACTGAGGTCAGGCAATAGAGTTCTCTTACTCTGTCGAAATAAAAATCTGTGTACTTCCTCTAGCACTGAATAAAAATAGCCTTTCTTTATTTTTTTTAAGAAAAGCACTGTGCAACTTCTCGGTGCCGACTTCTTTGCACCTACTTTGCAGACCTCGGCACCCTCAGAAGGGCTGAAGATGGAGGTCAGTGCGTGCGGGTCAGGGTGCTGACTGATCACGTCCCAAAGAACTGGTTTGTGGATAGTACTTCGGTGATTTTTTTTTTCCCCAGGAGAAAGTTTCATGTTTGATCCTGAGAATCAGAAATTAAGAAGTATATACTATGAAGTCATTTTGGCTGATTTAATCTCGACTTCTTATGTGCTCCCCGGCGGAGGGTTCCAGGTTGGGAGGGTCTTGTGGTCTAACTGTGTCCACTCTCATTTGAGCAGCCAAGGCTCCCCACCCGCTCGCACACCCCTGGGTGGGCTCCTCCCTGCCTCTGCTGGGACCCATGCTGGGGAGCTCCAACTTAGAAGTGCCTCAGATGCGGGGGTCCTGGTGCAGCCCCCAGTGTGCACACAGCAGCAGCTGGACTGGGCTCTCTATCTCCCCATGTGTGCCCTGGGGAGGAACATGTCCACCTCCCATGACTATTGGCCAATGAAACGGTCCTCGTCCTCCTCCTATAAAGCAGATAGCACAGCACAGGGCAGACACTCAGTAAAAGTTCGCTTTCTCACTCTCTTTTTTATTGCCCTGAAATCTGTTCCTTAAATCTGGTCCTGGGCTTCCCTGGAGCCCTAGAGGTCAGAGCTGGCTCTCCCAGGGCCAGAGGACAAATGTCCTGTCGCCTTGAGCCCTGCTTTACTGTCTTATTCCTTGCCCTTCTGATCCTGTGCGGTTAGTGCATGTGGCTTGTTGGTGTGGCCCGCTTGGAGAGGCCCCTCCTCTTTTTGTTCCCCTGCTTCTGAGGCTGTATTTGCCTGTCTTGGGCACTGATTCTCTGCTTCCCCTGAGTGGCTTTTCATTGGCTGATACCTGAAGTCCTTCTTAGGGGCCAGGATGAAACCCTGTTTTCTCCACAGTCCTATATTGCTGCTCTGGGGCTTTGGACCCTGTTATGAGTTAGGATAGCACTGGCTGCTGTTAGAGATATATCCTAAAGTTACAGTGTCAAGACACAGCGATTTGTTTTTTTCTAACAGAAAATCCAACCGGTGTTGGACACGAGGAGCTTTCACTTAGGGACTGATGGACTCTCAGTATTTCCAGTATGTGGTTTCCAGGGTCACGAAGGGCATTGAAATCAGCTGTCAGGAAGCGGGGAGTGAGGACGACAGGCAGGGGGTTATGGGTAGACCTGGAGGTGGTATACTTCACTTTGTGCAAATCCCATTGGCTACAACTTGGTCACACGACCCCAGCTGGATGCAGACGAGCCTGGGACATGTCCCTGGCTGGGGATTCACTTCTGGCAACCACTCCATGTGTGGAAGGGGACACGGATGGTTAGTTGACAGCTGTCTCTACTACAGACCGGATGTGGAAGAGACCAGCAACTGTTTAATGGCATCACTCAGCTTAGCCCCTTGGCTAAGTGGTCAGGGTGCTTTCAGAGAGTCCTTCATTCAGGGTGCCTCCTGCCCAGCACCCTGCTTGCCCAGCGCCGGCCACCTGCACCTGTGCTACTCACACCTGGGTTTCTGTCCAAGTCACTGGACAGTCCACAGTGCAGGGCTGGGGACATGTGCCCTCACACGTTGCCTGGGGCCTTTCATGGTGACTTCAGTACATCATTCTGCACCCTTCGGCATGGCTGGTTATCCAGCCACTTATCCACATTCTTGTCTTGCTCAGTCTCACATTTCTCCCTTTTATCCCCACGGAAATCAAAATGACCTGCTGAAATGCATACGCCCTGCGTCTCATGTGGCTCTCTGTCCTGCTAGCCTGTAGGCAGGGCTGACACAGCCAGTCTCGGGGCACCCACACTGGGCTCCTGGGATTGCTGTTCCCTCTTCTCGGTTTTCCCCAACTGCTTTTAAAAAGTAACGTCTAGGCTAAAATCATGCTTGGGATCAATTGTGCATGACCTGAAGGGTTTAGCTTCCCGTTCTCCACAGTTCCTCAAATATCACCACCAAAGCATTCAGCGCTCTCTTTACAAGCTCTTTCAGTACCAAAATGTGGAATTCACAAGGCCCAGAGATGGGAATTCTGGCCGAGCACACACGGTCTCTCTGAAGATCTTTTTTTTTATCTGCCTCGGGCTCCCTTTGGTCAGATGGTCCCCCTTCCATCCTCGGGATCTTCTTTTTGCTGAGCAGACAGACACACAATCCCATCTTCTCCATCAACTGCTTGACTTGGTGTCTTTGCCCCTCGCAGCAGATCTACAGTTCCTTCCTCCGTCTGTTTCTTGCTCTGAATTGAGCTTTTTAAAAGGGATTTTTTTTGGCTGTCCTTAATAACGTTTTGACTCCCTTAGCCTTTGCCAAAGAGAAGGTCAGTGCAAATCCCAGCCACTTATGTCTAAGATTCCCTGGTAACATGGTCCTTCCTCTTCTCATATTTTATCCAAATCATTAATCAATTACTTGATTCCCTCAACAAATATATATGTATATATGTAAATATGTATCATGTGTACAGTTACATGTATGTGCATGTGTGTGAATGTACAAGTATGTGTATGCATATGTGTGCATGCACATATATATGTGTGTATAAGTTGGACAGCCACTATGTTCTTTTCAAATCTCCTGTCTTTGGCAATCACACTGGCTTCGCTGGATGCTGCCCTTTTCTCCCTCACTGGGACCCTTCTGGTTACACAGACAGCAGGGCATGTTTACTTATATTTTGCTGAGCTGTCTGCTTGCCTAGACTCTCATGCCCTGGAATTCTACCTCTCTTTACTCCAAGTGTTTCGAACCCTGGCATCCTAAAATTTAGAATACATGTTGGTTAAGGATGAATTACAAACATTTATTGAGTTTTTAACAAATGTCAGGCAGTATGCTAACTTGTTAAATGGATTTAAGCTTCTTTTTTTTTTTTTGCAGTATGCGGGCCTCTCACTGTTGTGGCCTCTCCCGCTGCGGAGCACAGGCTCCAGATGCGCAGGCTCAGCGGCCATGGCTCACGGGCCCAGCCGCTCTGCGGCATGTGGGATCTTCCCGGACCGGGGCATGAACCCGTGTCCCCTGCATCGGCAGGCGGACTCTCAACCATTGTGCCACCAGGGAAGCCCGGATTTAAGCTTCTTTAAGCAACTTTATGATATGGGGACTGATTTTATTCTCTAGGGATTAGTGGGGAGCTGAGGTTCAGTGATGTTAAGTAACTCCTCCAGTGTAGTGCAAGAAGGGCTGGAGGCTGGATTCGAATCCACGTATGTCTTACTCCAGCTCTGTGCTTGTCTAACCACTGCCCCATCTCCGTGACCCTGTCCTGCTCAGCCTACCCCACCCAGTGAATTGGCAATTTTAAGATGACATCATTGTAGTTGCCCAAGATTCTTGTCTTTTCTGCTTTAACTAGTTCCTCCTCATTAGTTAGAACTAAATCTAGAGTAAAAAATAAAATAAAATAAAACCCCCTAATTATATTCTCCACAGTCTGGAAAATGAAGTTATCATCAAAATAGGCCAAGATCTTGTCCATGAATAAAGACGACAGTGATAATAATAAGGTCTGATGCCCGACTGTTTAGCCAGCTAATAGGTCTAATGGATGGTCAGATAGTGAAAGGTCCTATCAATCCCTTCTCCAGCCTGCTGACTGGTTGAACTGGGAGTTCAAAGTAATTCACCTATTCCTCCCATCTCTCTGGGTGGCCTGTAGCAAGGCCACCATTTCTGCATCCCCACCTTTAGGCTCATCCATGCAGTCCCCTGCGTGCCTCCACCTGGGGCATATGGGAGCCCGTGAAGCAAGGGGTGAGTCTTCTCCACCTTTTGGACTAGGTCTGTTCTCTGGGGCTGAGAAGACCTGGCCACTGGGGAAGCCCTGAGCCTACCTTGTATCCTATAGATTTCATCCCTGCCCTAACCTTGAGGCTCTGGTCAATGTGCTGTGTTTGTCCTATTTCCAGCCCTTTGAACTGGTGACCTTGTGGACCACCCTCTTTTTTGAGGGCATCCCTGTTCTTCTCCCATATCCATCCTCCTCCCTGAGTTGTCTCTGTCGTGCCTGGGGGTCCCAGGGTGCCAGGACGTGGGGTGAGATGGGTTGGCCTCCAGGAGGACGTGGTCTGCTCACTTCTATGAAATATGTCAAAGCACAGCCAGGACCTGCTCCAGGGCCTCCAGACAGGGCCACACTCCCTCATACTTCCCCCTGCCCCTCACAGTCAGCAGGTCCCGAACACCCTGCCCCCAAACGGGCCCCTCCTCCTATGTCCCCAGCTTGGTGAACAGCACCCCACCCACCTGTCAGCTGCTGGAAGCCCAGGAGGTAGCCAGGTAGCTCCCCCGCAAACCCCCATGGGGCCTGTCTTTCCACCTCTTCAAGAACTCTTGAATGAATCCCGTAGTCTCCACAGCAAGGCTTTATTTCACATCCTCATGGTTTTCCCTCTTACTCTTCGCCTCTGTCTGGTCTGTCTCTTTGGAGCCTACTCTCTTGTCCAAACCAGTGTTTTCCAAACCCCCAGACATCTGATCCCACCACTTATTCCCAGTCTAGAACAGCTCAGGGGTTTCCCATTGTCCTCCAGAAAAAGGCCTTGGTCTGACGAGAGCCTTTGGGGTCCAGCCCTGGTCTGTCTCTGCAGCCACTTCCCATCATCCCTACACTCTGGCTTCTGGCTGGCCTGACTCCTCTGATCTCCCAAGGAGTGAATATTCATTCATCTTCCTGGGTCTTTGCCTGCTCCACTCCGTCCACCTGGAATAGTGCTTCCCCATATCTTTGCTTGGCTAACTGCTTACTCGCTTTGAAGACTCCTTTGAAACCGTCTTCACTTGGGGTTGAGGGCGATGCCTGGGGTGATCTCTGAGGTACCCATCCATCCATCCACCAGTGTACCCCCCATACCTTATCACAGTTATTCTTCTCTCTCCTCTCACATCTAATCACCCAGGAGACACTCCATTTACTTTGTTGAATGAATGAATGTTCCAGAAATCCAAATTCAGCTGTGTAGGGTGTTTCCTCTCTTTTTGGGTCTTTAATATATCACGTAACTGTTGCTCTCCATTCTTTTTCTTTCCCTTGGCTAACAACGTACTCCTGCACTTTTCCCTAATTACGTGGTTTCCTCCAAGCCTCCAGATATATCTGTTTTTTGGTAATAGCTTTATTGAGATATAATTCACATACCATACAATTCACCCATGTAAGGTGCATATGTAATTCAATGATTTTCAGTATATTCAGAGTTGTGAACCTTCACCGAAATCAATTTTAGGACACTTTAATCACCCCA
Source organism: Monodon monoceros (assembly GCF_005190385.1). Classification (NCBI taxonomy): domain Eukaryota; kingdom Metazoa; phylum Chordata; class Mammalia; order Artiodactyla; family Monodontidae; genus Monodon; species Monodon monoceros. The sequence goes on from NW_021703766.1 coordinate 38,610,209, forward strand.
GAAAGAAGCCCTGTACTCTTTAGCTATCAACCTCAACTCCCCTTTCCTCCCAACCCTAGGAAACCACGAATCTACTTTCTGTCTCTATAGATTTGCTTATCTGGGACACCTTTTAGGTGTTCTTAAGGCTCACCTCTGTGCAGGACCCATGCATGCCTTGCTTGACTATTGAGCAAACAGTAGACTTTTATTCTTTCTTTCTTTCCCTTCCTTCCTCCCTCCCCCATTCCTTCCTTCCTTCCTTCCTTTCTTTCTTCTTTCTTTTTTTTTTTGAGGGGGGGCGTTCTATTCTTGGTCTCCTTAGCAAAGACTATGAAACTCAATGTAATGGCTCTTCATTTTTCCAGGACTCAGGAAAGAGGGGATGATATCTCTTCTTTGTTATAGGATTAATTACTTTGTTTGTCAAGTGCTGTAAGGTTTGTAGAGTGCAGAATCAAACTATTGTTGGTTTTTAGCTGTTCCAAATTAATGTCACTTTCTCAGGTTTTTTTCTTAATTTGGTCTACCTCATTAGCAAAATCAAATTTCAGAGGAAGATGTTATAAGCCTTCTTTTATCGTATTGTCAGCCTGGAGAAGGGCTCAAAGAAGTCGAGGCCGTGGAGGATGCAGCTCAGAGCCCAGTAAAGGCATGCTCTCATTATGGGGTGGCTGGCGGCACACTGTCCCATCATGAAAGCGAGAGGGGCTCTCAGTCTACTCCTCGTGTTTGCATTTTCTATACTCACTTATCTGGTTTTGGTCTACTTGGCCAAATGCTCCACAAACATTTTCTGGGTTCAGATAAAGGGCAAGGCCTAAGAGGAAATAAAAGTACTAAATATAAAGAACACGGATCATCTGGTCTAGCATTTAAAAATTGCAAACTTAAATAATCAGTTACCATTTTTGGTCTATTGAATCATAACAAATATTAAAAACGAAATCCCCTGGCTGCTGAAAATACAGGGAACCAGGGCTTCCAATAATGCTGGTGACTTTCTAAACGGTAGAAATCCCTGTAGAAGACAATTTGTCAATACCTATCAGGAGTAATAACATGTTAAACCCGTTGACCCAGTAATTCTGCTTCTGAGAACCTATTTTAAGGAACTTATCCAAAGTATGAAAAAGCTATATGCATGAAAATGTTCATTATAGCATCATTTAAGATGTCAAAAATTAAAACGGGAATTGAGCTAAATGTATGGCATCGGGGTGTTTCGTGGAACCAGATCTCCCTGATGGACAGTTGTGCAGTCAATTAAAATGATGGTTTTCAGGACTGTGCACAAGAACAAAAGAAGAGAGCAGAACTGAGTGTGGACCATGAGTGTGACCAGGTGAAAAGACATGCACAGGACAGCCCTGGAAGAGAGATGTGGAAATGATTACTGGGAGGGCCTTTTAGGCACAAAATTGTGGGGCCTTCTTGGTTTCTCTCTCTCTCACACATATATTTTATAATGCATAGCATTCCTCTCATAATAGTAAAAAACATTTAGGAAAACCAACCCTCTGGCACATCTTATGAAGGTCCAACTTACTATTTTGTTCTTAGAGAACCTTACGTGGGGACCAAAGACATGTCAGTGAACCAGCATAATGATCATATTCCCTGGCATTCTGTTGAAAATGACAATTTTTTCCCCTTCCCTGAAACAAATCTTGACTAACTTTGATAGTTCAGCAATTAGAACTTTGGCATACAATCTTTCTTCTTCAACTCCTATAATTAGTGGTCTCCAATTATATGAATCAATTTCAATTTCTATAGATCAGATGATTTAGAGAGAAGGCTGTTCAATTTCCTTTTCAACTGTACGGTTTCAGCAGCAATAAAACTCTCCGCTTAAAATATCAGGATGCAACTCGCTCCAGAAATATTACCCCGTGAACTGAGGGCTTCTGCTGGGAGCACGGCATCTCACAGGTAGCCGTTTTTGGTCACATCACTTATCTGTCTGCTACTGAGTCCTGTTCGGTTCTTCTTCATGGGATCTGACATCTGCTTACAGAGTCCTTTCCAGTCTGGGTGAATATCACTCAACCTACCTGGTCTTCTGATAGACAGACCTGGCTTGGTCCCAGATAGGTCTGTAGAATGCTAGCCAGTGTGCACATTGAGTGCCTCCTTTACTTTTAATCTTGGTCTTGACAACGTCAGCGACCTTCAGAGTTTTGCAGAGGCCTGCTCTCCGCAGAGTGATCTGGAAGGTGGCTGGACTCCCCTAAGCCCAGCTTCAGAAAGTGCCCATTACATCCAGCTACTTTGTGGGGCTCTTCTTGAATTAATTCCTGATCACTGGAATTTGGAAATGTTTTCTTTTTCTCCCTTAGTCCTTTCGTGATGAGATGTGATCTCTTTCATTCCACACAGGGCAAGTCTTCTTATTAATTTTAAAGATTCAAAAAAGGAAAATCATTTAGCTATTTTGTTCAATCCAAGCGTCTCAGCAGACTCCTTCCAGTGTGGAATCACATAGAGACTTCCACGTGGAGTTCACCCTCCCCCTGTCTGAAAGGAAGAAAGCAGGGGCAGAGGGTGAGTGGGATATGCCCACAGGATCAGTGCCGCCGACGTGAGCTCGGGGCTGCAGATGCACAGCCCCCCCTGCTCCCTTCTCCCCTTGGAGGAGGTAAGGGGCCAGCGCTTGTGTTTGCTGCTAATGTGGTTTTTAGCAGGATGTCTCCTTTTTGTTGGAGATTGGCCTCTGGCTTTTTATAGTACCCTTAAATTCAGCTTACGTTGAATTAGTGTGGTTCTTCGCTTTATACATTCCTTCCAGTTTCCACAGCATTCGAGTCTCATTAAGTGCCAGGGCTGCTAACTGAGGTTTCTTGACAAATAGATCGTGGAAAATCAGGACAATGCGCACTGGCCTCCCCAAGGTATCACCCAGGCCGGCCCCCTTGGAGCAGAGAACCTCAAACCCACAGCTGAATTTCTCTTTCGGAACCTGGGGTTGCTAAAAAATGTAACGGCAAGACGGTCTTCCAAACCTGAAAGAGGACAAGGCCCATCTCTCATGGGGGGCTCCTTTACCAGAAATATGAAGGAAGTTGCAGCCCTGTGATGTAACATTCTGTAGCCATAAACAATCAGGTATTGAAGAATAACTTCAAAATATACTCGTAACCTTATGATAAGAGGAAACACGGGATATGAAACTACATGGAATCTCTATTTTGTTTATTTTAAATGTATATTAATCATATTTAAATAAATAGGATAGGAAGAACATGTAAAAGTGTTATTCATAGTCAGAGTCAGGTGGTAGAATCGGAAATGATTCTCATTTTCTTTTATTTATGCCTTTCCCTATTTTCCAAATTTTCTACAGCAAATATGGCATACTTTTGTGAATAAAACATGGAAGGTTGTTTAAGAGGCTGAAGAAGAAGAGTAAACTCCAACTTGATCTTGACCATAGATAGGCCTCTCCGTCCTCCGGCTGTTTCACAAGCTCTCCAGATCGCAGGCTCTGTGATGGGCCACCTGCCCCCCACCCCACATGCTTCTCTTGAGGTCTTCTCTCCTGTATACACACCTAGAATGTGTTTTATCCGGGTCAGAAGGCTTGTAAGGATCTTACTTGCCTCAAGTGAATGTGAGCCAGCGAGAAAAACCCTGATTATGGGAGGATAAAAACCACTGCTGACAATTTTACTTTTTAACCAAGCTGACCACTTCTTACACGAGCACATAGTGTTTCTTGTTGCTGAATAATCGCTTTTTGTTCATCCTTTTTTGATAAGCTGTGGAATGGTGTGACTAGAGAGAAGATCCTATTAAGCAAGTTTTCTTAAATCAGGGCGAAAGAGTCATAAATATTCAAAATTAGCATTTTACTGTATACAGACCCTTTCGTCTCTGGGAGGGGTTCTGTATCATTGTGTAGATCTCCGTTTTACAGATGAGAAAATGGTGCTCACACCCTGGTCACTGTGGGCTCCCTTTTCCACGTAGATGACTTTGAACACGGAGATGAAGAAGCTTCTGCGCTGGCCAGCCGTGGGCATTTCCTTCCTCCTCCCACGTGATCTTCCTGTAAGCAGGAATAAGGCACCATTGTTACTCAAAGGCCACTCGCTCCTAAGTATGTCCTAAGGACCCCAAGTCTATGTGTGTTTTGCTGTGGTACAATACTGAGAAATGTCAAGTATTCGGGATTGCCCACTGAAGAGTTTTTATTTTGGTATAAGAAAAGAAGGACTTTTAAATTTTAAAGTGAAAAATTTGGATTTGGAAGAAACAATGTAAAAGTTGGTAATAATGAAGACTTTGTTTGCTAGGCGCTCCAGCCCAGTGACTAAGGGCCCAGCTGTTCTTGGAGCAGAGCTGTGGTCGGCGCGTTAGCAGGGAACAGAAGTGAGAGGGCGCTGGAGACCAGGGGGTGGGTTGCAGGGGACCAGGTAAATATGCAACATCCAACCGGAAGGGTGTTTAACTATGGCTTGAATGTCTACCAGGGCGTTTCAGAGAACCTCAGGTGATGTGGCTTCAAGGTGACCATGCTTATATCTTCCTGAGAGTAAATGGTCAGTCGTGTCCTGACTCAGGAGGCAGGGTATTTTGGATAATTACCTCTCCATAATAATTTTCCTCGCCATAAACTCCTTTAAATATCATCTAAGAGAAGCACCTTTCAGAAAGACTAGCACTCTGGGGGTATTGTTCCTTCAATGGCACAAGGTGTGCAGAATAAGCCAGGAGGCCTCCGATCTCCTGTTTAGCAAATTTTTCTGGGTTAAGACTGTTCTTCCAAGTTTGCTTTCCTGGGGCTTGTGAGCTTCTGCTGCAAATGGCACTGTAGTGTTTGGGAGGGGGGCTGGGTGGGGAGCTCCAGAGCCCCTCTCCCGTTATCAGGTCGATACACATACCTGGTAATACAATGCCAATCCGTAGCTAAAAATAGCATCCCTTTGTTGTGATCTCCCAGAACAAAGGGAAGGGATGCACAGATCAGACCCACTTCATCTGTGCCTCCTGCCCTCTCCTTCCCAGCATTCCTAAGTCAGTTTGTCTTCTCTCTCAAATGGATTTTTCATTTAAAAACGGGGGAGAAGGGAAACTGGATACTGTTGAGGCCTGTGTAGTTACAAGAATTCTCTTGAAATAATAGGTGCTGGAAATCTCAGTGTCAGCATTGCGTGTCCCCCAGACTGCACTGAACAGGAACGCACTACAGTGTCCAAGTGTAGGGGCCTCCTCTCTCAGGTCTGTTGCGGGAGCCCAGCATTTTTTTTAAGATGAGTGTTCTTCAGAGATATACAAGACGTTATGCTTTTAAAAATCCCCTTAGCCCTAGTTCAACTTTATATTCCTTGATCAGTCTTGGGTTTTCATTCTGACTTTTGCTACCGTTTATTGCCCTGGATTAAGCCCCGGAACACAAGGTTTTATTTCTTTGTCTGGCTCTACTTCCCTTCGCCTTGCCCACTAACTGGCTAGATGTACAGAGGGGTGGGCACAGAGTATTGGCTGTATTTTGGGTGACGGTAGGGGTGGCAAGTTGGATCATGGAGGGACATAGAGTATTAATTAGACAGAAAGTGCTGTCTGTGCCTTATCTGCATAAAGAAAGATAAAGCCCATGTAAATAATATGTGTGTTTCCCATAATGAATGTACCCTTTCTCTCCATTTCTGTATAGTATTAGAAATTGCGCTTTTATTATAGGAGACATTGGAGGCATGCCAACAAGTTTTTCTTTTAACTTGATATTTTGGGCTCTGATCTTTGTTAGAATTACAATGGCAGGGATCTCGTACAGTCAGAGGTCATTTCTATAGCTCCTTCCCCTTCCCATCATTTCTGGGGAATGTTTGTTTTCAAAACAAAGAATTGGGTTAAAGCTTAGGTATCATATATCAGAACATATTTCAAGCCGAAATTAAGAACACTCAAACCTTCCTTTTAAAGGTCAGATATTATTTATTATTATTATAAAAATGATCTGTGATTTATGAATTTAACTTCTCATAAACCTTCTTTGTAACAGAATATGCAGTCAGAGGCTTAACATTACATTGTTTTCTTTTGACAACGTATCCACGAGGCCACTGCAGCTGTTCCTTTACTCACAATAGCAGATTAATTAACACAATCGTATGCTGTTGGCTCTTACTCAATGAGTGGGTCTGCAGCGGGATAGATAGGTAAATCCTTTAAATGCGGTGGAGATAAAGCATATACTATGGTAGTTTCGTTAACTAGCCAGTTTTGCTTCTGACTAGCCAGCCCTATCAGGACTGGTTCACGGACCACAGACGCGGTGAGCTTGAATTTCAGAGTCAGCCACACCTATTTCAGCGCCATAATGCCCAACATTTGCAAGACACAAATATGTAAAAGCAGAAGACCTCTCAGAAATCAGCAGCTTTGGTTAAAATAGCAGTCAGTCTGCCGCCAGCATTTTGAGTCTGCAGTATTTTTTTAAAGTTCAATCATTGCTTTCCTTAAATATCTCCCTTGCTATTACTCACTTTTTTCTTTTTTCTTTTTTTTAATTTTTTTTTTTTTTTTTTTGCCCATCCCTCGGTGCAAATAATTCTGGGCAGCCGTCACGACTTTGGTTTCTAAGTACCAGAAGATTTTTCTCTTCTGTATATGTACTAATGAAAATGTGTGTAACTAAACCTCCCCTCCCTGCCCAGTTACCAGCCACGAGTAAGTATTTATTGGCAACTTTAGCTGACATTTTAGTCCACGTCAGACCTTTGTTAGAAAAAATGTAAGGTTTTGCTTTAGAAACAGGCATGCCCATGTTAAGAACGAGGTAACCAGGCAGTGGGCTTAACAGAATTTCCTTCAGACTTTTCTCTAATGTCTATTACATATGCAACACTAATTTACTTTTTGTTGTTTTACTTAGCACAGAAATTGAAAATGTGACAAGCTTTGCTGGATTAAAAGTCCCATTTTTTTAGAGACATAAACCAAGAGAAACAAGAAAAACAAATCCATAATTTGGGAACTTTTAGAGCATCCAGGTGGTAGAAATTCAAACTGTCACATCACTGGCTGCATTTGCGGTAGGACTGAGTTATTTGAAAGCACCCCTGTCCTTCAGAAATAGATCAGAGTTTGGCCATGTTTGGTCATAGAAGTCCTGGATGCTTTGGGAAGAGCAATGCATTATGGTGGTGAAGTCTCTTAAAGTACTCTTAGTGGTCGTTCCCCAGCACCAGGTCCTGGCTGAGCAGTCCCCCCTCCAGGCTCCATGAAATTCCGGATGCCGTGCATCAGGCAGAAGTGATGTGCTAAGCATCTCTGTTATTGGATGAGCTCAGGTTTCCTGTGATTCTCCTCATACCTGGGGAGTTCGCAGCCCTTCCCAGACCCACAGAGGGAACTGCACAGAACGAAGGCATCAGAGTTGCTCTGTCTACCTCCTCACCCTCACTCTTTCTCCCTATTTAGCTTTGTTGCTAAAATAAAAAACTCTTAAAAAAAAAAAAAGGTCTGGTACACTTGGATAATTAGTTGTATACGGAAGCATTGTTTAGAAAAATCTGAATATTTGATTCTGAATTGAGGACAGAATTGGCTTGGAAATCTGCACAGACAGAGGACAGACAGAGAAGCAGGGACGACTGGTCGATCCCTGGGAGGAGCAGTTATGACTGTACCATTAAAGCTAAATGTCAGTGTCCCAACAAATGCACAGTTTGTACCATGGGGCAGCTGTTGTCCCCGGGCGCACTGGACTCCTTGCAAAGTCACAGGCCTCTTTCTCTGCCTTGAGGTTTCATGTGGTGCTTTCTAGTTTTCAAGTTGTATTTTGAAGGCTTCTGGGCAAGACTGGAATGAATCTGCTGTCTGGAGAGTGTGGCAATTGACCTGGTGGCTTCTAAGGTGCAGGCAGTGGTGATGCTTCTGATTCATCCCATGCAGACTCTGGGCTCAGTTTCTAGGAGTAGGATGGCTCCAACTGCCTCTCCATCCTTTCTTCCTTCCATCCTTCCATCTAACCCACAGCACAAGAGCAGGCATAGCCCAAAGTAAGTCCTAGAGCCTTTTTAAGGATCTTCTTTCAGAGCTCAAAGAGACCCCTTCAACAATACCCCGCCAAACATGTGGGAATGGGTTTTATGGATGTTTCCTGTGATTACACATTATGGCCAAAAACTGTTCAGCAGGTGAGATTGTGAGTTAGGTCAAAATCCAGAAGACGTTGGTCCTGACTCAGGTTTTTATTTATGTATTTATTTTTTTGGCAGTATTTGGGGCACTGGTTAAACTATGAAAATTCTTTGTACTTCCTGTGTTACTTAATTGAGCTTACTCTTTGCCATGCTTCCTCATAGAAGGAGGTAAGAATCAAGTGAGATCTCGGCTATATTGTGTAGGTAATGTTGTGTGAGATGCAGAGTGAAGACTTTCTGGCAGTTCAAAGAAGGTAATGAGCTCCAGGAAGAGGAGGAAGTTTTGTCTGCTTGCTGTGTTCCCTATGGTACTTAGCATTCAGTAACGTTTGTTGGATAAATGAATGAGCAGACAGTGGTAGGATCCTGTGCTGTACTAGGAAATGAGGATGGGGAAGGGGTCTGGAAGGAAACTAAGCTAGTCTCTGAACAAACAAATAGGTGCACTGATGTATCCAGTGGAGAGAGAGGCAGTTGTTTATAAAATCATAGAATCATGATGGGGAGATGAAATGCAAATACCTTCTTCCACAGGTGGGGCAGAAGGGACCTGCCCAAGGTTGCACAGCCAAGAGGAACTTGGGACCAGCTTCCTGACTCCGTCTCAGACCAGGGTGCTTTTCATGGGGGGGCCTCTGATCGAATAAAATCCTCTTGGCTCCGAGGGTCCAGTCAAGGTGGGAGGCAGTTCACTGTTGAGGCAGTGGGTGGGGTCATAGTAAGGAAGGAAGCGTGTGTGCTCATGGAAGCAAGACATGAAGCAGAAGAAGTTACAGCCAGAGACTCCCGTTGAGGTGGGGCACAGGGGGGCCCACCTGTGTCGGTGATGGTTTCAGCAATGGGTAGTGAGCCTTATCTTTGGAAGGGAAGACAAAAGCATCAGGAATTGCAGTAATAATTTTGTTATTATTGACAAGCCGCCGTTGACTGACCACAGCTTCCTTAATGATGCAAGATGCTGTCAGGGACTCAATAAATATTTGGTGGATGAACTTATTGAGGGCAGGAATGTGCACTTTCCTGAGGCTTCTTGGGATCTAGTTTCCAGGTGTAGGGAGAAACTGGGGCTTGGATCACCTTTCCTGCAGTTTCTCCTGTTCCTTGCCCCATACTCTGCACCCATGTGAAGGGCCCTGGGCCATCCTGGGAATATCTTAGCCCCTTTACACCCTCTGTTCCCTCTCTCTCTCGAATGTCTTCTGCCTTCCTGACTTGTTAAACTTCTACCCATCTTTTAAGGCTCAGCTGGATTGCCACCTCTTCCGTGAAGCTCTCCCTCATTGCCCCATTCCCCACCAGCCTACACGTCATTCCTAGGAAGGCCCATGGTTCTTCACAAACATCTCTTTAGGCTCTTAGTGTTTCCTCCTTGAGGTGGGGAAGGGGGATGTCTAATGGTCCATATACTGGGCAATAAGCTGCGGTTTGATTAATACCAGCACAGGGAGCTGCACAGAATGGGTGTGAGTGAAACATTCGTTGACTGAATGAACAAAGCCCTCACTGCATTGCTCTGGGAACTGCAGGTGTGGGGAAGGCAGCAGGGGCAGTTAGGGGGTCGTAAAAAACATTTGGGAGGCAAAGGAGTAGAGATGGGAGCTCAGAGGACACAGTTCTGGGCCCTCTGAATGTGCTAGGTGCTCAAGGTCTCTGTGGAGACCCGTGGCAGAGACTGTCCCAGGCTGGCCCCAGAGCAGGTGCCTTCCTTATGGGTGTGCCAGACCACCATGGGAGTGGGGAGCTGTCCTGCCATTATTCTGTGTCACATGATGCTGGTAGGGGCCTCCTTCCATATTAGGGTGTGGGTGAGTGTGTTCTGCCCCAAAAGGCACAGCCTCAGCCCCAGAGCAATGAGCCAGGAGCCCTCTGGGGGGAACTCGGCTCAGAGGCTTAAATGCCCTTTCTAAGGCGGGGGATTATTGGTCAAATAGGTAGACATAGTGGCAATCCTCCCCCTCCCATCTCTCTCCTTAAATGCCAGGGAAGGAGCGTCTGCAGGTGCTGATGCACAGGCACTAAGAGGCACTGGCAGCCCCCATGCCCATCGGTTGTGGATGTGCCCCCGGGTGTGTGTATTTAAGAGGCACCATGAATGGCTTGAGTCATCGATGATGCTCTTGAATGGCAAATTGGTCAGAGTTCCACAACGGTAATGACCACTCTGCCGGTGACCTTTCTAGTACATTTACATTTTGTCACAACATGCCTAAGCCACCCGTAGGCTTCCCATTGGCTGGGTCATTCCTTATGCGCAATAACCCAGCAGGCAGGGGACGCATCCCGCATGGATGAGAGAGGGGCAGCCTCTGACACATCTCGCTCTATTGTCACATGGTAGTCTTTATCACCAAAGGAGACTTTTGAATTAAGCCCACTTTTTTTCCTTTTTTTAAAAATGTGAAGGCACTCAAATGTGACTTTGCATCCCTCATTTTCACGGAGCCATAGATGAAGCCCTGGGCTCAGTGCCCTCCTGCCCTGTGCCTTGTGTGGGGCTTGATTTGGGTGGCCTGAAACAGGAAAGCAAGAGGGTGCTCCGGGACAGGCCACAGGACGCTGAGTTAGGCGGGGCCGCTGTATTTTAAGAGACTGCTTTCCAAAAGGAAGCCACTTCAGTGCTGTGTGTGAGAGTGAGTTTGAGGGTGGGGTTGTGGTTACGTGTGTGTGTGTGTGTGTGTGTGTGTGTGTGTGTGCATTTCCATGTTTGTCATGCAGAAACTCGACACAGGAGATCTAAGCAGGGGTCAGAGTCCACAGACACCCCCAGAAGCCTCACTTACTGAATTTTCAGCTGTGTCCCCATCAGCTGTATGTAGTCCGTTTGTTGCGTGCCCCCGTTTCTCATTTCCTTGTGCATTTTGAATGACAGAAGAAATTGCATTCCTCTTCGGCTTATAGGAAAACATTAACTGCTGAGGAGAAAGATGAAAGCATAAGAAATAGGAAGGTGAGTGGCTGCCACGTCCCGTGGTCTGGGTCCTTTGGATGAAGTGGGTGCTGGGCTCCCATGTCACAGAGGGAGGTTCAGAGTGGTCAGGTCCCACAGTTAGACCCCCAGGTCCGCTGCTGCCGGCTGCGGGGCACTCTGCTTGCTGGGCGTGCGAGCGGAGAGCCGGCCACTCGGGTTCCAGCCTGCTCCATCCTGTTTAGCTGAGTCGTCATTGCTGCTTTCATTGGCGCCTTTAGGTTACAGTGCCAAGAATAAAAATAAGCCTGGCTATTTTCACTCATATTTGGTACTTCTTTTTTCTTCTTCTTCTTTTTTTTCTTGAATGCTGTTGAAACAGAATTCTAATTTTTACTTAAAATGTGTAATCTTAATAAATTGCTACATTATTGCATGTTGCTTGATGTATTTAAAGACCACCTCTTTTCCCAGAAGAGCTCATCTCCAATTATATAATCACAATCAATAGAAAAACATGTTTCTATATACAGTATCTGTGCATTTTTTGAGGGCCTGTCTGTTCATATAAAAGACACATAGCTCTGTGTAAGTGCATGTATATATGTGTGGACTGCTAGAAAGTCACAGTGTTTTAATAAGATGGCTTTATATCTTGTCTTCACACATCCAGATCTTAGACTTTACATCAAACTTACTTACACATGATGTGCCTTACACATTTTTAAAGTTTCGTGTGATTATCTTAATTTTGCAAAGCAGTCATTTGACTTCTCCAGATATTTGTCCTCTGTTAGCTCTCCTTGACTTCAAGCCTGAGAGGAGAAAGGTCTGTGGAGGCTCGGATTCTTCTTGGCCTTGGATAACGCACACCCAGCAACAGCTTGGTGGAGGTCCGTGCCCAGGAGCTGCAGTGGGCAGGAATGAAGGAAGGGCGGTGGGCAGAGTGAAGATGAGGTGAAGCATCCCTCCTGTGGCTGACCACAGATGTACCCATGGGTCCAAGGGTGCAGACCCCCTCACCGTGGGTCTTCAGAATCCAATGCCAAGGTGGGATTCCTTCTAGAAGTACTCCCAAGCCCACCTTTTGGGGCCAGCTGATTTTACCCAAGCAGCTAATGTCATGGACCAAATGTTTGGGTCCTCTCAGTTTTCATATGTTGCAGTCTAATCTCCAGTATGATGGTATTTGGAGGTGGGGCCTTTGGGAGGTAATTAGGTTGTGAGGGTGGCATCCTCATGAATGGGATTAGTGCCCTTTTAAGAAGCCAGAAAGCTAGCTTTCTCCTTTTCCACCACTTGAAGATACAAGAAGGCAGCCCTCTGCAAGCCAAGAAGTAGGCTCTCACCAGAACCTGACTGTGCTGGCACCCTGATCTTGGACTTCCAGGCTTCAGAACTGTGAGAAATAAATTTCTGTTGTTGATAAGCCACCCAGTTTATGGTATTTTGTTACCATATGGTATGGTATTTTGTTATAGCAGCCTCAGCTAAGACAACTCTACAGAGTTTCATAGATTATTTAAAATCATTTCCCTTGGTATAGATGTTTTCTTGGGGTGAACTCAAATTCCAGTTAATATAACAGCCTCAGGAAAGGCTGCTCCTTGTAGGCCTGGTAATGGCTCTAACAACACAAGTCTTCCCCTGCTCTGAGAATCTCAGCAAGATACAGAAACAGTGGGATGGGTCTCAGAGGGATGGCACGGGCCTTGGATTCTGATCCCAGCAGTGCCACCACCTTACTGTGGGCCTTTCTCACTCAGACCCTCGGTTTTTCCACCTGCACAATGGGAGTGTTCCCAGCTGTGCTCTGAGCTCCCCCGGCTTTGAACTTTAGTGCCCCTCCTCTTGGTGCTTTGGGCTCTACTCAGGATGTGTCACCAAAGGTTCAGCCTTTCGCCCTGGGTTACGTCTCAGATGCAAGAAATGGGTATTAGGGGCAGATTATTTACTTTATGAAAAGTTTCCCACCCTCCCTCATACCTTAATCAAGGGATTATCCATTGACTACTAATAACAACAACAGCCACTATTCATATTTTCTGAAAGCTTAATATGTGCCAGATACCGTGCCAAGCCCTATGGGTGTTTTGTCTCATGTGCTCCACAAAGCTTCCCTAAGTGGTAAGCATCACCGTCGTCACTCCCAGTTCATGGAAAGGAAGCTGAGGCTTCAAGAAGTTAAAAGTTAAAAGCTAATGGCAGCCACTTGCTTCAACCTGGGATTATCTGACATCAGGCTCTTAACCAGTGCGCACACTGCACAGAGCTTCGTAGTGTTTGCTCCTGGGTCCCTCCTTCCTGTCTTTGCTGGCACTGTGGGTTGCATTTCACTTTTCTATGTGTTGGTTTACCCTGTCATACTTAAACCCTTCTCATGGACCTAGACCCTGTCTCCTCTATCCTCTGAGAAATCAGGAGCTCATTTTATAAAAGTAAAGTGTTTGAAGAGCCTGCTTCTTGAGTACCAGTCAATACTGAGGATAACGTATCCCTAAAACACTTGTGTAAGTCAGTGGGAAAAGAGAATTTGATTCACAATAATTCTGTGTCTTGCGCAGACCTTCTGAGGATCCCCCCCAGTGGCATTTTATTTGGTTTCAGATCCTTCAGGGAAGTCATTTGTGCACTGGGATCACAGAGGTGCGGGTCCAGGGGAGATACCTTGAGACTGCTGAGGGCTTTGGGGAAAGTGAAGTCTAGAAGGGTTGAATTTATTCAGTAACTAGACAATAATATTTCAGCTCCAGTTGACATCTTCAGATCTTTGCTTGAAGGACCCACCTGGCCAAATGCCTTGGGTGTTATATACGTTGCAGGGAGAAGAGAGCCACTTCCCTTGAGCCATACGCAGGTGAAGGTTGGCTAGTTTCAGTGGGAGGCTAAATGAGAAGAGGCTGCAAGTTAAATTCCAACACAGTGAGCCAGCTCCTGGTGGTGGGTGGGTCTGCATCCTCTGGACAAGGGCGGGGCCGGTGCGAATGCAGATGGGAAGGGTTTTCTTTAGCTAGCACCAGGGAGAGTAGAGTAGATACCCTTAAACTTGGGGTAAGGATGGTCAAGGGTTGAGGTCCCCCATGGGAGATGGTGCGTGGTAAGAGAGATCAAACTGTGAACAGCCAGGCCAAGTCCACCGAAAGGGGAGACAATCTTCTCTGGAGAGCAGCCAGGAGGTCTCATGGGAGAGACTCTTCGTCACATCATAGCTGACAAGGACCCAGGTCTTCTCAAGATATTTTATGTTGGGCTTCCCTGGTGGCGCAGTGGTTGAGAGTCCGCCTGCCGATGCAGGGGACACGGGTTTGTGTCCCGGTCTGGGAGGATCCCACAGGCCACAGAGCGGCTGGGCCCGTGAGCCATGGCCGCTGAGCCTGTGCTCCGCGACGGGAGAGGCCACAACAGTGAGAGACCCGCGTACCGAAAAAAAAAAAAAAAGATATTTTATGTTCTTAGGAGAAAGGACAGGATGTGAAATGTACCTATGGCCCCTAAAGCAGACGGAGAGGGTGTAGGCTGAACAGCAGAATTCTGTATCTATGGGTATCACGCAGCAAAGGAGTAAGAGGCATTGGTGTAAAATCCCTGGAGTGAGTGAATGAGTTTAGGGACGTGGAACACTCTTCTTTTTTTTTTTTAAATTAGACTTCTAACTCACTCTTTAGGCCAAGAAGAAAATGTCAGTATTTTTATAATTGTGGAGGAGGGGACGCCCTTGCTAATCATAACATCAGAGCCAGAAACTCTAAGAGTAAAGGTTGGCAGATTTTACCACTTCTTCACTTAGCATAGTACTGGCAAATTATAGTACTCAATAAATATTAGTTGAATGAATTTAACTGCATAAAAATTAAATACTTCTAAGCAGTGTGCATGCCCATGCATGCATGGGCACGCACACACACACACACACACAAATATCTCTCAGACCATAAAGTGCAAAAGACGACATGTGAAAAAATATTTGCCACATATGTGATAGACAAAGGGTTAATATTCCTGGTACAAACCAAAAAGCTCTTGCAAATCAATATGGAAAAGACAAATCCTCCAATAGAAAAGTGGTCAAAGGACATGAGCAGGCAATTCAGAGAAGAAGAAATACAAATGGTCAATAATCAAAGAACAGTAAAGGAAATCTTTGCAGCCATTAAATACGTGAGGCTGACCTGTATTTACTGACTTGGAAAGATGCCCACGACATATTGTTGAATGAAAAGTGGGCTACAAAACAGCAGGTAGACTATGATTCCATTTATGGAAAATTATGAGAGTATCTTCATCCACATCCTTTGTGCAAATAATAGAAATGTTTTCAAAGTTGCTTTAGCAAAAAAGGAGAATTTGAGGAATACAGGTGCCCCTCATCACCCCTTTGCCAGGTCGGTGGAGCATGGCCTCATCATGTATGGACTGGGGTCAGGCACCTGTGGGCGTCAGTGGGCAGAGAGATGGCCACTTTCCCATCCTCCACTCCCTGGGCCAAAGGATCCCATACCTCTCGTCTCCCTGTTTTTTGGTTTCTCTTTCTTTCTCTGCAGGCCAACTGGGCAGTGAGATTGAGGATAATTTGTATTAATGTAAAAATAAATTTCTATGTCAGGTAATGAACACATATTATTTTTAAATTTAGGAAAAAGTCTATTTTTTAATTTTTAAAGCTAAAAGAAAATCCAGTTAGGAAATTTGACTGATAAGGATATTCTTTAATATTAATTTAATATTCTTTGTGTAGAGGGAGTTCCTACAAATCAATAACGAAGATAATACCCCAACCAAAGGAAAAAAATGCCCACCTAAGAGCCCTGACTCAGTGTTTACTATGTGTCAGGAAGTGAACAAAACATTCTACAAGCGTTGCCTTTCCACAGCTTTATAAGGTAGATACTGTCTCTTCCCTCCCTTCCTCCTTTCTTCCAGCAAATAGTCACTGAATATCTGAGTTCTGGCAGTTGTGTTCTAGGCTCCACAGATACAGATGCTGCCTTCACAGAGATTGCATCTCTATTGTTATTTCCACTTTGCCGCTGAGGCTGAGGCTTAAAGAAGTCCTAACCAGTGTGCCGTTTCTAATGAGGATGTTACAGAATCCTCAAAGTAGGAGCCTCCAGGTCCCAGAAGAAGAAAACAAATGGCCAGTAAATGTATGAAAATATTTTAACCTGATTAGCAATCAAAGAAAACAGTTAAAAATAGTTTTCGATTATATATTTAGGCATTTGCTCCTCAGACTGTCAAAGATTTATGAGACTGGTAACAATGAGTATTTTCTGTAGGGTTGGGAGAAATCACTCTCTAGTCTGCCAGTAGGTGTTTATATTTACACAAAGTTTCTAGAGAGTAATTAGGCAAACATGTCAAAGCCCCCCAAATAAATGTCTACTCATTGTCTTAGTAATTTTTCTTTTATGAAATTACTAATATGTATCAGCGAAGATTAAGCTATCTATCTATCCATCTTATCTCAGATATCAGATAATCAAAGATGTTTGACCAAGTATATTTATTGCAGCTCAGTTTATAATGGTCAAATTTTGGAAACAATTTAAATGCACTTCAAAAAGGAATTGGCTAAGGAAACTATGATTCTCTTACTTTGGAACCCTGTGCAGTTGTTGAAAATGATAGCATAGGTTTGTATTTTTGACTTGCAAAGATATTTATAATATGTTATGAAGTGACAAAAGCAGATTACAAAGCCAATTTGTATAATATGATCTTCTGTGGGATTTTTTTTTTTTTGGTAAAAATGAAAATATATTTAAATATGCATTTTTTCTTATAAAATTCTGAAAGGATATAAAACAAAACATTAAGAATGATTGTCTCAGGGTCTAGCACTAAGACTGACATTTTCCTTCCTTACATATATCTTTGGTTTATAACCTTTTGCAATGATCGTGTATTAGTTTTATGGTCAGGTAAAACCTAAGCCAAACGAGGAAGCTACTCCTGTTGTAGGTAAAGGGACCGGAACAAAGGCCGGTTGTGGATAATCCTTGGCCAGCCCTGAGGACCAGCCCCAAGGGAAGGGCCCACCTCTGCCACTTTGGTCTGTGGGGCTGGGCCCTGCCCCTCCCCGACCTCAGACCAGACGCCTTACAAGGCAGGTCTCTCTCCAGTGCAAACCTCCCCTCACATCAGCACAACCGGGCACAGAGAACTCTGCTAGAGAACCAAACATGAACGTGAACCTGGGGGAGGCGGCCGCGGCAAAGAGTTTGTTGCCTGTGGCCCTGCTAGTTAAGTAGTCTCAGAGGTGTTTTTTCAAGAATCAGGATCAAAAGAGACACTCATCATTTGAAGGGAACTAGAGAGGCAACTTCCGGGACATTGGGAGGGAAAAGGCATCAAGTAGGGGAGGGGAAGCGACCTCACTGGGGTGGGAGGGCACAGCTCCTCGGCCAGGCTTCTCTTCCGCTTACGGAGAGCAAACAAGGTAAATATAACACAGTATCTTACAAAACATAAGCATAAAACAAAATGAAATAATGAACGGAAAGAAAATTGACAAATAAAAATAGATGAAAAAATTGAGAACAATTTAAAAGTTGAAGTAGGGAAAGTTGAAAAAGATACTATGAAAAATAACAGGATTTAAAATAACTAGTTAGTAAGACGATAGACATTTTTAAAAACAAAATACCCAACTTAGAATAAAGAGGGCCAGAATCTAGAGATTTAAAAGAGGTAAAACTTGACAGAGCTAAAGTTTTAAAGTGTAAAGAACGGTGACAAAGGATTTAAGCAAACATATTTAAAAGGTACTACAAAGAGAAATAAAAGAAAGAGGAAGGTTGAAAGATTAATAGAGAATAAGACAAAGGAGAAACCATCTAAACACCTTAAGTCAGAGGAAGGTAAAATTATACCAAATATGAATACTTAAGACTAAAGTGTTATGACTGTTTTTACCCAGTAGGTGAAAATAACAAGAGAAAAACAGGCAGGTAGCCCAAGTGTTTAAAGGGATTGTCTGCTTTATGATCCCAGAATAGCTTGCTTTTCCCCTTTGTAGATATTATTACTGCCCCATTTAGTTATCTGGGTAATTTTTGAATTAATGTCTTTATTCATCCATGAGACTGCAAGATCCACGAGGGCAGGAGCTCTGTCTGTTTTGCTTTCCAGCACCTTCTCAGCCCCTGGAGGGTGAGAAATGGTACATCCTGATTAGATGAGTGAAAGGGTGAAGCCTCTCCCATAGCTTGTCCTCAGGGA
>NW_021703766.1:38633466-38661466 GCF_005190385.1 Monodon monoceros
TCAGGACCGAGCACTGTCTTGGCATCCTTGTCCACTGGCTGGCAGGACCCAGCTGTAGGCTGTCCTGCTTGGGTGGTGTGTGCAGCCCATCAGCGCCCACTGGCTTCCCACATGGGGGTGCAGCGCGCCCAGCCAGGCGAGGCCGGATGAGCCAGGTAACCGTTTCTGCCCTCGCGGTGGTCCTTGACCCCTGAGAGGATTTGCTTTGCCTTTGAAGCTGAGCAGATTGCACCAAATGGCATATGTTTTCAAAGCAATTTCCCTGAGGAGAGGAGCCCAGGCCTCAGCCACACCCCTTCTGCTCTCCATAGATTCCTCAATTGAAGCCGTTTGTCATCCTCCCAGCGGGTGGTTAGGGAGAGGTTATTCAGTTTGCCTCCACCCTCAGAAAGAGTCTGTGCTACCCGGGCCTCACTTCCCTTAATGCTGTGGACGTGGCACAGGTAGTACCCTGGGGTGCCTGCTCTCTTTCTGACATGTTTTCGGGAATGATCTGAGATGGCAGGACAAATGCTCTGTGTTGGAGCAAAAAAGTGACCGAATTGAAGAGTGAGCGTTAGATGGGCAGGGTGGGGTCTCCACCGCCTGGGGGCATAACTCCCCTTGACAGGGTCAACTGCTGCTGTGTTCCAGCTCTTCCTGCCGCTTTTCTGGGGAGCTGGTTTTGCTCCTGCATCAAGACCAGTCTTTCCTGTTGGATTTCAGAGACCACCTCTCCGCGCGCCTCCCGCAGGCCTCCAAGCTGGGCTCCCATGCTCCATTCATGAAGCTCCCTCCTGGTCTCCCACCGCAGCAGCCCTTGATGTCCCTTCATCTCCATTTGTACACGCAGCGTCATGAACCCTCACTGTGAACATCAGCCCCCCGGTGGCGCACAGAGGCTCGGGGGTCAGGGGACCTTGACTGCAGTCTGCTTTGCCCCGGGTAGCTGGGCGGGGCTACTTGAGGTATTCAACCTCTGTGAGCCTCGGTTTTCTCCTTTGTACACTGTGAATAAGCATAATATGTCCCACCTGATCAATGTTAGCTGCTATCCTGGTAGTAATCACAGTCTTTAGCATTCAGTTTACCATTAGCTGGTTCATATTTCATCATCATTATTCTTATTTTCTATACATTTATTTTGTCCACCCACGTGCGTGTTAAGCTCCTTCAGGGTAAAACTCCCAGCCTTTGATCTTCCTCAATGGACGTGTCTGTTGCTGGTGGCACAAACAAGTGCCCTGTGCTTCACTGCAGGAGCGGGAGGGACACCTCAGGGGCTCCAGTGATAAACAGAGTGCCTTCCTTGGGCTCAGCCCCATAGCCACAAATCCATGGTGGATGATGTGGGAGTGGATGCCGAAGTGCTTCCTGCCCTTCTGCTGCTTAAAGAAAGTCCCAGAAGTAAAAGAAGAACATTCAGAAAGGGAACCAGTGGAGAATCCCGCACAAGCCAGAGGAGCAAGGGTGGAGAGGAAAAGCAGGTTCCATCAATGTGTGTGCTGTGATCTAATTTCCTGCAGACAAATGAGGACTAAGGAGAGAACCGGGCCCCTCGCTGCATGATGCAGACGTCCCGGCTTCCTCCTCTGCCATCCGCCGCTGTGCTCCCAGGCAGCTGCCCCGTGGGCTGCCCGGGCTGCTGTATGGACCGCTGCCCCATCTCCCTACTCCGTGCCCAGCACAGAGCAGGCAGCATTCATATTTGTGGGCTGGATGAATTAATTCACATCCAAGCAAATACTGGGGACACAAACCAAGCAAGAAATGAGGCCGGAAAGTCCAAGGTGTTTTCAGTCACTTGGTCAGATCTGCCTTTCTCCTTGAAGAAGCCCTAGGAAGAAAGCCCTGGAGGAGATAATAACGGTGTCTTTCACAATGGAAAGGTCAACCGACCTGTGTTTATTGAGTGACTCAGTGGGCCAGCCCTTTGCTCGGCTTTGTAGGAGATTACGAGACAGGCAAACCCACGGGGTACTCTTGGCAAGCAGGCTGGAATCAAAACGCATAAGAAAAATGAAAGAGCAGCCCGGAGCAGCATGTCATTGTGCAGAAACGTCCAGAAAAGGTTCAGAGGATGGGGCTGTGCTGGGGAGGCCCCGGCAGTGGGGCTGGGTGGGAACACCTGAAGAGGCAGAAAGGAGAAGGCTGGGTGCTGCAGATGTGGGGGTCAGAGTGTCACTGGGCCTCTCCAGGCCAGCTCAGCAGCAGTGTGTGTGTGTGTGTGTGTGTGTGTGTGTGTGTGTGTCCGTGTCCCTTTGCTCAGACCAGCAGTGAGTCCTGGACGGGGTCTTTCAATCATGTGGCTCTCCGGCCGCTCCTCTCTGATCACTGTCCTTCCTGCCAAGGCCACTCTGAAATTTGACTAAGGTTGTGAGTGCATGTTTCAGCATTTCTGGATGCAATTTGGTATCATAGCAAAGAATTAAAGGATATTTTCTATCACTTAAAGTATGTTTCTCTCCCTCTTCCTCTGAGCACCTGACCCCACAATCATCGCTGGCTTTGAAATAATAGACCCATCATAATTATGAGAATTAGTCTGGAGGCTTCTGCCTTATTTGCTCAACTGAGGTTATTGAGGCTGTCTTCAGAGGTGGAAAGGGTGTCCGGGACCATCTCGTCAGAGATGGCAAATTCAGAGAGAGCTATGCCTGCTGGGTGGGGGCAGCCAGGTGGCGAGGCTGAGGGAGGGGCCTGGGGAGGAGGAGGCCCCCTCTGCCCAACCCAACAGCCGCTGCTCCCTGGGACCCTGGACCCAGCGTTGTGAAAGCACAGTTTCTCAGGAGAAGCTGGAAAGCAAGATGATGTGTGAAATGCCCCGAATTTGTAAATGTTAAAAACAAATTTAGCAATGAAAACCCTGTGTAATGAACGTTTGAGATCTCTATTAGATGGCTACCCCGACATGCTACAGAAGTGGAAACAGAGGCCCAGGCCTGGAAAAGGACATGGGCTAGGTCATTAAGGTAATGGAAACTTGTGTCCCCTCTGCCTCCTTGGTCCAAGTCCCGAGCCATAGTGTCCACAAACATCGGGCTAGGAACTTTCCATCGGTATGCTGCCCGCACTACCTGCTCCTTTCCAGAGGCTTCTGCTTGCCCTTGGCCGGGGATGGCTGGCAGCCTCTCTGTGGCCTTGAACCCGTGTTGCAAAGCCTGCTTTAGTCAATGCTCTGAACTGGCTCTGTGACTGTGCCTTCCAGGTGGTGAGGCAGTGGCAACGTGGCAGCCCTGGGCAGCATGCAGGGAAGGCCAGGGCTCTTATGGAGGGTGGCTTCAATGTTCTTATAGGGTGTTAAAGGAATAGAGTGAGAGCTAATGCAGAACTCTTTCTTTGGCTTAATTTATTATAAAATATGTGGCTAAAATGTAGATCACACTGCTGTTTTGGATCTCCGTTTTGATTCCCAAAATTGCAATCATGATAGGTGGATTATAACCGTGCTTTAACATACAGATGAGGAAAGGTATTCCTGTGCAATTTTCCCCTAAGGAGAAGTCAGAGGATAAGGGGCAGGAGTTTTGAATAACTTTGCAACATTTAGTTGTCTCTCTCGGTTATGGGATAGAAATTAGCATTGTAAGACAATATGTGCTGTGAATGCAGCACTGCTTTGAGCATTAGTGTGGAAGAGCTTCCAAAGGGAACGGAGAAAGCGATTTTCCTTATTAGAAAAAGTCACCACGATCTAATCTAGCAAAGTGGTGTCACCTTGTTAAATTGTTGTAGTTACTTAAAAATATGAAGTGCCAGGCACCTTGCTGGAGGCTGGGGATGCCACGGTAAACCAGATGGACCAAAGACTTGCTGGGGTAGTGGGCACAAGCAGTAAACATTGGGTGGTGCACAGCTAGAGGTGAGCTGGGGAGGGGGCAGAGGTGGAGGGATGGGGGGCGGTGAGAATGGCCAGAGGCTTGGGGGCTGCAGGCTGAGGGAAAGGAGCACTCAGTAAGCCTCACACAGACGGGAAGGCAGAGTAGTCCTCATTCTGGCGGTGCACGCAGAGCACCCGTGTGGCGGGATGCCCCCAAGGACATATGTCTGGGCAGACTCTTCCTCAGGGCCAGACATTCAGTAGAAGAGCCAAGCAGAACAACATCCTGATGTGCTGCCCTGGGGCCTGGGCTCTGCTCTGTCCACCAGCACCGGTCCTCGGCCAGCACCCACTCAGCCTCTCCCTCGCACCCCGAGGTTCTGTTTGTCCAGATCATGCCCACCTGCTGCCCCCACCCCAGAATCTGGGCTGGGGCTCTTGAGAGCTGTCAGTTCTGCAGAGCAACACTCAGACTCCCCTTACCTCCCAGGAGAGCTGGCTGCAGCCTCACCCCTCACAGCACAAGCCCTGGACTCAGTGTTACCAGGGAAGGTCAGTGGAGGAGAATGAAGGTCTTAAAAGAAGAAGGTGGCCTCCTTTGGTTACACTACGTGGAATGACCGCCCAGCCTCCCCAGCACCATTCATTCATTCATTCATTCAGGTATCCATCAGTCAGTCAGTCACCAGTGTTTACTGAGCACCTACTCTGTGGCAGGATGTTTTAGGGACATAAGATTGAGAAAAATAGACCCCATCCATCCCAGCTTTTACAGAGTAGACAAGCTACTGGGAGAGATAGAAATTAAGCAGGTATCACACACACATATGGTAAGTACAACCTCTGATACGTGTCACGAAGGTTACGTTCTGGGGTAATCGGGGCTGACCTGACATAGTCTGGAAGTCCGAGAATGTCTCCCAAGGAAACAGCATTGGAGCTGAACCCTCAAGAATTGTGGGATCAACCAGGCAAGTTGGAGGTGGTGTTTGGGGTTCGTGTTTCAGGAAGAGGGACCAGAATGTACTGAGATTCCGATGTCCATCAGGGAGAAAGTTCCAACCTCTCTCTTTCTGGAGGGCCAGAAGGGCTTCCTTGGGACTTTTAGATGTTCGGGGAATGCCCTGGACAGATGCAGAGCAGGCGGGGGTGGGAGCGCGTGGCCCCCTGAAGCATTGTCGAGGAAAGCTCCCAGCTCACATCACATCACAGTTCCAAGTCACTGCCCAGTGCCTGAAGGATGGCTCTAAAATTCTTTCTCAGTATTTGGGTCAGGGGATTTTCTGGTCAGAGGGCCTCTGGGGTGCAGGACTGAGGGGCCCAGTGACTGTATGTCTGGGCAGATGGGGTGCTCTGCAGAGATGTTTAGAGGCAGCCAGCCTGTCGCCCTTTAACGCCAGCCATCTCGTGGACGGAGCACAGGATGGAGAGGCCCGAGCTGCCCAAAATGGTGAATGCTCGCCTCTCTCCCTGTCATCCTGGTCTAACACCTTCCCCCAGGTCTTCCACCTCGCCCCCTAGTTACTCACCTCAAAGGGATGTTTGGAGTAAGTGTGTCTTGTCTAGGAGGTGCCTTGGGGGCAGGTGCCAAATAAACTGTAACTTCGGGGTTAGAACACGTGGGTGTGAGTGGAGCCTTGTTCGTGGGTTTCCCACCACAGAGGCTGGTGTCACTTTGCACACTGGAATTGATCTTCCCAGCATGGCAATGTGACTCCTACTTGGAATGTACTGGGGGAGGGGGCTGACCGTAGGCAGGGCTCCTATGATGATGCCATTAGATGAGTCATCACCTCTGGTTTATCCTGGTCATCTGTGTGGTGAGTATTACAGACCTGGGTAGGTCAGGGGAACTGTCAGTTGGAAATCTATCAGATGCCCTTTCCTCATATTATCTCATTTGGTTTTCACAAGGGATTGCAAAGTAGCACCGTTATTTCCACTTTACTGACAGTGTTTGGAGTCTGGACAAGGTTAGGAGAAGCATTTACAAAGACATAGCTCAGAAGTGGCAGGGCCAGGTTGGAACCCAGAGCTGGCCATCTCGAAGCCAGTGACTTTCCCACTCTGCTGTGATACCAGTGCAGGATTTAAGGTATATTAAGGCCTTGCAAACAACCTATCTTAGGAAACACTCAGATTCCTCTGTACTATTACCCAATTATTATCCAGTTATACAAATAATGGTGCTAAAGTTCATGAAGCTTTAGTGGTTTACTCAGGATCACAGAGTTTAAATTTTAACTCAGATCTTGGCATCAAACACATCTTGGTGTTTTGAGGTGACCCCTTCCGCTCAGCAGTCTTTGCGCATGGCTGGGGGCCGTGGGGACAATTTGCTCTGCTCCCACCACCCATCCCTCCACAAACAGGGCAGTTTATTCGTGCTCCCTCCTTCCCTGGGGGCTCCTTGGAGAACACACTCATTTTGCTTGTCCCTGGTCAAGATTCCTTTGGACTAGTCTATGGGATTTCTAGCACCTGGAAAGTTACCTTTTGGATACTTTTATCTGTGATCAAAGGAAGAATGAGCAGACTTGACCTTCCTGCTAGAAGCTGCTACCCAGGAGGCTAGTCCCCAGGGCTCGGTTCATTCATTCACGCATCATTCATTCGTGCATGTGTTGGCTGAGAGATGGTTGGATGCCTACTATGTGCCACATGTGGAGGAGGACTCGCAGGCTGGTCCTCTGCCAGTTGCTGGCTAGAAGGAGAAGAACAAAATCCAGACTCTTCACCTGGCCAGAGGAGCTAGTTGAGGGCCCACTCAGGATGCGAACATGACCGGGAGCTATCTGAGGTTTATAACACAGCCTCACCTGTAGTTGAGAAAGGTCACTCCTGTGGTTATCAGAAAGCAAAATTTGTTTTCCTCTTTTTGACTTACTTCACGCTGTATGACAGTCTCTAGATCCATCCACCTCACTACAAATAACTCAATTTTGTTTCTTTTTATGGGACTTGAGGACACAGGGAGGGGGAAGGGTAAGCTGGGACGAAGTGAGAGAGTGGCATGGACATATATACACGACCAAATGTAAAATAGAGAGCTAGTGGGAAGCAGCCACATAGCACAGGGAGACCACCTAGAGCGGTGGGATAGGGAGGATGGGAGGGAGACGCAAGAGGGAGGAGATATGGGGATATATGTATATGTATGGCTGGTTCACTTTGTTATACAGCAGAAACTAACACACTATTGTAAAGCAATTATACTCCCATAAAGGTGTTAAAAAAAAAAAAGAAAAGAAAAAAGAAAACAAAGTTGCCGTCAAGCCAATCTCTACCGGTGGGGGGGAAACAGCAAAATCTTCGCTGAATGTGTCACAGTTGTATTGGCTAAAGTTCACTGCCCTACCAGCAGCCTGGGGTGGCGTCAGCCTTGCCAGGACACAGACACTGGACTGCTGGATGGGGAGGGCCATTCCCCAGGGCATCGGCTCTAGCTTTGTTTTGCCAACAGGTACCAAGACAATGGTCAGCGGGGTAACCTCGGCTGTCTCCTTGGCTCCTTTCTCTGCTTTGTGGCCTGAGCCAAGTCCGAAGGTTTTGTCCTTTGGAGATCTACCAACAGGCAAAAGAGCTCCAGAAAAATCTTTGTGCTGTGATGAGCAGAGCTGGGTAGAATTTTTTTTTTTTTTGCTAATTTTTATATGTCAACCAGAGTACTTATTACTACAAGGTATTGAAAGTTTCGGCATTTATTCAAAAAAATTTAAATCTTGATCCATTGATAGTATCCATCTGATAAAGGTTCTCAAATTAAAAGGGCTGGATAAGTCAGTGCGGCTCCAAAATGGCAGTAACTTCAGAGCTGGCAACTGACACTTGTTTTCTGCCACTGTTTACTCTTCAATAAAAAATGCATATTTACCATAGCAACCTCCAGCTCACGTGGTGCCCTGTCTTACCCGCTACCCTCTGCAACAGAATAGCTTCTTAAAGAAACACACACATCCTAATATGCATGCTTTCAGATGCAAAAATGTGTTCTTTATAAGGAAGCCCTCTTTCCTGGGATTTAATGCTAATAAACACGTCATCTTTATAGAAAACATTTTGGTCCCATGTCTTAAATTTTAGGGTGTTCACTCTGGAAATCAAAATAGAATTACTCTTGGAAGGGCTTTTGATTATCTTGAGAGTTTGCTGATTATTTATTTTAATACAGTTCTAATATATATATATATATATATATATATTTGTGTTTATACATATATATATATACATATATATATATATATGTATATATAATTTTTTCCAAGCTGCAGCCATTAGTATCGTTTGAGAGGGAGCTTTTTTGGTGTAGATTCTAATGACCTGCCGCTTCATCTGTGATTAAAGATTGTCATCTACACGAAGCTCAATTGCAGCCTGAATTGTTTTTCACTGTTAACTTGGGAGAATTGCCTGGGTTTTCAGAGCTTTGGAGAAACTTCTCCAACCCGGACTTTTCAGGAAGGGAGCATGCCTTCCCATTCTAGACCTTGTGCAGGTGTCAGGCCCCATCGCTTGGGGCTTGTGGAGTGGGGAGAGCACTAAAGCCACAAGCCTCTGCCCTCCCTCCCCAAGCCATCCTTGCTTGCAGGGGGTCCCCTTGGCAATATTCATGTTAAAAGCTACTATTAATTGGAGCATATCCTGCACCAGGCACGGTGCTGAATGACTTGTTATGACTATCCCTGTTGCGCAGAGAAGGAAACTGAATGAACCTCAGAGAGGTTATATAATTTGCCCAGGATTACACTCCTAAGAATTGTTGGAACTTGGTTTTAACCTGAAGCCTTTGATTGCAAATCTGTTCCACTTAATCTGTGATTGGAACCTTTCTGTCAGACGTAAGCTGGAAGGACAAGTGGGAACGGAATAAGGGGCAGAGAGCGGTGCCTCCCTTCTCAGAGTGTTCTTGGGAGATGTCGCACGGCCTCAGTATCAGGAGAGTTTTTTGGTCCACTCTTCCCATTCTGGTTTGCACCTGTGCCTGACAGCCACATGCTCCTGTGCTGCAGGTCTCCGTGGATGCTACAGCCCTGGGACGGCTGTGTGCTGTGTGTGTGATGAGAGCTGTGGTCAGTGCCCCTCTGGGGCACCTCAGCAGGCTGGGGGTGGGGCGCACCTGAACCAGGCCTGGTGGATTTTTTAAATTCCTTTCAGCCACATACAGACCAATCTGAAAAACAAGAACATATTGTGACTCTGTTATGCTTAGTGGCTTTGGGGGAAAATCCGATTGTGAAGTGAGGCAGGGCTCTCCATGGCGGAGTGGCATTGTGACCCGAACTCGGACAAGGAGAATTGCCCAGACCCCACGGCCCGGCCAGCCAATCTGACTGCAGTGTGTCCACGAGCCATTTCATAATTATCCATCATGAATGCCTCCATGCTGCCTTAATAGATTATTTTAAATGGTGCCTGTGCCTCCCATGCAACCTCTAGTCAGCCCCGAACTGTACATACATACAAGCCGGGAGAGGTA
The DNA here is from genome assembly GCF_005190385.1 of Monodon monoceros. Lineage (NCBI taxonomy): Eukaryota > Metazoa > Chordata > Mammalia > Artiodactyla > Monodontidae > Monodon > Monodon monoceros. The sequence continues at coordinate 38,642,742 of NW_021703766.1, forward strand.
ATTGCTTATCATGTATCTTTTTGTTCCAGACACTTTTATAAAAGAGTATGTATTATGTATGGTGTGACCTTCAAATGTCAGGAATGTGTTGTGCAATAAACTGTCAATATTTGTGGTTATAAGGTACTAGATGACTTTTACAATAATTGGAACGGCTATATTAAAAGCTTGGATCACTCAGCTGGTTAAAGAGAAAGACACAGGCCGGTGTTCATCAGGGACTTGCCTTCTGCCAACGATTAAATGAAAGATATTGCAAGGTGCTTAAGATGTCTTCTTTGTTTAAAAAAGAATATGGCAAAACATGTCTCCAGGGGGAAGCGTTTTCTCCAAATCATCCCTTCTCCTTTCAGTGTGCACCACTCCCAAAAGAAAACTCAGCCCCACAAGTTATGGCGACCGACTAAGTGCATTTTAAAATGATTGGTCCAGCTTGTTCTCAGTGTCATTTAAGTAAGAATTCCTGAAACATACCCGACAGTCAAAGAGAGCTCCTCCAATCTTCCCCCCAGCCCCCTCCCCACCCATAAATGAGGGGGCTGTAAATTACCTTAAGAGGATCTTAAAAGCTATAGTTCTTTTAAGAAAATAAATTATGTAGAAATCTTTTGGGAATTTATGCTTTACTGAAAGTAGAGTCTTCTGTAGTCTATAGTTTTTTGTTTTTTTTTTTAAAGAAAGGAACATGTAATTTAAATTACGAAGAAGGGAAAACAAAACAAATATTTTGCAATAATTACAGTAGTAATTGGGGCATGGGTTACTTTTAAAGTATCTGTCTTGTTATACTTTTCTATTGACTAATGTTTCTTTATGCATACGGGAGGCTATTTCTTCCAACGCAATGACATCTTCCTCTTAAGCCAGGGAGTGGACAGATGAAATAGTGCAAGGTTTCCTCAACAACACACCCCCACCTTCTCAAAAGCTCACTTGTGACCTTGCTGATTAGAGTGTGTGTGTGGTTCCTTCCACCTGGATGGAGAGAGACCCGGGAGACACCCCGAGGCCACCTCCTTCAGGAAGCCTCCCCAGGCACCCCTGACCTCCTTCCCCCCTGCTGTTACCACGCTCCAGCCCCTGATGGTCTGTGCTGAGCACTTTGGGGCATTTCTGGTATTTTGCTGGTATTTTGCTGGTACCCGGGGCCAGTTCCTCCCAGGCTACTCAAAACAGCTTCCTTCTTGTAGTCAGGAGCTGATCTTAGCCTCTGAATTTCAGTTTGCTTGCCTCCTCTGATTCTTTTATTTATTTTGAAAAAAGTATGTACAGTTTTTTAAAGTATGTACGGTATGGAGCACTTGCTATGAGCTGAGTGCCTACCACGTGCTGGGGGTATAACAGCAAACAGTAATTAACAGTCCCTGTTTGCGTGGAGCTTGTGTCTGGGGGGAGACAGGTGGTAAGCAGACAAATACATAGGTCAGTTAGCATTTGCAGTAGGTGATAGACGGGTTGCTTGAAGGACCAACCAGAGAAAGAGTGCCCCTGGAACCTAGAGTCGGGGAGAATTCCTTCAGACAGTATGGTCAGAGACGCCTCTCCCAGAAAGGGCCTGTGGACTAAAGCCTGAGTGAGAGTCTCCGTGTGAATTCTGGGGGAAGAGAATTCCAGGTGGATGAGGCATCAGGAACAAAGCCCTAAGTTGGGTACCAGCCAGGAAGGCTTGAGGAAAACAGAAAGATGGAGGGCTGGAGTAGAGTCAGGAGTTGGGATGAGGTCAGAGCAGCAGCGAGGGCCACTTAGGTGGGGGTTGGAGACCATATGTGCTGGGGGTTATTCTAAAGAGCAATGGAGCCACTGGCCTTCCCTCCCCTGCACATAACCGGGCTTTTCCCAGGAGATGGCAGCCCCCTGGGCCGTCCCTCTCCAGACTCATCCTTCTGCCTGGTTCTTGTCACCCAGGCCAGTTCATAGGTAATGCTGTTCTGCCCTGGTTCACCTGAACAGTTTCTGGGATGGATCCCTGCCCACCAGGCCAGAGGGAAGAGAGGGGTGTGCAGAACCCAAAGAGACCCAATCACACCGGATGTCTTGTCAAAGGTTGATTCTGTGAGTCCCAATTCCTGTCTGCTGCGTCCATGGTCACAGTTCCCAGGCTGTGGACTAAAAGTGCCTACCCACAGCTGGCCCTGAGGGCCTTCGGAGAGCTGGCAACCCAAGGATTACAGAGGATGTTGTCAAGGGCAGCATCACACAATGCCAAAGGGAAGAGACCCCATGGGTGGCCCAGTCACCAGCGGATGGGGTTGGGGGGACGGTGGTTCGGAACACTCCCCTGACAGTTAAGAAATGGCTCTGGGTTTGGTAAAACCAGAAACACATTTGGCCCACAGTGCTTGATTTTGAAGCCCTTGTGTATTTTAAGGGAAATTTAATCCATATGTTTCTGATTCATTTTCACTTAACTCATCAAAATGTTGCTTTAGAGAAGCTATTTGAGATCCTAGTATCTTATATTTTTTTCTCCAAATTTTAGCCTTTTAGTGACCTATTTCCCCAATTCCAGAAATCCTATCTTGCTAACAGCAAATGGAGCTCTACACAGTTTTGAGTTTGGGTCAGAGGTGAGGAAGGCGATGATGGAGGACATTCACCTCAGCTTCCTGAGATCTGTCACGAGCTCAGGCCTTGCCAGTGAGCCCAGCCTGGTCCCCGGTCCTAAGAACCCACAGGGAAGCTGGCTGTTGCCTTTTCACAAGTGGTCATCCTTTTCTAAAATAACTCTCTATTTAAACAAATACTTTTGCCAATCCATATTAATGCTTAACTGTTTAACATGACTATATATGGCCATCATAAACCAGAGAACTGTGATGAAACAACAGAGACACCAAACTAACACTGACCCAAGGCATGACTGATGTGTTCCAAGAGTTAAGTACAATTGTTTACAGTAATGTTATAATTTTTATGCATACCATTAATTTAAAATCACTTTTAAAAATAAAGGGAACTCTTCATCAGGAACCTCTACCACAGTAATCATTGTTTTGAGTCTGTTTATTTTACAGTTTTTAAAATAAGGGAAAGTGTTAAGGTTTTTAAGAGGAACTATACATTCCTCTGGATTTTTCCTCCAAGGTATTACTTTTCCTCCCCTGAAAAGATCTTAAAACACTGGTATATGTGGGCAAAGATATTAATAAAGATGTGATTTTTTGGTGTCATGGTCACACTTTAGACTCCACAAATTGTTTTTTCCTTCATTAATGAAGTGAGATCTGTGCTTTTGAGATGCTCTTTGCACAAGACAGACTTTTAGAATGAACTGCACGACTCATCTGGGAAAACGTGTTTACTGTTATAGTAGGAGTTCCATAGAAATTAAAATACCATGGCCTTTTATGTCATAAAGTAGTAAATGCTCAGGTATACAGACAGCTCCCTTACCCATCTGAGGTTGCTGGGAAAACTCTCCATTCCCTGCATGGGCTTATCATCGTCATCAACATCAACGTCATCATCACAATTTTCTTTTAATAAAAATCTTTCCAAAATGTACTTTTGGGCATGTGAAGGGTAAAGCTGCTCGGCAGGATGAGGTGAGCACTGAGAGTACGTGCACAATTTAAAAAGAAACCTCTCTTTACTTTTTCTCTTTGGTCCCACTCTGCCTCTTTTGGTCTCTCTGAACCTTGTTCTCTGTCTCATTCTGTGAATTAATAAGACTACCTAGAGGATTGGGTATAAACCCAGAAGACCTCACCAGTAGAAGGTTCACACTTCTTAGTTCCTGAGTCCTCCCACTGTGACAGCTCTCCAAATCTCCATGACTTAACAGAACCAAGATTTTTTTCTCATTCATGCGCATTCTGGCTCGGGTCGGCCCCCCTCCATCTGGTGACGCAGCCATCGAGGCATCCTCTGTTTTGCGATTCTGCCCCCTCGACCTTTGTGTTGCAAGGGTAGGGTGGCCAGGGAGGAGAGGGAGACGGTAAGGGGCACACTGTCTCTCCTCTGAATCGCTTCCAGCCATTGGCTGGACTAGTCAGTGGTCCCAACTTAGCGCAAAGGCAGTTGGGAAAAGTAGGCTCTCGTGGAATACATAGGAGCACGTACTATCCCTTTCATGGTCGTTTCCTCCCGTATCTCTAAGAGCCATCCCTGTTGCTTATTTGGCTTAGATTGGGCTAGGGTGGGTGAAGGAAAGGCCACGAAGAGGGTGAAGACAGCCTCCAGTGGGCTTGGGGCTCTTCCAGCATCGCAGGATTACAGGGAGCTGAGGGGAAGGGCCAGTAAGTCCAGCTGGGGTGGGGTGAAAGGATTTGCCTGAGGACAGCCAGGCCCCGGGGACCCAGAAGCAAAAGATTCTGCCTCCTGACTCCTGAGGCAGTCTTCTTTGCAAACAAGACTATTTTAAAGAGGTACCGAGGAAGCTCAGTGTTTAAAGATAAACTGGGGGAAAATCTACCCTTAAAATACAAAATTATTTCATAAACCAAGTATTTAAATTCCAAACCAATATGTGAGTAAGGTTAAGCATACAATGAGGCACCCATAGATTCAAATCATATCTGTGTACGAGAGGTAGCCAGTCTCAGGGATGGAGCCAGACAGCTGCTGATGGTATTGTGTGTGTGTCTAGGCGTTAACTTTTGAGAAGTCATTTGTCTTTCTTTCTAAGCATCGATTCTTTGTCTATCCAGGACTCTGCCAGTTTGTGGCGGTTGATGATCCATGACCTTTTTTTTTTTTTTTTTGTGGTACACGGGCCTCTCACTGCTGTGGCCTCTCCCGTTGCGGAGCACAGGCTCCGGACGCGCAGGCTCAGCGGCCATGGCTCACGGGCCCAGCCGCTCCGCGGCATGTGGGATCCTCCCGGACCAGGGCACGAACCCACGTCCCCTGCATCGGCAGGCGGACTCTCAACCACTGCGCCACCAGGGAAGCCCTCCATGACCATTTTTAGTCCCCCAGCCCCTCCTTCAGCCCACAGCTATGGAAACTCCCCCCTACCCTCCCTCTGTGAATTCTCAGGGAAGGTAATGAACCTTAATGTCACCTTGGCCTAGGCCAACCTTGCTATACACTCAGAGGCTTAGAAGCAGCAAAAGGAAATGTAGGAGGCATGGTTTCTGACCTTGAGATGACAAAATTAGGAAGGTCAATTGTCTGATGTCCCCCACCCCCAAATAATATATCTTTTTTTAATTGAAGTATAGTTGAAGTACAATATTATATAAGTTGTATATATTATATATAAGGTGTACAGTATAGTGATTCACAATTTTTAAAGGTTATGCTCCATTTATAGCAATTATAAAATATTGGCTATATTCCCCGTGTTGTACAATATATCCTTGTAGCTTATTTTATACCTAATAGTTTATACCTCTTAGTTCCCTACCCCTATATTGCCCTTCCCTCTTCCCCTCCCCACTGGTAACCACTGATTTGTTCTTTATAACTGTGAGTCTGTTTCTTTTTCTTTTATATTCAGTAGTTTGTCGTATTTTTTAGATTCCTCATGTAAGTGATAACATACAGTATTTGTCTTTCTCTGTCTGACTTATTTCACTTAGCATAATACCCTCCAGGTCCATCCACGTTGTTGCAAATGGCAAAATTTCATTCTTTTTTATAGCTGAGTAGTATTCCATTATATATATGTGTGTGTGTGTCACATCTTCTTTATCCATTCATCTGTTGATGGACGCTTAGGTTGCTTCCATATCTTGGCAATTGTGAACAATGCTGCTATGAACATTGGGGTGCATGTATCTTTTCCAATTAGTGTTTTTGTTTCTTTTGGATATATACCCAGGAATGCAATTGCTGGGTCATAACAGTAGTTCTATTTTTAGTTTTTTGAGAAACCTCCTAAATTCTTGAAACAAAACTTGAAATGATTGGATCCATGTCCTTTTTTTATCTAACCACTCTCAGCTTGTAGGAACAGGAGAAAGCTTGCAGAGTTTTTGATACCTACTACAATTCACCTGTTCTAGGCTGAAACTTGGGAAGGGTTGCATGTATAGTCTATGTTCCTCTGGAATATTATTTGCTACCGCCATATATAAGACATCCATTCCTGAAGAATAGATCCCATATTATTTAGTGGGGTCAAGAAAAGAAGCAGGGGTCCCAGGAGTCATTTCTCATCCCTTTCCCCATCCTATGAGAGCCAGAGCACACCCAGGCTGGGGCTGTGTTGCCTGTAGCCAGATGCCCCAACTCTCAGGGACACCCCAGCCTCTAGGAGCTGGCAGCGCTCCTTTCACAGAGAAGCAGGAGGAACAGCCAGTGGGTCTGAGGCCGACCTCTGTTCACACGCCCACCTTCAGCGTCCTCAACACATTTAGAGAAAGTGTCTGATCAGAGGGAAGAGATACTGCAGATTTTAGGAAAAGGAAAATTTTTTTAAAAGCTCATACCAATCCAAAATCGGCCTGACAAAGGACCACAGGTGTCACTTTTATAATGCTTCTTCCTTTCTGTCGTGTATTTCCTGGAAGGGCTGGGGAAGGGCTGGTCTGTCCATAAGCAGGACCCGTGGTTCTTCCCCGGCCAGCTGTGTGTGGCCACAGGCAGAGCCTCGGGACTCCATCTGGGGAGCCTTGCAGAAGGACAGCTGCTAGTGCTTTTACACTCTGGGCGGGTAGAGAAGGAATCAGAGAGCAGCCTCGTCTTCCCCTCTGAGTGAGCCCCTTGAGTTCTCAGCGGGGCTGGGCTCGGTTTAGCGCACCTTGTTCCTCGATACCCATCCAGGTGTAGGCAGGGACCCACACACAGGCCCTGTGAGTGTGCGGCTCAGCGGGCCTTCCTCTGCCATCACTGACTGACTGTACTTGGCTTTCAGCCTCTCCGGGCGCTTCCTGGGACCACCCACAATTCCCCTTCATCGTTGCTCAAGTTTGTTTTTCTAGTTGGATTAGTCTAAGAGTAAACGCCATAGGCCTTCTGGCCCTCCAAAAAACAAAACAAAACAAAACAAAAACAGAAAAAACATTCCGTGTAAAGTGAAAATTAGACTCTTAAATCTGCAAAGAAAGCTGTTTATCTTACAAATTCATTCTTTTTATTGGGCCACACATATCCAAGATAGAAAGATAAAAGGGAAACAGACACAGGCCATCGCTTAGAGTGACATATAGTGAGACACAGCTCATCCTCACCTTCTGTAAAGCCGGCGGGAGCGCGGGGCAGTGGCCTTATCTGTCTATTTATCTATATCGTGCCCTGGGCCGGGGCTCACCAAAAGCTGCAGTGGAAGTATGTTCCCCACACTCTCTATTCTCTTCTGTTGGACAGCCCTGCCTTGGACTGCTCCCCAGGGGCTCCGACGGAGGAGGATCTGGGGAAGGTGCTCAGCTGCAGACCGTGGGACACGAGGATGGGCAGGGATGCAACATTAAAAGCCCACACCTGCCTACTCCTGTCCTGAAGTCAACACTTAGTTCTGCTCATCATTCAAATGGACAGCTCATGGCCTCCTAACTTAAATAGGGTGTCTTAACCCTGTTGCAGGGAGCACTTGGGCAGAATTTTAATCAGGCTCGTTGTTATTTTAAGCTGACCTCATGATCCCACAAAAGGAATGAGTAATGCTGGGAGGGCAAATGCAACAGGTTTGGGGTTGGTGTGGCTTGGGGGTGGTGGAGGGAGATGGGTAAGAGATGGCCTCTCAGCTGTTTATGACTAGGATGCGGTTGACTTGGAATTGGCATCTGGCATCTGGCCATTGTTATCCTGGGCTCTCGACAAACTGGCTCTTTAAGACAGAGGTGGTGGCAGCCCTGGTGGACTTGACCTGCGGACAGGGACTTCCTGCTAGGACTGCATGTGGGACATTTGTTTGCCGTGACCTGGCAACACTCTCTTGTGCCTATTTTCCCTTATCAGCAGCCCAGTAGCCATCTTTGGTAGTCTCTCCACAGTCATGTGGACAACCACAAAGCTAGTGCTAGGTCAAGTGGGTTCTAGATGTGGATGAACTGAGTCCCCCTCCCTGTGTAAAATTACGAGGAAAAAAAAAAGCTGGGCAGTTAGACCTTTGAACAGCTCTTCCAAGGATGGTTAGAAGAGTTGTGGAGAATAGGATTAAAAGTGAGCCTTCAAGGAAAATTTCTAGGGTGATGATGCCATCGTGCACAGTCCAAATTCAGAGAGGATGCTCGAAGCCAGAGGGTTTCCACGGTTGCACCGAGCAGACATCCAAATAGGAATTAAGCGCGACTGCCTTCGTCTTGTCCATGGCCTGTAAGTCTGTCCCTTTTGGCCGTGAGCAGAGAGCACCAGGAGTGGATGTTGAAGAATAAAAGCAATTTGCATTTTCCAGTGCTTGGAAGGTACAAATCTTGTTTTTTTTTGCTCTCTGCGGAACTCACAGGTCTGCTTATTATCCCAGAAGGTCCCCTTGTTCTCATGGTGAAATCTACCAGGAGACCTAGAGGGTGGGCCGGAAGCTGCGGCCAGGACCCTGCCAGCCTCAGGAGCTTGGGTTATGTGCCAAGAAGCAGCCTCCAGCCCTGCGGGGAGGCCAGAGGAGAAGGCTTGCCTGCCTCCCCTTCTCGAGATGCAGAGTCCCAGCTCCTGCCCTGCTCCCCTGATGTCGCCTCTTTGACAACGTGATGTCAGGCCTCGGGTGTTGCAATAACATATCCTCCAACCACTAGATATTTTCACAGTTCTATTTACTATTATGTCCCATCATTTCTGTGCAGAAGGCAGCCGTATGTAAATTTTATTCCATTTTCTAATGGTTTGGGTTACATAACAAATAACAGCAGGAAGGAACATTTGTATTGATACTTTACAGAGGAAGTTCTCAGGTCACTGCACAAAGATTTAACTGCAGTGCTCTAAGTTTATGGGAGTTCTGCAGCTGAGTTTCTGCACATGACTTTGAATATGTCACTATATGTTTATCATGGGCTAATTGTGGAACCACATTTCCATACTTTTTCTTCTCCCTTTCATGAGATTACACCAGCCAGCGATGGAGGCAAGACTCTACAAGGAAGAAATGATCAGTTTGGGATAATTTTCTTTCCTGTCCCAAAATAGCTGTACGTCTGCATGTCTTGGGGACTCAGCCGAGACACATTTTTTTTCATTTGTTGCCTGATATAATGCAAATGTGATTTTGATCCTATAGCAAACTCTCCAGCTAGTCCATATTATAAATTAATCAGACTCAACAACCACCAACATTTTTAAACTTTTGAAAAAAAATGTTTAATAGGAGCTAAGCAAAAGAAGAAATCAAACCAGCTGCTGACACAGCTGTTTCTTTTCTTGTTTAATTCAGTTCAATATAAAGGTACCATATGCTGCTTAAAATCATGATAGGAAAGATGAAATAATTTAAGAGAATAACAAGAAAATACGTGAATTGTCAGCATTCTGTCAGATTTAAAGAATGAAATAGACAGGTGTAGTATTGACATGTTTAGCCTTGTGTGGTGTTGGCAGTTTTGGTGCGAACAACTTCTGACATGTGCTGAAGTGATGTGAGAATATTTCTCCTCCATTGCAGACATTGGAGAGGAGGCTGGGAGATCTGCCGGCGTCCAGCAGCCCGCACTGCTTCGAGACAGGAGCCTGGGCTCGGCCATGAAGGACTGCCCGTACTGTGGGAAAACCTTCCGGACATCCCATCACCTAAAGGTCCACCTGAGGATACACACAGGTGAGGGATCCAGGTGCACAGCTCCAAGGAGGAGGCCCAGGGTTGCCATGCTCCTGTCCTAGGTCCACCCTCTGTGGGTCTATCCGTGCACCATTGTGTGGGTCTGAACCGACCCTAACGACCCAGTTCTTTACTCCATACTCACCCCCCTGAATGACACATGGACATGTGGACGTGGATCTCCCATGGTCCAGGCCTGGGATGATGATGCTTTGTCCGGGGCCCTGTGACACTTTGCTGATGGCATCCTTCTGCTGCACTGAAGTAGCACCTCCCACATCCTCACATGGACCAGGGGCCTTTCAGGTGCAGGTGATGAGAACCCAGCTCAAACTCTAACTATACAAGGGCACGTAGGAGGTCTTTGAAGGCAGGCTGGCTTCTAGCCCAGCTGGGGTTACGTGCCCACACCTGGGACTGGATAGATGGAGAGGAGGGTGGGTGACTCTCCACTGGGTCTCCTCAAAAGAAAACTCGAGACGCTCTTAACCAAGCCGCTGGACCACTGTGGTCATTTCCCCTGTTACGGCGTTGTCCGAGCCCCTCAAGGTGAGGGCTTCTCTTGGTCTCTCTGTCTTGTCTCTCGGTCATGGTTCTTGTGAGCTTTTCTGCTAGCTGTTTGCACATTGCCAATACAAAAAAATTCTCTCTGACATATGGACACCTCCATTTTCTTTGATTTTTCTCCTGACACTTTATCTATTGGAGTGTGAGCTGCTTCAGAGGATAGACAAATACGCCATCTATTTTCAAAAATAATTGTGGTCTGTTTCCCAAGGAATCAATAAAGCTTAGGGTTGTGAAGAATATTTAATGTGTACGGGCCTCATGTGCAGCATGTGGTTAAAGACAAGGAGCCCTCACCTGGACCCTCACCTGTGCCTGCAAATCTCCCTGACACCCAGAGGAGCCCTGAGGACAGGTGGCAGTGGGATGGGCTGCTGTCTTTATTCTCAGCCTGGGTGCAGTTGGGCATCACCACTGTCCCTCCCTGTCCTGGAGCACTTCTCTCATGGGGTCACCCCAGGGCAAAGAGGGGTCTCCTAAAATTACGTGCCAAGCTTGCTCACCCTCCAGGGTCCATGGGACCCGACCCACCTTACCCATCTTCACCCTTATCACCACCCTGCGACCCCATTGCCTTCTTCCTGTTCCTCCAATGCAGAGTGCTTGCTTCTGCCGCAGGACCTCTGCACCTACTGCCCCCTCCACCCGGAATGTTCTTCCTCCAGGTGGTCACTGGGGGCTTAGCGTCATGTGATCTCTTCAGAGAGATTGCGTGACTACCCTGCCTGAAATATCCCTCACGCCCCTGCTTTATTTTCTCCATAGACTTAACACCTTCTGAAATTATCTTGTTCAGTTCAGTTGTTCATTTCCTTCTGTGTTGTCTGTCTTCCACCAAATAGAATGTGAAGGTGTAATATTATCCATCTATTTAATTGCTGTAGAACCCCGGGGCCTACAAGAACACCTTGCAGTAAACTGCAGCTTACAGGGGGCATGGTACATTTTTTGAGAGGTTGAATGACAGAACAAATAAGTGAGTGACCCTACTCCTGCAATGCCTGCCCTGTGACGGGTAGCACAGAGGGGACAAGTGCAGTGGGGAACGTGGACCCTTCCCTAGGGAACCTGTGGTCCTTTGGGAAAGGCACCCTGCACACGTGAGCTGGTCAGAAGCCACAGCGTGGCAGCCAGGCTGCAGGTGCTAGATTCCTGGTTATGGATGGAAGACCTTTCCGCAGGAGCTTCACGAGGAGTCCCTTAGTTCCTGCCTCAGGGCCTTTGCACTTCTCTGTAAGATAGGTCACCAGCTTGCACCCTCACCTTCAGAGTTTGGCACCAATGTCCCCTTCTCAGTAAGCTCTTCCCAGTGATGGGGCTCAAGGAGAGGCAGCTCAGCTTTCTCAGATCATGGTAATTTCCACTTTCCTCCCCAGGTTGGAGCCGGGTCCCCTAGTGTTGTGGTGGTTGGGAGGGACCCACAGACCGTCAGGACATGGGAGACAGTCCACCAGGGCACCCACGGTCTCACTGCCTACAGGAGTGTGGAGACCTGGCCAGGCGGGTGCTGTGATACTTCCCTTTCATGTGATGTGGATACAGGCTCCTGGGCCAGGTTTCCCAGGTGCATGATGGCTCACAACAGGTGAGGCCGGCCCTGCCGGGGAGTGTGGGTCTGGAAGGAAAGGGGCAGTGCCTCCCAACCAGGAGCTCTGCTGCCCCTGGGGGCCCCCACCCCCATCAGCTTGCCTGTGGTTCAAGTGGAAACGCCACAGAATATTCTTGGTAAATTAGGACTGAAGCTGGCAGAAAGAAGTCTTGCTGAACCTGGGTAGAAACAAATGGATACTGTTTTTAGAAGTTTTAAAGCTTGAGAAACATTATGTTTTTCCAAACTTTTGCTTCTTTTGCGTCACAAACTTCCAAAGTTTGTGATCAATAGTCTTTGGAGACACAGAGAGAAGCAAGACAGGGCCACGGACAGAGGCATTCCAGAAACTTCCCAGAATAAGGGTGAAAATGAAAGAAGCCATGGAAACATCACACCACCAGCCCTCCTCGGAAACAGAATTTGCAGTGTTTAAAAGGCAGAATGGTAACCGGATAAAGATCAATTTCCTTTTATCAAAGAACAAAGAAGTTGGAAAATGCTTACACTTGCGCTTCTGAACAGAACAGAAAGTGTTACACGTTATAAATCACCAAAGTAAAACATCCATTGTGACAACATAAAAGTGCAGATTAAGTGTAATTCAAAATCAAAATCAAGTGGTTTGATAATGAATGAGTTAATAGGGGCCCCAGTTGTGGAGATGTCCTGTACTGCCTTCCCCTTTCTCTTTGCGGTTTTGTATTTCCCAGTGACATGCCCAGAGGACAGCAGTCTCCAAAATAGAAGAGTTGTTTTCCAAGATGCCATCTTTTGAAGTTTTTCTATAATGGACCCATACGAGCACATTAAAAATCCAATGTGTAATAAATATATTTTAATTGGTCAGGATATGAGGTGGAACATTCTCTGTGTCTTTCTGTCCTACCCCATCTCTATGGGAAGTTTTGATCGTATAGCATCAACTCTGATGAAAACACTTTCCATTATTAACTCCACTACATTAACTCAGTTACTGCTCTTCTTCTCCCAACACCTGTTTATTAGAGAGGTTCTGAGCAGATGCACCAGTCTGGTTGCTTTGAACACCTGTGGGCTGGGCAGAGCCTGCAGGTAGCAAGAACGTTTCTGTTGTCCCCCAAGCTCCAGCCAGGTCCATGCGTGATGGAGGGGAGGCACCCAGAGTACCCTCACATCCTAGGGGCTGCCCCTCTCCGGCTCCTGCAGGACAGACGTTGATTGCTGCCCACACAGGGAAGGCTGAACTTCTCTCCTATTTGAAAGTTGGGCTGATTAGGACCCAATCCCTGGACGTGTGCGATTTGTCTTCTAGAGCACGCTGCCGGTGATTGGAATTCAGAGCCAGTCAGTAAGGAGACTTTGTCAGTTAGGGTTCTCCAGGGAAACAGTGTGCGTGTGTGTGCATGTGTGTGTGTACACATCTATGTACATGTACATAGATACACATCTATATACATATACATACATATCTATATACATATATACACATCCCTATACAAATATATACACATCTCTATACAAATATATACACATCTATATACATCTATATACAAATATATACACATCCCTATACAAATATATACACATTTCTATACAAATATATACACATCTCTATACATATATACACATCTATATACATATACATATGTAGATACATCAATATACATATATACATCTATAAATATACATATATATACAAATATATATCTATATATACACATCTGTGTACATATACATATATACACATCAATATATATATACATATAGAGAGAGAGACAGAGAGAAAGAGAGAGGTCTTTATTATAAGGAATTGGCTCACTTGATTATGGAGGCTGAGAAGTCCCATGATCTGCAGCTGGTCAGCTGGAGGCCCCAGAGAGTGGATGGTATAAGTTCCAGTCTGAGTCCAAAGGCCTGGGAAGCAGGAAGGCTGATGGTATAAGTCCCAGTCTGAGATGGAGTCCCAGCTCAAAGAGAGAGCTCCCTTACTCAGATTTGTTCTATTCAAGCCTTCCACGGATTGGATGAGGCCCACCCACACTGGGGAGGGCAATCTGCTTTCTCAGTCTACTATTCAAATGTTACTCTCATCCAGAAACACCCTCACAGACACATCCAGAATAGTGTTTGACCAAATATCTGGGCGAAGCACTTAGTCATACCATGCAACAGGAGGCAGGGAGGCCCCCAGGTTGCCCCTGACCGAGGCCAGCCAGTCATTTCTTTATTGGCTGCCTGCAAATGTACTCCATCTGTTCCCTCACTACCCCCTCCTCCAGGTACTACCTTGGGGATACTCTGAAGGGTCCAGTGTGTCTGTTTTGTGCAGGAGGTAGGCAGGCGCTGATCAGTTCCTGAAAGGCTGGAGGGGTGTGCATTCCCCACAAGCCCCAGGAGGGTGTAACACCCCATGTGATGACCCACCTGTGTGTCAGGTTTCCCAGGGGGTGCCTGTTGTCCCAGGAAGGCCATTTTAGAGAAATATAATAAGCAACCTCACTCATGAAAACTTGGAGGCACTAAAGTTCAGAGACTAATTAAAAATAAATCTCATTAGTTTTTTCCCCTCTCAAACTATGCTAGTGGTTTATTAATCTGGTTTTGATTTGCTGCATGTGTTGGTCTGGCCCTGAGTTGGGCATCTCTTTATGGACTAGATTTGTACAGGGAAGCCAGCCGTGGTTCTCCAGGGGTCTCAGGGTGGGCTGAGGGGCATGCCCAGCACTGCCCACCCTTCTGGGTGCTCCCTCAGTGATATAGCGGCTGAGCGCTGCCCAGGTGGGATGCACGGGGTGCCCTCCTTTGCTCTCACCTGCATTCTTGGCACCAGACCCGAGGCTCCTCTATCCTGATGGAGCCAAAGGGGACTGTGGAGGTGAGAAGGCTTCTCTCCTGCAGCCCCTCCAAAGGGTTGTGTGCCCTCCCTGTGGGGAAGGCACAGCCTGGGAGTTTTCTTGCCTCATGACTGAAGCTGTCTACACAGCATGACAGCAACTGGATGCCCACAGAAGAATTCAGCCAACAAGGATAGTATAACAACAACAATGACAGTAACTGTAGTCACCACTCTCTGTGCACTCACGTGTGCAAGCACCGCTTGCTGCTTGTGGATTATTATTATTCGCCCCTTAATCCTCACAGCACTTTGGAGGCCAGGTTCCAAATCGCCCCTTATCCCGCCCCGTCCCCTTTGCAAGGGGAGGGAACTGAGCCTCAGAGATGTGAAGCTACCCACCCAGAGTTGCCCAGCATTGATTACAGGTCATAATCCAGATCTGCCTAATTTAGAATTCCATTCTATTAACCACTGCACTGTATTGCTATTTTTACTTTTCTGGGTGAATTTTTGGCTTGTTTTAGGGAATTAATGCAACATTTCTTTGACAGTGTGTGTCCACACCATAACCAGCTGGAGGAAAGGAAGTGACTTGTACCCACAAGGTGTGTTGACGCAGCCTCCCAGCGATTTAAAAGGGAAGTACTGTGCACCCTGGCTCCTCCTTGCTCCCTAACTCAGACTGGCCTGAGGCCTCCTTGACCCACTTGCCTCCATTTCCCACCAGCCCAATGAGCTTAGGGAGGCGGTGGGGCAAGGAAACGGCTACTGTGGCTGGTGGAGGCCCCCTGACCCCTGGCATGGAAAGTGGGGTGGAATTAGACGCTGGCATAGTGGAGATGATAAACTCCTGATGCCTTTTTGGAAACTGCCTTTCAACCAAGCAGCGACTGGTCTGTGGATGTGGGTGGAAATGAAAGTTCAGCCCGCCTAAGCTAGGTACCCTAAGCCTGATACACACACAGCTTACCTTTGATGCTTTTGCGTCTCCTCTTCTGGTGAGGTAACCAGGCTGTTTCAACATTTATAAAAGCACATTGAATAAATGTTCAGAAAAGGATTGGTTAAAATGGGCGCTCTTCCCATTTCCTCTTCTAAAAGGAGAGCATTGAGTTATTCTTAGTGGGGGACAGATACCTGCGTAATGATGAGAAAACAAAAAGACCCATTTGCCCGAAAGGAGACGATTCCTTTTTTTCTTTTTGTTTTGAATTAAGATTCTGTCGTTTTTCTAAGATGAACTAAAAGCCCATTTCCTTCTTCCACAGTCCCCCATCCTTGCTTTTCCTGCCTTAATGACATCCCAAACTTTTGTTGAAAATAATTGATTGAATTTAAATTTCCTTAAAAGTTTAAGAGGTAACGTTACAGTATAAATTTCCTACCAAACACTAAGTAGGGAAATATCCATTAGTGAAATTAACTACAGTTTCTAGGTAGCTAACAATGTACCGTATACAGTAGGGCATGGCTAATGAACACTGCAGTGGGCGATATTTCATTATACAAATTAATGCTCACATTTTAATGGGAAAGTCACATAATGAATCTCGGCTTCAGTGACAGCAATTAGAGACACAGATTGTCCCCTTCTGGACAAGGCACTGTTTAGCAATAAGCAGCTGTGTGAAAAGTCTTCAGGTTTACAACATATATATGCTTTGGGGGAATTAGTGTACAATTTATATTAATGTACTGAAGCTTTTCTGCAGAGGCACCACCGTATTTATCTCTCCTGGTATTAACTAAGTAAAGACATGTAGAAAGACTAAATAAATATCAAATAGAGGATGCAAATACGGGAAAATATTAGGTTACCCAACGTAAAAGTGAAAACACTTTTGGGGTTTTAACACACACACACACGAGAAAGTTAGAAACATGAAGCCCTTCTTAAAAGCTTGATAAAGGAATTTCCAACGAGAATAAAATGAATCCCCCTGTTATTTTTGGAGAAGCACTATAGGGAACTTGCTCTGAATAGTTCCAGAATAACTCCCCAGAACAGTGAGGTTTCCTTGAATATCAAGTGCAAAGTGAGGCTCAGAATGGTGAAAGACATGACCATGTAAAAATAGGTACAATTAACTAATTATACCACTTGGTCATATAGTTCTTAAAATTTATGATACAACGACTTGGAGAAGTTATCAATGATATTCCAGAATTGAATATGCGTCTTATGCCATGTGTCAGTGGGTAGCTGGTTTAATGTAAGATGGTTCCAATAATTTCATTAGACCATGGAGTGACCATTAGACCATGGAGTGATGAACCATGGAGTGATGAGTTTTTTAATTTATTACGCCTTTTCTAGCAAAACTCCCTTTTCTAGAAGTGCATTGTTTGGGCCCACTTCTTATTCCTTTAAAATATTGTGAGAAGTTTCCCCACAGAAACCTACTGTTGTGGTTCCCTGCTTCCTTTGGTAGGTGAATGGCTCAACACTGGTCATCCTTTTCCCAGACACAAGTTTCATAGACCAGACCTGGTCTGCAGGATAGGGTCTTTGGCCCTCTCTGTGTTTGAAAAAGTTTTTAAGTACGTGCCAATATTTTAAAACTGGGATATTGCATGTAGAAATCTGGAAGCAAGGCTTTCCTTAGATCGAGGTCCTTGTGTCCACTGCTGGTGGCATTGGGTGGCGGTGGCCCTCCAGGAGAGGTGGGTGGCCCCCACCCCGCTGTTTCGCACACTCGTCGTCTGCTCAGCTCTGAAAGCATCTGAGGGTATGGCTCCTGCAACAGGCAGATGCAAAGACATTGAATGCGAACATCGTGGAGGTGACCAGAGGGCCCATGTCACCCTGCAAAGCCTTGGGCAGTCTGTCCGATTCCCCCCAGTAGATTTGGACTCACTTATGGGTCTGAGGACAGAGCTGCTGGCAGGGTCTGAGGTTGTCTGGGCCACGGGGCTGCACAGAACGTCTTTCCGAGTCTCAGGCAGAGCCCTGCCCGGGTGAGAGCGGGCTGGGTGGGACGAGAAGCAGCTCTTAGCACAGGACTCGGCGTTTGTCAGTCGACGACACCGAAGAGCAGACCTTGACCATACCTCAGAGCCCGCTGAATGTGCTGACAGGTTTTTCCCACCCAGTCCAGGCCACTGTTGTGAGACACTTGCCTCCTGAGTGCTCTGAAATGTGCCCTCCAGGGAGGTTGCTTGGGAAACAGCTGGACTGTTTCCAGTGAAACGAGACCCTTGGGTGGCCAGGCTTCCCCAGGGGGATGTGCTCACCCCTGGGTCTGCCCACCAGAAACGCACCCCAGCCGGGGCTAGTGGTGGTCTCCAGAGCATTTCCTTGTACCTGATGAAGCCCAGGAAAGGCTTTAAGGCAGAGGACGATAGTGGTTATCCGAATCATTTAGGGGTTATAAAGAAAATAAAATCAGGTTTTTGTTCATTTTTAAAACGAAACATCCAAAGCGGGTGGGTTTATCCCACACAGCTCACTCTGGAGCATTTATCTGGGGAATTGGGTGGTAGGGGGCAGTCACCCAAATAAAGCCTCTCAGGAACTTGGAGGTGGAACCACATGGAGAAACCACTGCGAGGGCTGTTCCAGGGTGTGTGCACGGGCGGTGCATGGAAGGCTTTCTAGAGCCTGTGCAGTCAAAATAATCCTTGAGGACTCTCGTTAAGTGGCCCCGAATTTACCAGGGCCTGGATCCTTGGAGGCTTAGATGCTAAGAATTAACCATTCTTGTTTCTCAGATGTGGCCTCTTTTCCCTGGAACAGTGGTGGTCAAGACCTGTTTTTAACTTTAAAAGAACAGTGGGTCAAGTGAAGAGGTCCTCTCCTGCACTGTGTGGTGTGTGTTTGTGATGCGTGTGTGTGTATGTGATGTATGGTGTGTATGTGTGTGTGTATGTGATGTGTGGGGTGTGTGTGTGATGTGTGTGTATGATGTGTAGTGTGTGATGTGTGTGTGTGGTGTGTATGTGTGTGTGTGATGTGTGGTGTGTATGTGTGTGTATCTGATGTGTGGTGTGTGTGTGATGTGTGGTGTGTGTGTCTGTGGTGTGGTGTGTGTGTGGTGTATGTGATGTGTAGTGTGTGTGATGTGTGTGGTGTGTGTGTGGTATGTATGTGATGTGTGGTATGTGTGATGTGTAGTTGT
>NW_021703766.1:38661866-38662227 GCF_005190385.1 Monodon monoceros
TGTGATGTGTAGTGTGTGTGATGTGTGGTGTGTGTGTGGGGTGTGTGATTGTGCGTGTGTATGTGTGTGATGTGTGGTGTGTGTGTGTGGTGAGTATGTGATATGTGGTGTGTGATGTGTGGTGTGTCTGAGTGTATGTGTGTGTGGTATGTGTGTGTGTGCCTCTTTCTTTAATGATCCTATGATATGTGTCCTCTCAAAGCCGTGAGAGTAGGGGCCTGTAGTGTGTGATGTGTGTGGTGTGTATGTGATGTGTAGTGTGTGTGATGTGTGGTGTGTGTGTGGTGTGTGTGATTGTGCGTGTGTATGTGTGTGATGTGTGGTGTGTGTGTGTGGTGAGTATGTGATATGTGGTGTGTGT
>NW_021703766.1:38662327-38678967 GCF_005190385.1 Monodon monoceros
TGTGTGTGTGGTATGTGTGTGTGTGCCTCTTTCTTTAATGATCCTATGATATGTGTCCTCTCAAAGCCGTGAGAGTAGGGGCCTTGTCTCTTTGGTTCTTCACTCAATTCCCAGCACCAAGAGCAGTACTTGGGGGGTAGGGGGTGCTCATTCAATAGAGACTGTGTGAACGAATCCATGTGTTTCCGGGTGTGCGGGTACATACATGTATGGACACGTATGCCTCTGGCATCATTCAGGAGACTTTGTTTAGCCCTTGACATGACTTTTAGAGTTGACATGATGCCATAGAGAACATGTGCTCCGACTTGCCACATTATAGGTCGGGGAAGCAAAGGTCCCAAGATAGGAATGCCCAGTGGAGCAAAAATAACACAGGTTCTCTGTCCCCAGTCCAGACTCTCCAGATGCCTCCTGGGGTCCAGAGGTCCAGACTAGCTTCCCTGCTGCACTGTTCCACAGTACCGACCTAAAAGAGTACTTCCCAGGGAGGCTCTATGTAGTGGTTCCCCACCCAGGCGCCACAGAGGGTCACGTGGGGGCCTTTGAAAGACCCCAGAGCTCAGTCTGTCCCGGGAACTCAGAATTTCTGGGGGTGGAAGTGGGACCAGGTATCAGCACTTTTGAAAGCTCCCCAAGCTGTTCCACTTTGGTTTTTCAAAATGTAATGTTTAGAGTTTTAGCATCAGAATCATCAGGGGCACTTACTAGAAGCACCCACTTCTGGACCCACCCCAGACCCAGGGAATCAGAACTGCTCTGCCTTAGGTCCCAGAACGGGTGTTTTATAGTCTCCTGGGGATTCAATGCTCAGTACAGTCTGACAACCACTGCTGCAGTGAGCATTTCAAGTGTGTGTCCCTTGGAAATCTACGCACTTCTTCCGAGCATCCCTGCAGTCAGCCAAGAAAGGCAGTCCCCGCTCCACCCCGGCCTGGAGGGAAGGTCTACATTTTCTCTCTGCATCTCCTGCTGATGGATGCCCATGCATGCTCTACAAACCCTTTGCCAGATGCACTTAATCGTTTCCAGGTGCACTTTTGAAATGCAACCCGGGTCTCATCCAGTACCTGTAGGCACCTCTGCCAACTCTCACTGCAGGGCCCTCCCCCCCCGGGTTTACATCAACCCGTGGGCCAGGATCTTGAGTTCCTCATCAGGCTCTCCTACCACAAGCCCCACAGACACCCCCTCAGCTTCAGGGGCTGCCTCTTCTCCAACTGGCACTGGACTTCTAGGTCAGCCCGGAAGTACCCCGTCCACAGTGCCCATCCCACTGAGGGTCCCCTAGTCTCCGGTGAGATGTCCAAATAGCAGTGGCTGAAGTGAATCCAAGCCTAACACCGGGATTGACTTCAAGATGTGGGAAATGGTGCCTGAAGCCATTTGTACCTTTACATCAAAGGGGAGTGAGTCTTCCTCTAGATCCATGTCATTGGTCTAGAGACAGCGTGACCTTTTCATTCAGAGAAAGAGATCCCCAGATGGGAATCTGATGTGTCCAGAGGAAACCTTCAGCTGCTCGTAGGAGGGAAAGAGGAGCACATAGCCACCATTTGATGAGGCAGGCATAGCTTCTCCCAGGCTGGAGCGCACAGTCCGGAGGTGACCTGGAGTCCTCTGCTCAGAACCTGGGCTGGTGGTCCTCTTATTTACAAAATGCATGCATCCCCACCCCCAACAAGTGCCTTACCCCCAAATGGCCTATGCCTGGAGAGCTGGGAGTCACGGCGTCAGCTGAGACTAGACACAGTAAAATGTCTCCAGAATACACCATTCACCCATGACTTGCTGTTGCTTTTAGATCAGTGTGTTTTACAATAGAATAGAGGAAGCCGTGGGGGATGCTTGAATTTCCTCGGAGAATTAATTGTGGCTATTGACAGGGAGTTGTGAGCAAGCTCGTGGGAACTCTAACAGTCCCATTCCTTCCAGAGAGCTTTTCGATTCCAAAGTCCAGAGAAGACCCTGGATTGCGAACACATTCTTGGAATATATTTAAATCCGCATTTGTTTACCCTCCCCTTTTCCTCTCTCCTACAACGTAGGCAGGTCTAAGTTGTATGTTATGGTATCTTTCCCATAGTAGAAAGAACAATAGAAGTTGTGTGTTGGATTTAAATAAATATTTAATTCATGAAAATGATCTTATATGTTTTAAAAGTCTTTAAAGCTATTTTTATTCTCTAGAAAGTGCTTATTATAGGTAAATTACACATTTTACTACCAGAGCATTAGGTTTGCCATTAGTACAAATTTAAGGCACTACAAAGACCAGTAGATAATGTTAATTTCAAATACAGAAACTAAATATATTTTGTGCCTTTTTATTACTCATTTTCTTTTAAGTTTTATTGACTGCTTTTTATCTTAACTATATGCCTTTACATGCTGCAATCATAATGCACTGTAATGGTATTAATATTTTATAGAATCGGTATTTATAGTTCTTTATTTAGAAACAATGCAGTAGGTCTGCAGATATCTGAGCCCGTCTGGAATGGTGCCCTCCAAATAATGATAAATTACTTGTGCAGTATGCCATTTGCTAATTATATCCATGATTTACTGCAGAGCAAGACTTAAATCATTCATTTCAGTCTTGCGTAACAGTGCCATAAAATTTTTAGGTTTAAAAATGGTTTCCATGTGTATAATTTAAACAAATTTTAGAGCTATCGTATACACAAAATATTGCAACCACCCATTTGTTACATACTTTGTCTTTTTAAACTTCTACTTTTAATGATCACTGTGGTTGAAATTATTATGCTTAATTTTCATAATCATAGCTTTTAAATCTACAGCCGTTTTCACATGTTAGATAAAGAAAAAGATAGCTAATTGTGTGTAGATAGTATGTCATTCCTGAATAGTCCCAAATGGTACAAAATCATTAAAAAAGCTTAAGAGTACGAATTATTCTTCTATTAAAAAACAGTTGTTCTCTAACTAATTATTAGTTTGAGCTGCTTTGTTTCCAAGAACAAATGTTGATCCTTCTAGCCTTGTTCAGCACACCAAAATGAGATTAACACTTTTTTTTTTTCTCCTTATACCAAAATCTTGCAGGTGAGAAACCCTACAAATGTCCCCACTGTGATTATGCCGGCACCCAATCAGCCTCCTTAAAATATCACCTAGAGCGGCACCACCGGGAGCGGCAGAACGGAGCCGGGCCACTGTCTGGGCAGCCCCTGAACCAAGAGCACAGGGACGAGCTGTCCAACAAAGCTGCTTTGTTTATCAGGCCAGACATCCTGAGGGGCGCCTTTAAGGGCCTCCCCGGAATCGACTTCAGAGGTGGCCCTGCGTCTCAGCAGTGGACAGCAGGGGTGCTCTCATCTGGAGATCACTCAGGGCAGGCCACTGGCTTGCCTTCTGAGGCTCCTTCAGACACTCTGAAAGGTACCGACCTTCCTTCCAAAAGCACCCACTTCTCCGAGATCGGGAGAGCTTATCAAAGTATCGTGAACAACGGTGTGAATTTCCAAGGGTCCTTGCAAGCGTTCATGGACAGCTTTGTCCTAAGCTCCTTGAAGAAGGAGAAGGACATGAAGGACAAAGCCCTATCTGACCCTCCTTCCATGAAGGTCCACGGGGCAGACGGTGGCGAGGAGAAGGCGGGCGGCAAGGCGGGCCCCAGGAAGTCTGAGAAGTCTCAGTACGAGCCCCTGGACTTGTCCGTGCGGCCAGACGCCGCCTCCCTCCCAGGCTCCTCGGTGACTGTACAAGACAGCATCGCGTGGCATGGCTGCTTGTTTTGTGCTTTCACAACGTCCTCTATGGAGCTGATGGCCCTTCATCTCCAGGCCAACCACCTGGGCAAATCGAAACGCAAAGATAGTGCCGTCGGGGTGACGGTCAATTGCAAAGACCAAGCCCGGGAGGCCAGTAAAGTGGCCTTGTTGCCCTCGGTACAATCAAGCAAAGAGATGGCGCTTTCCAACATGATGGGGCCCCTAGACTCGGCTTCTGAAAAGATGGCCCAAGGACAGGTCAAAGAGACTCTGGGGGAGCAGAAGGGTGGCCCATGGCCCGGCCACGTGGACCCCACGTTCTGTAACTTCCCGTCAGACTTCTACAAGCAGTTCGGTGTTTACCCAGGTCTGCTGGGCTCGGGGGCCTCCAGTTCCTGCCCCAACAGGGAGCCCGATGGGAAGGCCCACTTGGAAGATGATGCCCCGATCCTGATCCCTGAAACCACAAATAAGAACACTACTGATGACCTCTCGGACATCGCCTCCTCAGAGGACATGGACTCCTCCAAAGGAGAAAACAACGAGGAAGAGGATATCGACACGGAGCCGGAGATGATGAGCAAGCCGCCTGCCCTGAGCAAGGACGGGGGCAGCGACGGTGGGGATGGCCTGCTGCCCGCAGGCGCCCCACAGCCCATCCAGGGACTGGTCTCCCCTCTACCCCAGGCATCGGAGAAGCAGTGGCACAGCCCGGGCCTTCTTCCAGCCCAGGACCCCGTGGCGAGCCTGCCCAAGCCAGAGCGGGGGCCCCAGGGCCTGGAGAAGCCGGTGAATGTGCTGTCGGTCCTCAGGGCCTACAGCGCCGATGGCTTAGCAGCCTTTAACGGACTTGCAAGTAGCACAGCAAATTCTGGATGTATCAAGAGGCCAGACTTGTGTGGTAAGTTTTAGAATCCTCTTCCTTTAGTTCATTTCCCAAAACATCAGTGCTGATTTGTGCATTTTTAAAAATTGGGGTAGACTTATCCATGAGCAGATTTTGAACTACACATAAGAAATACCCCGACTATGCTGTATATGCAATATAGACAATCATGAGAGTCAACTTCATTTAGAAGTGTTGGACCTCGTACTTTCGTGTTTCAGTTTGCATCATTGTGATCTGAAATGCCTGTACGGAAGGCATGGAAAAGGGGGCGGGGTCTCACAGTGTGCACTACTCCTGTTTTTAACCCGTAACTTGAGGGGGAAAGGAAAAAATTCAAAAAACAAAAAGAGAAAGAGACATGGTAACTTGCAAACTTTTCAGTCTTTTCAACTTATGCATAAGATGCCTAAAGACAATCCCTTACTGCTTTGCTAAGCCAAATCTGCTTTCTGAAACTTTTCTTTATAATGACTTGAGGATACTAAAATCATATCACACTAACCACAATGTAGAAATAAAATGACCCTCTCTCCAAACAGGGAGATGGTTTGGGGTATTTGTGATTCATCTTCAGACATACCAAATGGCAGTTACTGTGACTTTGGCCTTCTATTATTGCCTTCTGTCTGTCTGTTTCTTCACCTGTTGTTCGAACAAGAATGTACATTATGAAGTCCCTGGTTAGCAGGGTTGTGATCCTGTGTGTCTTGGATTTATGCCTGCCTGATCTTGTTAGCAAACTGGCACTTCTTTACCTCCTTAAAGAATATGGTTACTCCAAAGTAATTCCAGATCTTAAAAAGTAATGCTAGATTTGAAGCCTAGACCTGCATCAAATCAATGTCGGCGTGGGCAGGGAGGATCAAAGTCATTCTCTTGTCACCCAGATATCCTTATTCGAAAGCCTTTCTCGGAATCGAAGCTCAGTATGTTATTCCCAGCCCCAAATATCTTCACTAGAGACAAATGACCACGGTACCTTTCCATCTGTAATCTATGAATGAATTTCTGTGACTTTACTTCACTTGTTGAAAAAAGGAAAGAAAGAAGGAAAGAAGGGAGGAAGGAAAGGAGAGAAGAAGGAAGGAAAATGGATGGAAGGGAGTAGTATTTAACTTCTGAATCCTGACATTCCTTTTAGCACAGAGTGGGATTCAGCAAGCTGGACTCAGTTCATAATTTAAATTGATGTATTTCTTTCTCCCTCTCCTTCCCTAATTCACTAAGAACTGGATCAAGCAGTCAGAAATATTTTTTGAATTGTCAAAAATCACTAAATGGATTTCTGACAGCTCAAAAAAATATTGACAATTCCTTATGCTGAATGATTCATAAGGCCCCATTAACCAGCACCCCAGATCTATTTTTAGCCACATACGATTCATTACTTTTGAAGCTGTTAAAAACAATATTTAAAAGAAAGAGAAAAGAGTTTTATGTCAGTCCAATTTTTTTTTTGCTCTTTTTTTTTTTTATTGTTGTTTTTAAGTTTGTGATTGGAGTGCTTTCTTTTTTATTGTTGTTTGGGGTTTTTTTTTTAAGTCTATTTTCAGTTCTTTCAAATACCTACGTAGGACCCATAGTTCCTGCCAGGAATCCATGAATCAGAAAAGATCAAAACCTGGCATGTTTATAAGCTCATTATTATTGAAATGAGCTCATATTACCCCTATTAATTTTCCCATCGTCCTATCAATGCCGAAGGAAGGCTGCCCGCCTTTGAGGAAGCGTGCCCACTTGTGTCCTTTTGCACCAGGCGAGGGTGGAGGGGAAGGCAGCACCAGGAAGCCCTTTCCTCCGAGCTGCAGCTCTTAGGCCCTTTTGCCCCCTCCCAGAATAGCAGCTCACCACACTTCCCTGACATTTCCAGGGTACGTGCAAAAAAAACTTGCTTAGTCAACCTTTCAGCCATTGGGCAAAAGAGCCTGAGATGTAAGTCATGGCCTCTCTCCCAAAAGGGGAGTGACGACCCTCAGGCCAGCCAGGCCCCAAGGCACCTGGTCGCTTCCCAGCGGACGGTCCAGGTCCTATGGATCCACCTTGAAATCATGGTGAGATGCCAAAACTAACTCCTGCCAAAAAATGTCTATTTTTAGAGTGCACAAGTTCTGCATTTCATTTATCCTAATTTCTTCTGCATCCTCCCTCTTGCTTTAGCTTGGGAGCAGGCAAGGAAGGCCCTTCTCTGGCCTTTGTGTTTGCTTGGTTGGGGTGGAAGCCCTGTCCTTTCGCCTCCAGGATGGCCTGACTCTGTCCAGTTCTCATTCCCCCTTCCCATACCTGGCCCACCATAATCAAAATCCTCTTCTTGTTTTCTTACTGGCTGCTGTGAACCAGGAGGGCCAGGCATATTCATCCTTCCTAAGAGTTGATATCTGTGACGAAAACTTAAACCCACTGAGCTACAAAGGGGGCATTTGAGGACATTTTTTCTTACTGCCTAGTTTACTGCCTTTCTAGCATTGCAAAAAGCACAAGCGATAGTTGAAAACTTCAAACTCCCATTGGCTTGACTTTGCCAGGGTGGAAATGATATTGGCACAAGGAATCAAATATTCCTAATGTTTATTCCCTCCTCTCTGCTCCACTCAGAGTAGATATGGATTTCCAAACTGGCCCAGCAGCTTAATAGCTGGTTTCCTCAAGAAGCTGGGCTTTGCCTAACCAAAGAATTATTCTGATAGTTCTAAACTTAAGAGTTTGGGGTCTGATTCTATCTGGTTAGTAAACCCAAATCCCCACTTTGACACCCTTAGAAACAGGCTTGTGGGAGGAGCTAATGTCTGTCTGTTTCTATTCTCATGAGTGTAGAAGTATTAGAAGAAGCATCAGTAAAGACGCTGTTCAAATCACATAGACCCCCCCCCCCCCCCCCCCCCCCCCCCCCCACTAGAGCTCAGTGGCTCTGCTGACACATGCTGGTCAGTGGAGAAGGTGGCTTCTAACCCTAAGTCTGTGGGTGATCTTCATGCTATAGGCCCTACTTCTGGATGCTTCCTTAATTCTGCATGCCTGCTTTCTGACTTTTAAAACTCTGGTCTTTCATTCCTTGGTGTCATGGACCTGGGGTCCTGGACAATGTGCGCTGTCCACTGCTAGGCAACCCAGCCAGCCAGGTAGGGGAGGTATGTAGCATGTGACAACGTTGAGAGCTTGAGCATGAATTTTCAAAAGATCAGAGGCACGCTACAGATGATCCCGAGGAGCAGATTGAGCCATCTTGGGTTAAGCTGAAGGACATGCACTGTTGCTTCTAGAGTGAGTCAGTTCCCACTCTGGGCCTGATCTCGTTACAAGAAATCCTGCTCCAATCAAAGTCCTCATTTCGTGAGGTGGTTTCCAGACTCCAGGCATGGCCTACCTTTCTTTATTCTGTTGAAGAGCATAATGTACAAGGGCACTCCCGGCCGTTGGAGAACTCGGATGTGTCCTCGGTGTTTTGGGAATGGGTTTGACCTTGGTTTTGTAATGGGACAAGATCCATGTGAGTATTTAATAAGGGGGGCAAGGTCAGACCAGGGCAGCGTCACATCCACTGACAAGACAAGGCAGACAGCCCCTTTGTCCAGCCTGAGAAATCTGACAAACTATTGGGACAGCCAGTAGCTCGGAGATCTGAGAGTGCTCTGGTGGGCCCTAGTCAGCACAGAGGCTGGGCTGCACAGCACCTGGGGGGCTGGCTGCATGGCCCAGGTACAGAGCTTGCTTCACTCCAGAGTTTGTGGATTTAGAAAGAAACCCTTACTTTTGCTTTTGAACCTGAGACAGATGTCTGGGAGCCATCGTGTATTGAGTCTTGCAAGCAGAGTTTGCTCTGTGTGTTCTTTGGTGAGCCCAGGGGTAGGGTTGATGGGGAAGAACTAAAATCAAATTAAGGGAACATGAGTGAGAAGAGTGCAACCCCCTTACTCTTCGAAGCTCTGCTCTGGAGTTACCGCCACTCAGGGAAGCCCGGCTGAGTGAGGAGAATCTATCAGCTTGTCTATTGTGGGCATGAGGCCCTTGTGTTGTGGCTGCCAGACCAAGTGACCCACCAGAGTGGGGAGGAAGCCAGTGAGAAGGCAGGGTCATTACCAGCAATAGCCCCAGTATTCCCAGTTGGGGGGGAGACTGGCTTCCCTGACCCAAGTTATGCCTGCGCCCCTGGATTCTCTCATAGCAATGAGAAAATTAGGACTCCCTTCCTGAAAAAAAAAGATGGGGTCTACTTAAACCTCTGTACCTCATGTATTCTGAAATGTGTGATGAAATGAACCAGGGTAACGAAGCTGAACTCTTTTAAAAGGTGACTCAGTCCTCCAGAAACCTTGTTGATTTCTCAGCATAGGCAGTCTGAAGATATCCAGGGGTGGGCAGCTGTTTTCTTAGACGGCCAGAGAGCCCTTAGGCTTGCAGGCCCTGTGGTCTCTGCTGGGCAGCACAAAGCAGACAGTAAGCAATAAGGAAGCGAATGGGCATGGCTGTGTTCCAATAAACTTCACTTACTAACACAGACAGTGGGCTAGAATTGGCCCACAGATCCAAGTTTGCTGGCCCCCGCGCTAGTATAAAGAGGGTTGTGTTGCTGTGGTCATCCTAGAGAAGACATGTGAAAGCCGTCCTCTGCTACCCCACTGGCCAGTGAGATGACGCAGGCAGGACCCAGGCCAGCAGCTACAACGTTCCATCTATTGCCATTTAACGCCAGAGATCTGAGAGATTTTGCAGAGAGAGAGAGAGAGAGAGAGAGAGAGAGGACTTGTAGACCCAGGTGGCCTGGAGTAGCTATTTCTGGAAGGTCACATCTCTACCTATGCATCAGAGACTTCAGGGCTCTGAAAGGCTGACCCCCATCATGGCCAATGTGGGCAGAGGAGGAAGACACAGGAGCTCTTTCTTGGCTCCGAGGTGAGCTTGATGGACAGAAGTGTGAGGATAAAAAGAGGCAATGGATGTATAAGAGCTTGGATAAATGGTTCTCAGTTGAGCTGGTATTTTCTGGAAGGGGTGAACATCCGCATGAGGCTATCACAAGGAGATGATGTCACTGCCCAAATGTCTTTTGGTTGCAGTCATCCCTTTAGCACTGAGCAGGCACAAATCTTACTTTCCATCAATGTTATGGAGACACGTCTTATTTCCTTGGGTCTGCCTTGCCAAGCCATTGATAGCTATTTCTTGGTATGTGGGAACATTAGCTTAGAAGACAGTTCTGACAATTTTGTGTTGACATCTCATTGCCATGGTCTCACCGTTTCAGTTTCTACCCGATTCTTCTCCTGTTAGAAGGCAAGTGCTTTGGAGTAGGAAATAAGTCCTGCCTCCTCAGTCTTTGGCCAATAAATGGCTAAGGTCTGTGGTCAGTTAGGGATTTTCAAGGGAGCAGTGGTGGAGTATGTGAAAACACTGCATATATGTGTATGAAGACACCGGAGCATGGGCTACTGGTGCACAGCCTATGACAGCTGGTACATTTTTGTGGATGATCTTAAGTTCTAAGGTGTGACCCTGAAGCCATCAGGTTCTAATGGAGAAAGGCAGTTAAATTAGTTAAATGGCAGAGGACGAGAACCACAAAATCCAAATTTGCCAAGCAGACAGGTGCCCGGGCTCAGCCAACACATGTGAAGGCAGTGAGCCTAGGAGGCCCAGGGAACCTCTGTTGTAAGGTCCTGTCTCTAGAGCTGCCATGCTTTATTTAAAGCCAAATGAGCAACCATTCTTCTCTTCCTCTTCTTCATGAGATGACTCTCTTATGTGTTGGCTTGCAGAGATTGTTGATAAAGCACAACTTTTGCACTTGCTTTCTTTGCCCGATTTTATCATTTACAGGTTGGTCTTTGATTTCCGTAGTCCAGCCTGCTCCCAGTAATAATGTGTGTCCAGAGCCTGATGTCAGGCCTCAGTAGAGAGGACCACTTGGCTTGTCCTGAAGTCCAAGGGCAGATCCTTTCAATTAATGCAAATCACCACCCCTCCTGCCTGCTCTGCCCAGGCTGGCTGCCGCACAGCTGGCTGCAGGGCCTTTCCCTTTAACTCTGGTGGGACAAAGCACAGGTGCTGTCCCCCGGGGTCTCCCACAGAAACCAGCACCCTGGGCAGGCTCTCCCTTGCCCTCATCCAGAGGCTCTCTGTGTGCACCATGTTGACGAAGAGGCATCCTCTTCGAATGGCAGCCCTCTCCAAACTCTTTCGGCATTCTATTCCTCCTCCCCTTCCCTCTTTTTAAGTTAAATGGGAATGCCACTGACATGATGTCGTTTGCACTGCAGGATGACAGAACTGTTGTGTGAATACCATTGTATTTGCCAAATGGTCCACTCGTCATTTCAGAACAAACAAATGGATGGTGTCTGTAAGTCGGCAAACACTGGTGACATTTAGCCTTGTTTATGTTCCTTTCCTTTTGCTGCATATTTTTGGCTCCAAAAGCTACCGTCTGAATCAACAGTGCCTCCAAAGCAGGAGAAAAGTCTGGTAGCTTTCATTTTAGTTGCCGTGTCCATGTTCTCTTTGGATCGCGTGATACCTACTGCCCAGGATCAAGCCTGAGGTGGGAGAAGAGACCGACCAAGCTCTTTGGTTCAAAACATATATACAATGTTTTTCCTCCCTAATGAGGACTTCAAATTGGGAGGGAGGAAGAGAATGCTGAGAGAAGAGAGTGTTGTCAGAACGGACACCCACATCCCTGGGGAAATGCAAACTCTCCAGGCAGGCCCAGCCACCGCCACATGCAATAGGAGCTCTGTGACCCCATGGCTGTCTTGACCTGTGTGTGGGTACTCTGGGCTTAAGTTCTGGGGTCTACCTTCTTAGGCTACTGAATCAAAGTGGTGGTTGGCGCGGGCAGCCATCTAGCTGCCACATGTACCACGGACCACATCTTAACTGCTGAAGGAATCAGGTTCTTTGTTTTTTATTTTCAGATGCTATGTGCCAAGCCCAGCTTTCAAATAAGTAGTAATTTTCTCCTATTACTTAGCGCTGATCAACAGCACCTCTGCATCTAATTGCCAACCTGCTCTAATCACATGGGCTCTTCTTGCTTTAGCCAGAGGCAGAAGGAGCAAATTTTATAAATATTGCTTTATTGTCATTATCCCATTAAACAATTAGGGAATGTGGCCCTGCCCTTGCTTTCAAATGCCTCTGGCCCACGTGGTTTCTGGATTGTTTAATGAATCTGCACATTTTCTTGCAGGTAAGTGACACCCCCTGTTCTAGTCGGTCTAGCTGGACTTGCCCTTGTCTGTTCGTGCTCCTCGGTGGCTATCTGCAGCTTGTTAATCGTATAAAGTCAAGAGAAGAATGTATACACATATGTGTGTTGAATAAATAATTACTATTGGCATAGGTATGTGTATACACATGGCACACCAACCTACGGTATATATAGCAAAGAATCAGGGAGGCTAAAAATACTGCCCCATATGTTCCGCTATTAGCGAAGGATGGTGAAGGCTTAGTAACTTGAACGGGAGAGAAAATTCCCTCCGAGTCATGAATTCTGCATGACACACGCTGGTGGATTCGAGGTCCCTTCACCTGTGGAAACCCTGATGGGGGGCCTGCTCAGCACAGCTCCTAGAGGCGGGCCCTGCGATGGTCTCGTTGGCATTACTGCTTGTGTCTGATTGTCCTGTATTTTGTAACACTTTAGAGAATACAGAAAAGTGCAGTAATTATCTTTCTCCATAGTATTTAAGCAGTAATATTGCTAGTTTAATATTGTGTCAGGTCGTCATGTTAACCAGGAACAGATGACGTAAAATTCCAGTGAATAGCACCTTGATATCCACTCCTTAAAAATGGTGATTGAAGCAAAATGTGTAAACTTGTACCAGGTTATCGTGTGCTTTGGAACAGAGTATTGTTGAAGTAATTAGAAGATATATGAAGGTGTTCCTGGTAATGAAGGCATGTAAGTTATAATAATTGTAGCTTTCTGAATAAGTGTCAAACTATATCTTTAAGTGTGCTGTAAGCTGAGTTACAAGTTAGGTCATTTATGAATGGAATGTAAAACAATACTAAAAATGCTTCAATAACTTATCTTGGTATTGCTAATAAAAAAAAGCTGTGAAACATTAGTGCAGTTTTGAGTCATTATGTTAATTCACTCCACAACACCCTCCACCCTTTGACATCCCTCTGTCGGGAGCCTCAACAGGACATTCAGGGAAACTAGTGATGCTGTCCCATGGTTTGTTTTCTGGGCCACCTACTGCATCTTCCACCCATCTTCAGGTGGACCCAGGAGTTACAATTCCTAAACATACAAATGTCAAGGCACCTCCTGATTTGGGTGGGGTGACCGTGGCGGGTCCAGGGAGTGCATCTCTCTGTACCAGTGTCTCTCGGGTGTGTGTCTAGACCGCATGATGGCTCACAGGCCCTGTGGGGGTCTGTGCAGGCTGCTGTCCCTCATCCCCGGTGTGGAGGACTACATCTGCCTGGCCTTCCTGCAGCAAACCTTAACATTTTCTTTTCATCCTGTGAAGAGTAGTTTTACACGGAAAGGTAGTTGGAATTGTTGGAGTGTGGAGTATTTTTGTCCACTGAGATTTTTTGGTTGTGCCCTGGTCTGTCGTACAGGCTTCTGCCTGCCCCGCCCTCCACCCCATCATGGCGGGAAGGGTGCAGGAAGGAAGGATTTCACTTTCCTTTTGTATTTTGCTTAGTTTTTTTGTCCATGGGCTGGACTTCAGGCCCCTCTGCCACTTCAACGGTGTTTCCAAGCTTCTCTGATTGGGTCTGTTTTGTAAACTTCTAAATTCCATGCTCACCCTGCTCCCTGGCTAACAGCTCCTGGCGGGGGGAAAGGTATTATCATCGTTTGACAGAATCCCAAGCCCCAAGCTTGGTCCCCACATTCCAGATAAACAAAGTGTCCTGTGTACAAGGGGCTGGAAGCCCAGAACTGTCCATTTGAACAAGCCTGGCCTTAGCAGCAGGACAACTGTGTCACCTTGACTGCTGGAAACATTCCCTCCAGTATTTCTCATGAAAACTGTTCATGTGATCCCAACGCCAAAAACCATATAATACAGGATTAGATTGTCTCTTATTTGGGGGGAAGAGGTGAGAAGTGAGAGGTTCTGAGGCTGAGAATATGATTCTGTTTATGTGAAGCTGAGAAAACGGACTGTGGGTTCTTATGAAAAACGTGATGGACCCCCAAATGCCCAGCCAAGGTAAAGCGAAGTGACCCCAGCCACCAGGTCCTGGTCCATGGCCACATCGACCTGAGCTTTCACCAGCAGTGTGTAGGCACAGCCTGAACCAAAAGAAAGACTCCGGTGGAATTTCGTCTTTGCTTCCAATGACCCCTGAGTCTGAGGAACTGCCCTAGGGACGAGAATTCATCTCTGCCCTTTCCTGGGTCCCCGCCTCCTGCTGGCCCCCCGAGGCCTGCATCACTTCCCCACGCACACCAAGCCTCTGTGAGGGGTGCTGTGTGCTCCCTCCTTCAGGGCCTGAAGCCACGTTGGGTTTTAGATGCCACATTTGCAGCTCCCAAGGAGAGGTCACCACCATCTAACTCTGTGAAGGCAAGAGCACCCTCTGCACCCCCCAGACCAATGCCTCCAGCCTGGAGATGTGGCCAGGACCGGAGGGGTCTGTTGAAGGGCTCAGGGTTGAACACATTGCCCCTGGCTCTGTTCTTCATCTACAGCCTCGCTGTGCACTCTGCAGAACCTTGCTGACACCACAGCACTGGCCTTGCCAGTCCGGCAGGGGTGGGGCTGGGGGTCCAGTGCAGCATGAGTCGCCGGGCCTTGGCAACAGAGGCAGAGCCGCTGCAGGGAACAGATCATCCTGGCTTCTCACCCTGATGGCAGGAAGGCTCCCTCGAGCTCCTTATCCAGGCATCTGTGTTCCCTGTTCCCTCCACGAGGGCCCAATCCCCCTAAGGGGGTCTCCATGCATTTCTACTTCAAAAGCAGGGGGTATTTCCTGGGTTGCTCCCCCGGGGGACTTCTCAAGCTTAGAGGAGACCTTTGTGGATTCTCTTCTCCTGTTTTTTATGAGCCTCCTCCCAGCCTCTTCCCCGCTTTCATTTCATGACCCTCCCTCCCCCTGCTCTCCCCATTCCCACCCACCTCCCCCTCATTCCCCTCATTCCTGCTGCCTCTGGGAAAGAACTCCCTTCTCACCAGTTGCGTGTTCTTGGGAACATCCTGTCTGTGGCTGTGAGGGAGCTGGGTGCATCCAGGCCTCTGGGATGAGCTGACTTCATTCACGGCTCAACATGGGGGCCGGCTGTCCTGTTTCTGGAAGCCTGCCACCCCACCCCCGCCAATCCCCACTTGGCATTATAACAAGCCCGACCTGTTTGGGCTCAGATTTGGGGCAGCCCCAAGCATCTCCTATTTACTCTGCCCTTGGCCCTACAGCCTAAACCCTTCTAAGCCGCGGTGGCCCACTGGTCTGAGGTGGAAAGAGGCCCCCTTTGTAGAGGGGAGTGGAGTTTCAAGGAGGTAACTGTGCCGTGAGATGGGATAGGCCGAGGGAGGAGAAGGCGCTGTGCAGCTCATGGTGAAACCCAGTCTTCAAGTCCACATCTTCAATTACTCGTGCTGCGAAATGTGTTTTCTTTGATGAAATTCAAATGCTCTGGGGCAGGGAAAAAGAATTTAAACTTTGGGAGACGATTACTGCTCACCTATAGTCACTTTTTCTCAAAGACACATCACGATGATTAAACTACATCCCTAAATATGCAGCCGCACGTGGGCAGTGTTGTCTCTGCATGAGCAGATTCTGCTTCTTGAGCAAACAGTGTGCATTTTCAAGGTTAAAGTTGGGGAACTCTGCACAGCTATTTCATTAGCAAAAATCTCCATTTGTGCACCCGGAAATTGGCTGGCTTATGAGGAGTTTGTCTTTCATGCTCTTTGTGGAGTTGTTCAGACACACCCATCTAATGGTAACCCACTGCTCACAAGGTTAAGTTTTCTTTTTGAACTTCTGTTGTTGTCAAATTAATATAATATGCTCTCAATTATCCACATAAAAGGAGAAAGGCAACCAAGCGGGGAAAGAAAATTTGCAATTAATTTACCAAATTATTGCTCTTTTTATATGATGGACAAGTCGATTTTCTCTTTTGACTCAAGTATTTTGTATGTCCTGGGGGGAGTGCTAGGGCAAACACAACAAGGACAAGCCATCCAAGGTGTCCCTGCACCTGGGGCCGGGATGGAGGCTGGTGTCTTCTGGGGTGCAGAGGCCTTGGTGTTGAATCAGGGGTTCACAGAATGTGGGGCTCTTTCTTGTCCAGGAGAGTCCATCTATCTTCTCAGTCTTCTAGGAGCCCATTGCTCACCTAGTTGGCGTCTCCCAAGAGCAGATCTGAGATAAGGACCTGGGTGCAGGTCATTTATGTGGGAGGCGATCCAGGGAGGCATGGGGTGAGGGGCCTAACAACAGGGTTGCCACTGCTCAGGGACTGGGCTTTGTGCCCTGGGGGTCCTCTAGGACACTATGTGAAGTTCACCTCAGAATCACCCCTGAGGGCTGAAGAAGCTCTGCAGCTCTCAGTCAGTAGTTGAGGGTCACTGCAGCTCATCCAACAGCCAAGCAGTCTTCTCATGGTCAGAGAGAAACAAGAGGCCATTGCATCCCAGAGAACCAGAGGGGAAGGGATGGGGCACTGACAGAATCCACAACAAGTGGGAACCCCTTGGCCTGAAGGTTTTCACACCCCGGTGTACTGCAGAAGACCACCAATCTTCTAGAGCCCAGGCTGAGGGCAGATACACACTCCAAGATGCCTTGTGGGAAGTGAACTGCAGATTTTAAATATTGAGACATGCACTCAGCTTAGGACCAGGCTTCCTGGAGGCTGGATGGAGGGCAGTGTCTACAGCAGTTGAGCTCCAAGGAGCTTGGACAAATCCCCTCAGTACCCTCTTGTGTCTCAAATTCTATGGCTTTCAGGATCCCTTGTAGCTTTTACTTTTCAGGTGACCCTCTAGGACCTGGTCAGTCCTAGAGTCCTCATGAGCACTGACTCCTGCAGGGCC
>NW_021703766.1:38679067-38702121 GCF_005190385.1 Monodon monoceros
CCGGATGTGGGCACCCAGCTGGTCTTTCCACAAGCACATGAACATGTGGGGTTTCAGTTTGGGCATGGGGCATGTGAATACTTGCTTCATCATCAAGACATTTTTATTAACTCATAAGAAGAGCATCAAGGCATTTCTCTTTTAATTCTGGAAGTCAATCAGACTATTTTATTTTAAAGAGGGAGTCAATAAAACTGAATCTTTGGGTTCATAGTAGTGCAAGAAAAACCTGATTATTTGACTTTTCTTCTTTGCCATTTTCCAACCTCTTGTATTCACAACCGAGCTTGAGAAGATAGTATTTTTCATGATGATTAAGGTTTCCTCAAGGGCTTTACAGATATCAATTTTATAATCTATTGTGTCCCTCTTTGGAAAGTATGTAGTCCCTCTTGGGAGCCCCCCACTCCCACCCAACACTCCAACCCAGTAACAGAGGGAGAGGAAGGAGGTATGGAGAGATGAGGGGTCATGGCGTACTCCATGCATGGGGCACAAGGAACAGGTCACATCCTCCTCCATACCTGTGACCTTTCCACTGTTCCAACCTCAGAGTTCCTTTGGCCACTCCAAGTGGCAAGCTGTTGGCTAGCAAGCCCCCCTAGTTTGGGGCAGTGTATACTATCTCCAGCTTTGAGCCCCTCAAGTCCTTGGCTTTTTGCTTTTGATTGAATGTAACTTGATTGCCTCTAGTTTTTCATCCATCAAAGGATACACTTGTGTACCCTTGTACATCCTCAAGATAATAAAATGAATATGAATAAGTTGGAGGCTGGCAAGTCACCCATATTTTAGTTATTTTAGGATTTCTGCTGCCGTGCAGGTCTCAGGCAGGGCTCCCATGAGGACTCATACCCCCTAAGACCTTGCCAAGTGGGTGGAGAATCTGGGTACAGTACTGCAAAGCAGGGAGCCCCTCATCCTTGCCAACCTGTACTCACCACATGAAGGCCTTTGTCTAGACAGCCTCACTGGGATTCTTTTCCATCCTCAGCATGAACACCTCCACAGAGGAAGCTGTGCTCTGTCTCAGTGATCCCATTCCTGGGATGTGCAGACATCACCCCTGTTCGCTCCAGCTGAGCTCCTTGCCCTGTTTTCTAATGCTGCAAAGGATTGACAATTAGGAGATTTTTAAATTTTTCTAGTGGTCAACTAGTAGGAATAAGATTCTTGTACCATGGCTTTTTGCTTTACATGGAAACTTTGGGAGTGTTGTCTCAAAATCACACTCAGGCAATTCATTTTAAATCACAGGGGAATTTTCTTGAGGGCTTTGGGATACATGCCCTCACAAAGTGAGTTATCCTCTCTCCTTTGAACAGGCGAACACCTGGATTTCCCTAATGTTGGGTGGTTTTGTGAATCCCCAGCTCTGTTTCATGACACTGGGTTTTTCTATAGGAGATGCATGAGTGCAGAGGCAGGCTGACCATGGCATCCTGGAACACATGGGAGGGAAAGGGTCTTTGGATTTGGGGTGGGTCGTGAGGGGCTTCCCAGTGGTGGGAAGAGATGTTCCTGTGGGCACAGTGTGTCCAGTCGGGCTTGCGCAGGCCTGACAGCCTGACAGAGCCGGGGAGCAGGTGGGACCTGTAGGCCTTGGAATCCCCAGACTGGACGTACTCCAGCCATCTGTCCCACGGACAGTCTGGAGGGGTGGGCAAGCCCCAGGGGCCTGGGATGGGAGGAAGGGAGGAGAGAGAGCGCCCCAGCGGGACCAAGAGCAGAAAAGACCAGACAATGAGAGAGGGCTGAAGAGCAGAGAGACAGAGATGCGGATGGAGAGAGAAAGGAGAGAGGAGGAGGTGAGGTCAAAGAGGAGAGAAGGGAAAAGGCAGGAGGGGAAACTGGAGACCTGGGAAGATAAAAGGGCAGGAAAGGAGACAGTAAGAGGAGAGAAAATCAGTATGAACAGAGTAGAAGAAACATGGTAAAGGTGGCATTTGGAGGAGTGAGGAGAGTGGGAAATAGAGTGAGAAAGAGGAAGAAGAGAAAAGCCAGCAGAAAGGAGAGGATGGAGGCAGGGAGGAACTTTCCGGAAGCCGCCCGCGGTTTGGAGGTGCTGGTCGGAAGGCCTGCTTGTGTGGGCAGCGCTAGGGTGCTCACCGCCTGGGTGAAGAGGTTGAGTGACTGGGGCGGGGGGAGAGGCTTTAGAGCAGCACCCGGTGGCCCAGGCCGGCTTCCCAGCAGCACCCTCCGCATGCTCCCCAACCTCCAGCTTCAGGAGGAAACGCTGCTGCAGCTCAGTCAGAATTATTTACAAGATAATGGTCCATTGTTTGCACTAAGACAGATGTTGACTGTGGGAACTTTGTGTTTTATGCTCCTTCACTGGGTGCAGATGGGATCGAAGTAATGTGAGTTATTATTCCCAGAACTGGAAATTCAGAGGTGCCTTCACCCCGGCCTAGGCTTGGCTGGGCAGCCGAGCTGGGCTGGCACCAGTCAGGCAGGCAGTGTGTGTGGGGAACAGTCGCTGCTGGTGGAGGGTTCAGCCCCCGGGGCCTGTGGTCCCGTTCCAGCCCCTTGAGGCAGCCTGTGATTAAGAAGGTCTTGTTCCCTTGAGGGGCGGGCCGGTGCGATCGCCTCTTCCGGTGGGCAGGAAGGGCACTCTCTCATTAGGATGCGCTTGCTGCTTGTTGAGTCAGGAGGTCACCATTTACGTCTCAAAAGGAAGGTGGCCATCTGGCCCTCTTCTTGCCGAAAGAAAAGAGCAGTCCCTCTGGGGTGGGGGCTTTGTAGCCCCCCTCTATTTAAACTTACGAGAAGGCTTCCTCTTGTCTTCTGGGGTTACTTGGAGGGCCAGCTCTGAACATGTGACTCCCTCCTTCCTCCCCCAAGGGTGGGGTTGACCAGATGAATGCCTGTCCATCTACTGACCCAGAGAGAGCCTGTCCTGCAGGAGGAAAGATGGGACAGTGTGGAAAGATGTCCCTGTTACTTATGGACTCGGTCCTAGCCTCGCCCTCCAGGTAGGCGGGCCACCCCAGTGTAGGCCCATCTTCACGGGAAGGCCCCCCCGCACCAGCTGGTCCTTCTTCAGCCTTTCTGGTTCCCAGTCACTTCTGCATAACCAAACTCACCTGGTCAGCAGAACCCATCTTATGAATGAGGAAACTGAGGCCACGACATGTCAGGTGACTTGCCCAATGTTATTTTTCTACTCAATGGAAAAACCTTCCAACTTCTTAAGTCGTGAGCATTCTGTTAAAGAGCCACTCTGAGCCCCAGCTTAATCAGTGCACATGGGCACCAGGTGACTGCCCTGCAGCATCAGGGACAGCAAGTGACGGAGACACATGTGTCTGGTGCTGTGCTCTGAGCCTGGCAAAGAGCACATGCTAGATGATAGCGACTGGTATTATCAACTATATTATACCTCTTCTATAATATGTAGTTGACCCTTGACCAATGCAGAGGTTTGGGGTGCTGACCCCCACACAGCTGATAATCTGTGTATAACTTTTCACTCCCTATGAAACTTAACTACTAATAGCCTACTGTTGACTGAAAGCCTTTCCCATAACATAAATATTTAACACATATTTTGTACATTGTATGTGTTATATACTGTATTCGTACAATAAAGTGAGCTAAAGAAAAGGAAATGTCATTAAGAAAATCATAAGGAAGAGAAAATACATTTACAGTACATATGTATATTTATTGAAAAATATCTGCGTGTAAGTGGACCCGAGCCGCTCAAATCCACGTTGTTCAAAGGTCAGCTGTATTGCATTTCCAATACCAGGCTCTGACAAAAAAAAAAAAGAGTCAAAGTACTACAATATCATAGAGTCACATTTGGATGCTAAAACCAACCAGTAGTGGAAACGAGAAAGCCACTTTCATGGCAGCTGAGTGGAATCAGGCCTGCCATTTGGAGAGGCCGAGGATGTCCGATGGCCATCACTCCTAACGCTGCCCCTGCCCCCGGATGTCTTGAAAAGTTACCAGAAAGCAGTTATAACCCGGAGGTTTTGTCCCATTCCAAACCTAGCATCTTGGCTCTGGTGTTTAAGGACAGCGACAGTTTCCCCCTTGATCTCCCCATGCCCAAGGAATTATGCCCTTACTTTCACCTGTAGGATCGAGACTTCTGAGCTATCTATCCTTCCATCTACCAAGTTTGGTTTTAAATAATAAATACTTAACTATGTGCCAGGGCCAACTCCCATTCTAAATACCTTACATATACAATGCAAATGTTATTCTTTCATTTAATCCTTATAAAAATCCCGTGAGGTAGATGTAACTTTTATTGTTCCAGTTTTACATATGGGGAGATGGAGGCACAGAGAAGCCACTTACCTTACCCAAGGGGACTCAGCAAGTAGGTGAAGAGGCTGAGATTCAGGCAGGCAGGGGAGACCCCTGAGGGGGACATTTTGCTGCCTCACCTTGTGGTGCTTTCCTGAGCCTTTAACCCTTGGTTGGGATGCATCAAAAATGAATAAACCAACCAACCAATAAATAAAAATCGCCTGTTCTTGCCATCCTGTAGCTCTGGGTCCCAGGAGAAGATGCGGCAATTTCAAGCAGAGATGCCATTCACAGACAGAACCTGGGGCTTGTCATCCAGGAGTAAGCAGGGTGGGGTACCGGGTGCGGTCAGGTGTGCTCCATGTGACCGAGCTGGCCTAGAACTTGCCTGTGACCCTGAGCAGGTCTCTTCCCATCCCCTCGGGGTCCTCACCTCTTCATCCACTGGATCATCCCAAGATTCCTTCCATCTCCCAGTCGGTGAATGAATTATTCTTAGGACTGTATTTATTATACTTCTCAGCCTCGGGGAAAAAACCGTGTCTCCCTCGCCCTCCCCAAAGTGAGAGGGCCTCAAGGAAACCTGACCCCTCACCTTGCAATTGTTCCCTGAGGTCCAGGTGGGGGAGAGTGGAGAGTGGGTGGCCCAACGCACCAGTAGACCCTCCAGACGGGGGCTGCCATGGGCCCAGCACCCAGCTGTGAAAGCAGCAGAGGTCAGACTAGGATAATATTTATCAACCCTCTGCTCACCGTGTCAGGCTCTGACCAAACCCCAGCATCACTGGAGATCACAGATCCTGTCTTTTAAGGTCCCACAGAGCCGCTTCACATGCGACCAATTACCTCTGTCAAGCAGGAGAAGGCGGTCCCGCCTGGTGGGTGGGATCTGAACTTGAGCTTCCAGAGGTCGACGACGGGGATCTTAGGCCTTTGAGCCTGTCACTCCCCTCCAGCCAGACCTTTTCTGTTAAAACTGTTTAAATTACAAACCAGTAATAAAAGGATCATATGTGTTTCCCACCGAACAGGTTCTTTAGGGCTATTATGGTAATTAAAAACATATGGTGCCTGTGCCCGTCAGAGGGAAACCGCAGATGGACAAATTAGGTATTATATACGGGTTTTCTGCTTCTGCCCTTTTAAAAACGTCAACTGGAGAAGTTTAAAGAGATAAAATGGCAATTGTGCAGGTAGTAGGGAGCATTTTGGTTTTAGAATCATTAAATACATAAACCCTTTTCTTTAGACTGAATAGGAATAAACGGCTCGTCACCCGGGAAGGAGAGGAGCAAAGCACTGAGGCCCGGAGTGTACGGGGAAGAGGCCACGTCTCCACCTCACAAGGTCCTGGATACCATGGAATCGTTCACATATTTTATGATGTTGTTCCGCACAAAGAGGATTATATGTATTAAATACTGAATTATATTAAAATGGGATTGATGGGAGCAAAGATAAGGATTTCTTCACATTCAACTTTTTACTTCTTAAAAGGCAAAGATGCAAGTATTGATTAATCTAGAAATAGTCATTTGTTTTCATTTAAAATATGCAACTGATTTTGAGAAGGTGATAAATACTGCTAAAACAAAAACAAAAACAAAAAACAAAAAACAAAAAACAGTGGAAGGGTTTTTGCGGCTCCCTGTCAATGGCTTTCCAATGCAGATGTAACAGTACAAGTCAGGTTCTGCTGAGTTGTTCATATTGAAAGGATGTTGGGCTGGCTGGGGACCCTGGCAACACCCAGCCATGCTCTGGGGTGGCAAAGAGGATGCACTGCGCCCGGGTCCTGATGCATTGGGACCTGGGCTCTATGGCCAAGAATTTAGCACTTTGTCACTGTATGTCTCTGCTACAGAAACCCAACTGGACTGCTGTAAAGAAGGAGGTGATGGGTGAACAGGTCAGAGGAACATGGCCCCTGCCAGCTCTGCTCCTCAGGACCTCCTGCCCCCCAAAATATGTCCTTCCTGAGACAATCCCATCCAGAACCAGGATGGCCTCATCCCCCATCTGTACCCCTTCCTCCATGTGATGTGGTAGCATCTACCTAGGAAAGTTGAGTAAAAAGCCAAATGTCTAATCAATACAAATAAATGAGCAGAGAGGAGGTTCTACTTATCTGCCCAGCTGCCGGAACATTCAGATAACCAGAATTTTTCGAATCCTGGTGTGTAATTACTGAAATTCATAATGATGAGTGGAGACAAGCTATGTTCAACATATTTTTGTGTTGAGGCATTTATTATATTATACATTTCTGAAGACCCTGATGAGGGTGGAAGGCCCTATTACCAGAAAGTGCCTTTTTTTAGTGACCCTGGCTGAAGGGAAGTCTGGGCTCCTTAGGAGAAATGTCCTTTGAAATTGCTGCTTAGGTGTTGAGTCCCTCTATCCCACCGCTCTCCTTTGCGCACTCCCTCTCAACGGTACAAAAGGCCATCTCTGCTCCTGTGCCCTTTTCTCTGGGGAGCTGTGACCTGAACCTGCCTCTGGGTCAGATGGGCTCAGAGAGCTTGGGACAGGATAAGTCAGAGGAGGGGTCTTGAACCTTCTATCTACTGTACAAAAACAGTCTGGAGAGTGAGGTACAGCAGTGGTTTTCAACCAAGCATGTTTTTTCCCCTAGGGGACATTTGGCAATATCTGGAGATACTGGAGACATTGGGGGGGGTGCTCCTGGTAATCTAGTGGGTAAGCGCCAGGGTGGTTAGCAGTATCCTGCAATGCAGAGGACAGGCCTGCAAAGAATTATCGGGCCCAGAATGTCAATAGTACAGGATTTGAGAAATCCTGGGGAACAGCTGGGAGTACCCAGCCTTCAAGTGAAATTCCAAGCTGGATAAATGGTGACAAGTGAAGTGACAAGATTTGCCACCCAACTCACGTTGTGGCATTCGGCTGGCTCCCCAGGCACTCTCCCTCCAAATCATGTCAACTTTGGACCTTATGCCTTTGTGAAAACTTTGCAAGAGACCCGGGGCGGGGCGGGGGGTGGGAAACAGAAACTTCCAGCACATTCCTCCCAGCTCAAACTGGGCGTGCTGGTGTGGGGAGGGGGCAGCTGAGCAGACAGCCGGAGTCGGCCTTTTCTTTTCCCCCTTGAGGGAGAGCAAGCCTGCAAGCACTGCACGTGTAGGTATTACCACTTTAACTTTTACTGAGGTAAAATAACATCTTGTCACTCAGCGCAAG
This sequence comes from Monodon monoceros, assembly GCF_005190385.1. Lineage (NCBI taxonomy): Eukaryota > Metazoa > Chordata > Mammalia > Artiodactyla > Monodontidae > Monodon > Monodon monoceros. Next base: position 38,686,535 of record NW_021703766.1, read on the forward strand.
TACCAATCACAAAATGAATTAATTGTAATAACCGTTGTCAACGGAACAAAGGACTTGTTGCTTTCCTAAGCAGATTTCAGCGCCACTGAGAACTATATACAAACGTTCCCATTGGGCAGGCTGGCAGAAACTAGTCAGAACATAATTGTATCCGTCTATCTCTTTACTTTGTTTTTAAGGGCTGAGGAATGGAGTTAAAAACCTATATTTTAAACATATCAATAAATATACCCCTTTTTGTGTCTATGACGTCTCCTCAAAAACATGGACTCTTTAATAAATTGGCCATGAAAAAAAACATTTGCTGCTGATGGGTCCCAAATAAGGGCCAGCTGTAGAGGCTGCCTGTAGACTCGAAGTCATGAAGGGAATTATGCCCAATTACCCTCCCATAAAACACCCTCTCATTTCTGGGAGTTATCAAAGCACATCCCGTGGACAAGCGGTCAGCTGTCCCCTGCTCCTCAAAAGGAGACAAGTGGGCCTCACGCTGGGCCTGCGGCGCTCCTAACTGCTCCCCCCCCCTTCCCCGGACACCAGCGGCTTGTTTGCACTCAGCCTCTTTTTACAGTCGCCCTTCCCGTGTTTTTGGTTCTGGCTTTTTCACATCTTAGCACGTTTCCCGCTTTAAGAGGCCCCGTAGGTACTCTTCTAAGAAAAGACTTGCTTCCTGGAGAGGGGAGGGCAGGAGTGGGCCAGGGGCTGGTCGCTCAGAACCGGCAGCCAGCAGACTGTGTCCCTGGCAGAGCTGTGTGCACTTCCACGGCAGGGGCGTCCTCTGGAGCTCGGGAGTCACTGACAGGCTGAGGGCAGCATACCTCTGTGGGTCTGCTCCCGGCTTTGCTGAGGTCCAAAGTTAGGGACCTCCCAAAGACGAAACCCAAGGAAGCTGCGTCAGACCCACAGGCAGAGACTCTTCAGTGAGGAGAACAAATGACGGTGCCCACTTTTTTCAACAGGAATACAGACTCTCTCCAGTCTACACCGCCTTACTCATTTCTCCATATGCCTCCTTTTCCTGCTGCCTCTCCAGGCTCTTTGACCTGTGTGCCCGCAGCATCCAGTTCCATCCCAGGGTCTCAAATGCATGAGCCTCCCCCACAGCATCTCTGATGCCCCTCAGGCAGCCTGCTTTGTTTTTAGAGCTCATTGAGGCCAAAATTAGTCCCTCCATAATGAAATGGAAGACTCTTAGACTATCAGAGCTAGAAGTCACCTTAGAGGTCATTTTCCAGATGCAGGTTAGGGAGAGGACTTGCCTTGGTTGTTGAACCAGAGACAACAGTTGCTGCTTCCAGGTGTCTAGGCAGGTCCCTGTAACTGGCCCTCATTCCGCCATCTGGGGCAGCCGTAGGCAGCCTCTGCCTCTTGCGGATCAGCACCTAAGCAAGGGAGGTGTTCCTGTGACTTGTCCCTGCAATGTTGGGGGCAAGTTTTACTACACCCCTCCCTCTGCAGAGGGCCAGGCCACTTGGGAAGCAAGGGTAAGAGGTGGGCTTATTAAGTTAATGTAGCCCTGGATCAAATGAGCAATGAGTTCGCAGTTGTAGAGTCATCTCTGGCTAGAACAAGCTGTCACTTGCAAAAACGCTGAGAAGAGCCCTGATCTGAAAAGAGAAATCTCTCCTTCCGAGGCTGCTCTTCTCTGCAGGGACCCAGGTATGCAGCCTGCATTGGGAAGGCTGGTTCCTGGTGCAACCCTGGGAGTGGGGACTCATGGACTAATGGTCACATGAGGGTGCCAGGCTCCAGTGCTAAGAGCAGGCTGTGAAGTGGGGCAAAGGAGCACAAAAGGCGAACAGATGTGGGGTGTGGGGAAGGAGGTGGGAGAAGGAAGATCTTATGCCGTGTGGAGAGCATGCTGGGGGTTCCTGTGGCCTCCACCCCTAGACCCCACCCTCCACTGCACTGGCTTTGTGCTGGAGAAGGAAGAAACAGCATTTTCTCCAAATCTTTTAGAAAGGAAAAGAATCTGTGACAGGAAATGAATTTGGCCATTCATTTATTTAGTACACATCAAATTGGTGCAGAGGGTTGGGAGATGGTCACCAACAAAGCAGCTGAGATTCCAGCCTTCATGGGGCTTACATTCCGTGGGGGAACACTGATCATAAAAAAAGACAAATATAAGTTCAGCTTATGATAAATGATGCGAAGATGATGAAGTGGCAAAGGCTTAGAGAGTAACATGGGAAGGTCAGAATCACATATCGTGAAGGTTAGGGAGAACTCTCTGACGAGGTGACATTGGAGGGAGCTGGGCAAAGATTAGGGGATGCATGTTCCAAGAGTGGGGAGAGTGAAGAGAAAGACTCTGGCATGGGAAAGGAACAGGCATCCGGGGCTCTTAGCTCTCAGGCCTGTGCACCCTGTGTGTGTGACCAGCGTTTCCACAGGCTTTCCCAGACAATGAGATTTCATTGAGCTTCTCTATGGCCCTGCGTGGTCAACAGAGCTGGGACTGGGACTCTTCCCCATTTTTGCAGAAGGGGGAAGATGAAGGTCCAGAAGAAAACAATGACTTGCCCTGTTAGTTAATGGCAGTGAAAGTCAGGGTGGGTGCCCAGGCCTCCTGACTCCCAACGTTGGGCTCCTTCTGCTGCCCTGAAAACCTCTGCGCTTTCGTGGGACTCAGGGTCTTCCTGTAGGCCTGACCTACCATACTGGAGGACTGCTGGGTCTCGGGGAGGCACCATGACTGACTCTTTGCACAGTAACCCAACTCTTAAAAACAACACCTGAAACTAAGAGAATTGGTCACATGACCTTGGGAACATGGCATCCCCCCATGAGAAACACAGCCATTCCCCCAGGTCCCCCAAGATGAGGGTCACTCATCTCCACAGACCAAGACTGCCCCTGGCAGACTCAATTCTTTTGACGATAGCCTACAGTTTTCCTCTTAGGGATCCCATGGGTAGAGAGCTGGAGCTAGTCAGGGCCCTTAATGGCCACACCCAACAAGTCACCTGGAAAACATGGACCAAAGCCTTGGAAATCGGAGTCAAGTTTCCTTGGAGAAAGGCAGACGACTTTCTACCAAGGACGGCTGCTCAGACCAGCCTGTGGCTGTGAAGTTCCACCCCACACTGACCTTGACCGGCACTAAGTTCAGCCTCTCCTTGATGCCTTCTGACAGCGGCCTGATGATAGATGCTGCTACTCTGAGGTGCAGGGGGACCCGCTGTCAAGACTGACTGCTCCGTTCTCTTTTCAGGATCCCTGTTCTTGTCTGGGAAAACTGCTTTCAAATGAATAGCTATTTCTGGATAATTTTTTTTAGTGTTTCTTCTCCCATCTGGTTGCTATATTATTTGCATCTCATGCCATTCTGGCCTCTGTGGGAGACAAGAGGTAGCCCACCTTTTGTATTAGCTGCGACACTATTTGTTTCTCAATACTAAAAGGTGAAATAAGGAACAACCTTAAAACACCCTATCTGCTCTCAAAGTGAGACAGTTAAGTGGAAAGACTGTTTTTTCCCTCAGCACTATTTGTGACGTTCTATGCACATAAGGGAGGATTTGCAGTGGGGCCAGAGGACAGGGATATGCATGAACTAAGGTTGGGGGAGGAGACGTGCAAGGCCCCTATGTGGGTTCCTCTTCAGAGGACAGCCTGGTGATACGTCCTCCCACTGTTTCCTTGGGGAAGCTGGCTTGCAGGTGCTCCCAGGAAGTACATGACTAATGCAGACGGCTGGTCCTAATAGCAGGGGCCTGCTCCTTTCACTGCTGCCAAAGGTCAGGCACAGACAATGGGCTTTCATAGCAACAGGAGGGTTCAGGTTGGACAGGTGTGGACGCCAGGCCTTCCTGGTTTCTAGTAGATACAGAGCTCTTCTTACAAGGTTGCTTACATGGAAGCAGGTGATTCTGGTGCCGTGTTGCGGAGAACTCATGACAGGCCAGAGCTTAGTGTGTTAACAAAAGTGAGTGTAGGCACTTCACCAGGATCAAGTATATGTAAGCATATCTATACACACACATATATACAATGTAATAAATAAATATAAAAATAATACACATATATTTTTAGTCAATGAATTTCCCCTCCCGGCCTCTGCTTCATCCTGTTGGAGTTATTTCATAGGTGGGGCGTGAAGTCATAGCATGGTTTGAATTTAGTCAAGTGCAGCCCTTCATGGAAGAGTGACAGCTGGAAGGACGAGGGCTGAGGTTTGACACCTGGGCTTGGCGTTGCGCAGACACATCTACATCGGCACAGATTGACACTGGCTTGCCTCCACCTGGGCAGCCCCTACCCCTCACCCCTTAAGTCTGAGCAGGGGATTCCTGAGTTTGCAGGAAACAAAGTCAGGAGGTACTATGCAGCCATCACTCATTCTCTCATCCATTCATTCATTATTTCATTCACCAGTATTTATGGACCATCTCTCACATGCCAGTCACTCCTCCAAGCATCCAGGCACAGCGATGAACAACGCGGAAATAGATCCCAGGGCCATGTTTCCCCTCTGCTCTCGTCTTTTTCTAGGCACTGGAGAGCCAGCCGTCAAGAAAAGCTCCTTCCGGGAGCTCATGTCCTTGGGGTGGGGTGGTGCCCAGTGAACCAATGAAGTAACTAGTCGGTTAAGGGGTTCTAAGGTTCTAGAGAAAAATAAGGTAAAGAAGAATTGGGTGAGCGCCTGGGCGGGGCTGCTACTTTACATAGGGGGATAGAGACATGGCCTGAGAGGTGACATTCCTCTGGGGAGCAGGCTGTAGACAGGGACAGCGAGGCCACAGGCCCGAGGCCACGAGCCGCTTGTACCGCTAGGGAATTTGTAGAAGAGGGTCAGGCAAGGGCCACGGGGACAGTCTACAGCCTGGTGGACCATTGTGATGCCTCCAGCCATGGGAGCCCTGCAGACCCTGAGCGCAGAAGGGCCCTGCTCTTGGGAGGATGCTCTGCTGTCACCATCTTAAAATTCTTGATAATGTTTGACCCGGGGCCCTGCGTTTTCATTTTGTGGTGGGTCCCACAAATCATGAGGTGGCCCGACCCCAGCTTTACGTCTGCTGGGTGTGAGCAGCCAGCACTGGGGAGGGGCCCACGGTGTGGGCTGGGAGGACAGGAGGCTGGGCAGGGATGCAGTGAGTGACAGCGGCTTCGCAGATTCGGGTTTTAGTGGTGACGTGAGCCCAGAGGCTGAAACGGTTCACTCCCTGAGCCGGGGTGCGTGGCCCCCGTGCTCTTCCAGCACCTTCCCTCTGCCTCCTCTATGCCCACTGCAGTCTTAGGCCCGAGCTGGGCCCTCTCTCTTCCCACCCCCATCCCCCTGACCCACACATCCCGGGAGTGCCAGGCTCACTGTTGAACTTCACTTTCCTTCCCGTGTGCTCTTTATGCCTCCCTCTTCCTTATCCCCTGGGGACGTCTAGGTAGCTGTCTGGTAGACACAGATGGTCTTACTCTTGTCTCAGAAGGAAGTGTCGACACTGGCCATTTTCATACCTGGTACTGTGGGCTAGAGAGCCAGGTTCTGGTCACAGGAGTGGGGACCTGCTGCACCACACCATCAACTCTCTCCTCCTTGCTTCCCCCTGTGCCCCACGGGGTACATTTCTGGGCTCGGCTCCCCTGTGAGGACTGCGGGTTTTGCTTCTTGCTGAGCTTCCGGATGTGCGTGGGGCTTGGGTCTGCTTCTCGCCCTAGGAAGTGCTCTGAGCAACTCAGCCATCCTCCTAGGTGAGCGGTCAGGTGAGAGGAGCTGGCCCTTTCTGGAGTGGTGTGCTTCTTTGGGAAAGCTCACCCAAGCCTGCACATCGCTGCCTGTTTCCCTGATGCACGTTCTTCGGAGCTGAATTTTAAATATGCCTCTGTGCCTGGTTTGATTTCCTTGGGATATGAAGTCTATTTATTTCATATGCTTTGCAGAGTATATGTTGAAAAATAGCCTTCTGATTTAAATAAGAAATGAAAAAAAATCAACTCTTCAACTTTTACTTATTGTTTTTTTTTTTTTTTTTTTCTCCATTTCAACACCCCAGCTCTTCAATACCAAAATATCACACATAGAAAGATTTAAAAAATCAGATGGGGGTGGAGTGGTGATTGTAGCGTAAATTTGCTTTCTGGTTGAGGCCTTGTATGCCAAGTTTTAGTCTGAATTACATATTTACAGCTGAGTTATAAACCCCTGAAAAACAGGATTTATCGTGGAAATAGTGACACCACCTCACGCAGTCTGGTGTTCTTGGGGACTGTGGTAATATACTGTGCAGAGAAATCAGTTCATTAGTTAGTTATAAACAAAGGACAGAGATAGTAAATTAGAGTAGGTATTTCAGCAGTTTTCTGTGTATTTATGACACCAAAATATGCAGCTGCATTTTATTCCTTGAGATAGTATTTAAGTATTTTAGATTTAAAGCACATTTTTAGATATGGCCGTGGTGCATTTTTAGCCTTGGTCGTTCTTGTTCTTCTGTAGTTTTATTCGTGGTATTTTCTTCCTTCTCTGTTGCTCATTAGAAAAATGTTAAAAATCCATTTTCGTCTGATTAATAATAAAGCTGATCACATGTAACCTAATTTTCATTCCGTGCTGCCCCTGTCTGTGGAGTCATATACAAAGTGACCTTTGAATCGCCAGTGGACTCATAAAGTACAATAAGCACCATTGTCCTGTCAAAAATTGAAGATGTTTTACATCATTACAAAATTTAATGTTCCATCTTTTCAAATGCACTACTTTTCAAAGGCCACATTCCAATTGAAGCTCATTAAAATCAGACTCAAGTTTCCTGTGGTGGGGATGAAGAGAGTTTCGCAGGCAATGGGAGGAAAATGAATCACTCTTTTAAAACAGATATGGTTACATATTAGTTTTGAAAGGTACAGGGACGGCGGAGCCTTGGCTGCCAGCAACAGTGCAGCTTTTGTGCTGATAGATCCAATAACCGCCTCCTGGTCCCTTTGCCTTCATCCACACTGTGTCCTATTTACTTGGGATAAATCAGCTCTCTAAATAAAATTGTTGTTTTAAAGTTCCGAGGTGGAATGTGAAGGGATTTTGGAGGAAAGCTGTAACATCCGCCCTGCAATTTCAGATTTTTAAAAAAATGTTCATCTGACTCGGAGACCTGAAAGTTTGGAAACTGAGTCACTGGAGGGGGTTTCCTACAGGTGAGCGGGGAGTCGGCCAGTAAAATGCCATGATGCTTCCAGAAATGGAGATGCCTGTTTGACTTAAGACTCCGCTGTGCCATGTATCAGGGATGTGTCACAGCACAGGACCCGGGGGTTCTGAGCCTGGCTTGCGAAGAAAACGCGTTAAGGTTTTCTGCTCAGATTCTCTCTCGGTCATAGTCTCTCGGTCTTCTGCCTGTTTCTTGGCCACGTCAGAGCGCTGAGGATGTAGCTTGGTCTCACCTCGGCTTTTCTGGTGGATCCCACTGCTGTGAAGGTGTTGGTGTGTGTGACATAAGGAAAGCTCTCTCCTCACATGGGGCTGCGCTATTCAAAAGTCCCGGTTTTACAGAACATGAATGCATATACCCTTCAGCTGTTGAAATACCGGTCTCTTCCAGAACCATCTCAGCTGGAAAGTTGTCCACTTCCTGGTGCAGTAATGACGTCTCAAGGCCGACACTTCTCACTTTAGGTGTGGCCCTCAAAGGACTCTTCTTACCAGATCTTTCCTAAAATGGGGCTTTGGCTCCTCGTTGATTAGGGTTTGGCATTTAGTCGAATGAGGGTCATCCAGGTTCTGGACAGACTCTTTTCTATTGTAGTGCCCTATTTACAAGGACAAGCTTTAGCATCAGCTAGAATTGAGTTTGTGTCCCAGTTTTGCCCCTTGTAGCTGTGTGACCTTAGACAGATTGCTCTGCTTTGCTGAGCTTCAGATTCCTCATGGGGATAATGCAAGTATCTACCCAACATGACTGTATAATGTCATGCATGCAAAGGACCTAGCTCTGCGTTTGGGGCTAAGTTATTGATCATTAGGTATGACCTACTGGCTATGAGGGTGGCAGTATTAGTTGTTTTAATTATATCTAGAAAATCACTGCTAAGATCCTTGGAGCGTAAGAGAGCTTAGAGAGCTAAAACAAGGAGAGGCAAAATGTTTTGTCCCTGGTTACAAGCGTAAATGTGGTGTTTTCCGCTACAGTTGTAGCAGTTAGCTACTGCTGTGTAATAAACCACCCCAATACCTAGTGGTTAAAATGACAACAATACATTTTTTCTCACTGGTCTTTGGATCAGCTAAGTGATTCTGCTGATCCAGGCCAGTCTCAACTGATCTTAGCCAGACTTGCTCATGCCTCTGTTCCTGGCTAGCAGGCTGGCTGGTCTAGGGTGGGCTTGGCTGGGGTTACTTGGTTCTGTCCCATGTGTCTCTCCTCCTCCAGCAGGCTGGTCTGGACTTGTTCTCATGTCAGAGGCAGGGGTCCAAGAGAGCAAGCAGAAATGCAACAAGCACTTTTGCTTGACTCTGCCTGCATCAAGTTACTGTTGTCCCATTGACCAAAGCATGCCACCTGGCTGAGCCCACAGTCAGTGTAGGAGGAGGCCAGCAAAGGGCAGGATGCAAGGAGGCATAAGCTTGCAGCCACTAGCGAGACCAGTCAATCTCTTTCTGTCCCTAAATCCCCAACAGACACATCGAGTGGTGTGAACGGGATGGAATCAAATGTCTTAGAAGAGAGTTTAAATCTTCAGATCTCAGGACACCACTAACAGTGAGATGTTTCGTTATATTGTTCTAGTGTGTTCTGAGGTCCTATCTGCAATGGCCTGCTTTGCCACCACTAGATACATCCTTTCTGTAATGGAAACCTGCTTTTTTTTTTTTTTTTTTTCTTTCCGCTGGTAGACTCTCTCTTTTTGAGAACACAGTCTTGGTTATATATTCTGGATTCTTGACTTCTACAGGTGCATGGTTGGAATTGGGCAGCTGTGATCGCTGAGTGTGAAAGCCCCATTCTCCCTCTCCCCTCACCCCTTGCTGGCTACCTCCCTTCCCCTCCGTCTCTCCCTTGCCGTCTTGCCCTCAGGAAGACCCACATTCACCCAGTGGTTCTGGAGTGGAGGATGCATTCTAGCTTCCCTGGTGGCCGACATTCCCACAGGCCACTCAATCCTCTCCCTTCTACACCCCCATCTGAGCTCTGATTTTACTTATACTGTTGGGGTATGAACTGCAGTAAAGGGCCAGCTCTTAAGAGGGCTGGAATCTCTGTAGCAAGTCCCTAGAATGCACCTCCTACCCCTGATAGCTAGAAGATGGTGTCTCCAGGGCACCAGCATCCGGAGTCTGACCCCATGTGTTTGGGTGGGCTGAGGGCAGCGGCGTCAGACGCCTGAGAATCAGTCATGAGCGCGGCCCACCTGTGGCTACACAAGCAAGGCTACACGTGTGCATCTATGGCATATGGGGAGGAGCTAGGAACTAGACCACCATCTACTTCTCCAAAGAAGGGCTGGGGTGGGGCCCAGGAGCCAGACAAGCTGCTGTTTCTCAGCCAAAAGATTCTCTGGCTGGGAAGTAGCCATCACAAAGTCTTCTGTGTTCTGATTCCTGGGACCTGTGGGGAGCCCTGAAACAATGGGGCTCAAGGAAATCCCAGCTCATCCCCAGGCCTCAGATGACTTGAGGCTTCCTGCACTTTTCTTCCTCCCCTGGGGACTCTTTCTCACCTGGGCGTCCTTGGTGGTCAGGCAATCCCAGCTCCCGGCTTCCAGGTGCCCTTTGCAAGCCCTCCCTGCTGTGTGACCCCATAGATGCCGTCCCCGGAGCCCTGGGTAATAGGTCTCTGCAGATGAGATGGGACAGAACTTGTGCCCACAGGAAGTGGGCAGCTGTGGTCGCAGGTGGGTTCAGCATTTTCCAAGACCTGTGTGAGTCCATCAGTCCTCATTTAATCTAGAAATGGTTTCCCCTGAAGAATTTGTATTTGCTTCTAGAATTATGAGCGTTGACGGTTTGCTTTAGAACCTCCAAAATCTGAGATTCCATCTGCAAGCAGATCTTATAAAAGCCACTATACAGGTTTTTTAAGAAAAGAAATGGTAACCAACTGATAAGTTCAACTAACTCCCTCTGCCTCTAAACTTATAATAGAAAGTTATGGTTGCTCATCATGGTTGAAGACTTGTTTTGAAGACCAGAGATGGTTCTTGCAGGGAACAGAGAGAGGCGGAGACTGGCTGACAGGGCTGTGTTCCTCGTTTGGAGTATTTTCTGGGCCTCTTGAGACTAGAAGCAGGATGGTAAAATAATGAATAATATAATGTAAAATAATGTCTGAGAGACAGGTACCAAAGAACCCAAAGTAACTGGATTTCCAAAGGGTTCGAAGTGGACTTCTGGGAGGGAGAGTGGATGGGGAAGAGGCTAAGAGCCCCCAGCAGGGTTTCACCAGCTATCAGGCAGCTTTCGGCCTTGTCCGGAGCAGCAGACTCACTATGAGCTCCAGAAGCTCTGGCTCAGCACTGGGAAAACCTGAGGGTCGGGAAAACAATGCAATCTGGCAGCTCAGGGAAACTGAGGCAGCGAATCACAATGGGCAGAGTATACACCAAGCAAAAGGGAGGGAACCTGAACTCTTTAGGTCATCTACTGCTGAGGGAGTGTGTTGGAAGGGAGATTTTGCTGCCAAAACAGTTGAAAACAATTTATTTACACTCTGGGGCTTCCAAAGTCGCAATGTCTGATGATCTGAGTACTTGTACTCATTCCTTGATTGACCTTGGGTGAGTCTCAAACCCTCTTTAGGCCTCAGGTACCACATCTGTGCCAAGAAGGGTGGATCCCCAAGGGCCCCAGGAACACCAGTAGTCATGGGGCTTGTTGGAAGGAAACCCTAGCCACTGAGTGGCTTTTCTAAGGCCAGTGGAGGAGTGACAAGAGTAGGGTCTCCAGGCAAGCCAGGGCCGTACAGGGCGATGTTACAGGGAAAAAGAGGCTCCGAATCTTTGGCCCTTCTCTGGGCTAGTGGGGAGATTCCACTAGGGGCCCCAGCAGTGGTCCTTCTGCCTGGTAACAGGGCCAGGAGTGATGTCTTTGAGATGAGGAGAGGCCATTATCAGGCCAGGCTGGCAGGCAGGTGCCACACCTTACTTTCCTTCTGCAAAGGGCTTCCTGAAGGAAGGGGTATGGTTTGGGGTGTGAGTACGTATGGACTCAGGCAGATAACACTTCTTAGCTTCCATGTTATTTACATTCTCAATCCCCCTAGCAGCAGGAGGAAGGGATCAGTGGGAAGAAATCTGTTGGTGAAGGTGCAGCGTGTTTAGTCTGGGTGCTGTAGAAAATGTGGCTTCCCCTGTGGCCCTGCCATGTGATCTTTTTCTCCGAGGTGTAGCAGCACTCCTGATTCAATACAAGTGTGGATATCTGTACATGTGAATATCTATCTCTACAAAGCACAGCTCAGACAGTGTTTGAAGACACTGGAGACTCAACCTGGAACACTTTCTAGCTCCTCCCTACCGATCCACGACCAGCCTTCAGGATGAACCCTCTTTTTCTGTTGTTTAATAAAGCCTTTCAGAACCACACAGGTCTGTCTCTCTCCTGCCTGACTCCTAATGTCTCAAATCTGCACCTTGGAGAACTTGCACCTTTGTTTGTATGTCTTCCTTTCACCGACTGCAGCCTAGAAGTTTATCTTTTCTCTCCAGTCAAATCTACCTTAAATACAGAGTCTTAAGCACACTGAGAATGCCCAAGAAAGATGCTGAAATTATCCATTGGAGCAATCCTGGTGTTGGCAGGAACAGAAAGTGCTGTTCCCAGCGTCTTGGAGGGACCGTAATCACCATGAGGACAATAGTCAATGCATTCCTAGCTCCTAGCACAGTGCCTGGTAGAGGGTAGACCCTCAAAAATCATTGTAGAATAATGAATGGCACAGTAAGTGTCAGGGTGGGTGCTGTTGCTTGGCATCACCCAGTTTTTGTGCATCTAGAATCCACAGTCAGCCCAAGTTATCCTCAAGCCCTCCATTGCAAGCAGCCCAGTCTCATCCCTGCCACCACACACATCTTTTATATCTTCACCTCTGCCATATCCTATCTCCCCTGAGACGCACCCCACTTGGAATACCCTCCCCTCTCACCACCTACCCAATATTCAAGGCCTGCATCACGTCTCACATTCTCTAGTAGCCTGTCCTGTTGACCCTAGGCAACGCGTGTCTTCTCCCACTTGATGACCATAGAACATTCTGTCATTGTCTGTACCACATAGCTTGACATTGGAAACATCAGCTTCAGCATTTGCCACACTGCACCGGAAAGTGCTGGAGCTAACTTCTTCATTTCTTCAAGAAATATGCATTGAGTCCTACTCTGTGCCAGGCACTGTTCCAGCCACTTGAGCTATACCAGTCAACAAGATAAACCCCCAGACTCCCCCAGCCCCACAGATCCATCCTGGAGCTTACACATAGTCAGTTTGCATCCCATCTCTACCACTTAGTAGCAATGTGTCTTTAGGCAAGTTATAAGACAGTTCAAAGGCTGAGTTTTATTAGCTATGGCAGGGAGCTGAGAGGGGAATTTGTGGAGCTGGAGGAGTGGCCGGCACGGGAGCACCTTTGAAAATCAGCCCAGAAAGCCACGGAGTTCCTTTCCTTCCTCTCTTCCTCCCTTTCTTTCTCCTTCTGGTGCTGGGTGTCAATTCCAATACCGAATATCATTTTTAAAAAGGCTTTCCCGGCTAGCCAGCTTCTTGAGGATGATCATAAACTGGTAAATTATTTGCAATCACTTCTTGAGGCAATTGTACCTTCTGGAAATTAATTACATTTGTAACACATCTAGCCGGCTTTTGGCCTACCTGGAAAACATTGTGTGGATTGAGAGTACCACGAGGATTGTAAAGTATTTAAAATGCAGTATTGTAGTCCAACAAACATTTGTTAACATCATATAATAATCTATGATCAAAACACTAAAACTTGTCAACTCTTGGAGTCAGTTGCATTCTCATTCTATGACTGAAACTCATTTAAAAGCAAATGAAAGTCCAGAGGATGAGATTCAATTAAAATTAATTTCAAGTACAGAAAAAACGATTCACAATGATATAAATCAGCACACTGTTATTGCCCATTTTATCTTATCCTATAAGGGAAACTCTAAAAACAACCAAAAAAGATTCCTAAATGAGTGAAGGGCAAATTGTGTGCAAATAACATGACTTTGGCCACACATATCTTGGGAAAAGATTTGAAAGGAGTTAAGGTGCCCTTTTCCTCCTAGATCCTCATCTAGCCATTTCCACCATTGCTACTTTTCTGGACTGAGGCATAGCAGGAATCCAATTAAAAATCTTTCTTTTTTCTTTTTTTTTTTTCTTCAGTTTTTGAGTATGCATGCAATGTCACTGATAGCAGGATCTCAGTAGAGAAATTAACTTCAATAATCTACGGATTACAAGACATATCAGACCTTCAAAGCAACCCAGTGTTAGATCTATTCTCAGAAGGGTTTAAATGACTTTAATAGTTAACAACAAATGATAGAATGCATTTTTCCAACTAAATCAAGACCAGTTGGCATTACTCTCCCATTCTCCAAGTCTCTTAACTACGGCAAGCACATTTTCCACCACCCATTGGAAAGTTCTTGAGGTGCTGGCCCCCGAGTGGCGCCTGGCATCGACCTCTGGGAGTAGCAGGCATGGCAGGCTCAAGGCTCTAGATTAGACTGTCCAGGCAGCCTTCCGCAGGCTGTGGTCACTCACATCCTTTATTGTCCATCGAGCTATTGATCTTCAGCTTCACAGCCTGGAGAATTCATTCCCTGAATGAATTAACAGGTCGTGTTTCAGGTGGCAGCATCCTGGAAGGGAACCCCATCTGCCAGAGGGATGGCTGTGGGCGTGGCGTCTGCACCGCTGCAGGGGTGGAGGCTCCCTTTAGGTGAGAGAGTGGAGAAGCCTAGAGCCTGAACGGCTGCAAACCCTTTCTGACCTGCGTAGTCACCATTCAATCTGCAGCAGCCAGCAGCCGTGCTGACTCTGCGGTTCATAAGGTCGAGTTGAAGTTGCTTCTGGAATTGGTGCATTAAAAAGGTACTTCTGTTTGCTAACTTACTGCAGTTGGTCCATGCATGGCCTTGCCACTTGTGGCACTCTGCTTCCTCCTATGAGAATCCCACTAGATCTCATAGGCCCCAGCTGCAAAGTGCATTCAATCTTCATCCGGTAGCAACATGTGGCTTCCCAGGGAGCTCCCTCGGGTGACAGCTGCGCCCTGAATTGCAGATGCACCTGCCAGGCTGGAGGTCAAATTGAGGCCTATCTTTACCAGCTCAGGCGGCCATCTGGGGCCGTTCTGGCGGACAGCACCCTTGCAGAGCAAGCAGGGTGTTCTGGCGCCTGACCTTGCTACCCCTGCAGCAGTGGCAGGCCGGGCCCAACCCTGAGCCCATGACACTGATGCGGTCATGCCGGCATCAGTAGATGCTGAGTGTCCTGACCACAGTGGGTCAGCGATAGGTCCAGGGCGATACCTGTGTGGGCCCAGATACCCCATTTAGGGAGGAGATTGACAAACTGGAGGTCAGGCAAAGGAGAGGAGCCACATGCAGTGTGTCCTGTGTGGGCACATGCCACTCACCGAGGACTCGGTAATAGTTTCAGATGACCCACAACCTACAGAAATGTCAGGGGAGATGAATTCCCTTTTCAGTTCTCTCTGACCTTTCTGATTCAAACCAAGAAGAAAATATGGGTTTGGTGCTGCTCTGTCTTTAATGCCTCCCCTACATTTACTAATTACAGTTTTTAACCCAGAAAGAGAGTGTCTTAGTCCCAGAGCCTTTTGAGCAATTGATTCTAGCTGGAATTGAGTAACGTGCTCCTGTTTTCATTGTTTCATTAATGTGACTATTTCCTAATTACGTCAAGTACTCCTGGGTTTCCATTTATGGTTCTGATAGAAAGCTTCCTTTTAGAATAAATGTAAAGAGTAAAAAGAGCCAGTTTTTTTTTTGTTGTTGTTCAAAAAAAAAAGAAGTAAGGAAATGCTAGTACAAGCGATAGGAGAATATGGCTAGAGTCACAGGGACATTGTGACAACAGGCGCAGTTTGGGAGCTGTGATGGGAGGTGCGGCTGTAGGAACAGGGTTATTCAAGAACCCACTGAGGTGCTTAGCTTGGTGGTGGGCGCGGGGTTGTTTCTGGATGTGCTGGAGTCCCCAGGAGACCTCAGAACGGGCTGGGGGGAAGTTGGAGGACACCACATATAGGTTCAGAATAGGAAGGGACCTCGTGGTGCTTAGCAGCTTCCCACTCAGGAGGATGCTTCGATGCTGCTGTGTGGAGGGCTGTTTGCAGTGGCAGCACTGCCTGGAGGGAGGGCTCAGACCCACCCCAGGACCCTGCTGAGCCCGGGGTTCTGTGCAGTTCTGTTCTGTTGCTCTTGCAGACCACGAGGGGTCGTGATGCTGACTCTTCCCGTGGGAGATGGCAATTAGATTGGCACCTCCACTAAATAGGTCGCTTGAGCAATGAGACGTTTCCGTGACTTTCTTGTGAACTTGAGGGGGTCCAACCACAACTCTTGTTTTGCTTTGACTGTCGTTGCTGTTGAAAGAACTGGTTCTGATATCAAATATCTCC
>NW_021703766.1:38702131-38934611 GCF_005190385.1 Monodon monoceros
GGGGGGGGTCGCATCTCAATTACAGCTACTAAAGCCACACGAATTGACTTTATTTAACACCTTTGCCCTCTGAGTAGCCTACCAGATTGGGCTCATCACCTTCCTTGTATTCCCAGAACCCCCTTATCTTGGCACCATTAGATAACTTTGGGGGGCTTTCCCAGGCCCTCACAGAGAACTGCATAGAGCACCAAGAGGGTATGAATGCATCCCATGTGATACTCTGGGGTCACTGGGTTCCCCACTCCGAGGGTAGGCACGGCATCTCTGTTTCCCACGTTTCACCCGCCTCCCACAGGGATGAAGGAACAGCGAGACGGGTGCTTTGGAATGAGCCTCTTAGAAGCAACATCACCTGCCCTTGTGGCCACCCTATTTGAGCTTCTGGAGATGCCAGTTGGGCAGAGGAGCCCAGACATCTGGGGGCTCTTATGACTGGGGAGTGTTTTTGTTTGTGTGTGTCTGGTGTGTACGTACAGGCTCCTGTACACAAGAATCCCTGCTGATTTGTAGGGAAATCAAACTCTAAGATCCCCATCCAGCTTGGCTCCTTGCAGATGACACTTGCAGCAGCATGGAGGCCACATCAAGGGAGAGAGGCAAGGGAGGGCAGCCTGGAGGGGGGCGGGGAGGCTGGGGACATGTGTGATAGCCAAGTTCAGTTTTAAAAAAATAAATACTGAAAAAATCCACGGCTTCCCTGGGCCTCTGGCTTCAGTCTGGTATTTGTCCATATTACATAATCGGTCACAAAGGTATTGTACGTTAAAGAAACGGGCCCATGCAACTGCAGCAAAGGGAGGCGGGATGCAACGCCGTCTTGACCTCCATCACCGGCGGGGGACCCGCCACCCTCCACCTGCCCCACGGTCTTGCTATTTTGCTGAGTTCCCAAGTTACTCTGCCGCCCAGAACATCGTTTGTTTTTCTTTGTTCCAAAGACACGCTACATGAGCATTTGCGTGAGGCCATCTGTATCTTTACAAGGAAATAATGGAACAGGTAGAGAATGTGTGTCGGTGTTCAGGATCCTGACCCGTGGCTGAGCTCCCGCGTGATGGGGCGAAAGCCAGAAGTTCCTCTTTGGTGGGACTCAGAACCCTGTCCGTGGGTCAGTGCAGGCGCCGCAGACCTCCCCTCCTCTCCTCTCCTGTCTCTGGCTTTGCCTCCCTCCTGCAGGCTCTCGTCCCCCCTGACAGTCCTGGGGAGGGTCTCTGGGAGGGGGAGCTGTCTCTAGCCATCTCTTTTGCAGCAACCAGCCGCCCCCCGACTCCCAGGGACTGCCCCCCTTCTTTTGGAAAGGGCCACCTCTTTTTTTTTCCTGAAGGTGGCAGTGAAAGAAAAAAAATGACTCCTTTTGAAGGTTTAGGAATTTTATTACAAAACCGATGAAGCACGCATCCTGTTCGTCCCCATGTGCCCAGGGGCGCTGACAATGGAAATCCCAGCCCCACAAAGTGGTTCTCACCTGGGCCAGGCCACCCCTCTCCCCTCTTACTCCCTTGCCAGGATAATTGAGGATCATAATGCTGGAGAGGGAGCTCGGCTCGCGGGCTGTCAGGTACCTGCGCGTCTTCATGTCATCCGTCAGCATTGAGCCCCTCTGTCATCTCTCCTCAGCCTTCAGCGTCGTGCTCTCTCACCGTGTTCATTATCTCGGCTCAGACCGGCCCTCCCCCCACCCCCCCATCCAGTAAATGCATCTTTGTGCAACTCTCGGTCTCCGATTATGAATCGATGATCATGTGGTATAAGAGAGATAGATGGCTTTTAGTTCCATCTTGTCTCCCCTAATTG
This sequence comes from Monodon monoceros, assembly GCF_005190385.1. Taxonomy (NCBI): domain Eukaryota; kingdom Metazoa; phylum Chordata; class Mammalia; order Artiodactyla; family Monodontidae; genus Monodon; species Monodon monoceros. The sequence goes on from NW_021703766.1 coordinate 38,703,929, forward strand.
TAAAATATTAGTTACATTACACTGTGTCTTTTGATTAATGGAACTTATTTGGAGTAGCCTATCTGAACCCTCCCCCTTCTAAAGTCCTCCACTGACTTTTGAGAATTGAGTGATTTCACTTAAAGCAGACAAATAGGTCCTTCAGCGGGGGGATAGTGAGGCTGTGCTGCTGTGGGCAAGACGGGAGAGGCTCCAGCGGCCAGGCAAACGCCGGGCTGCTAGTACATGCCGCGAGAGGAACTGCCTTCCCTTCCGTATTTCACCCCCTTTTTGGCAAACCTAGCCCATCTTGCTGACTTGCAAAACAGGATGTGAAACCAAATTGAATTAAAATTAAATAAATTGCAGATTGCCACATTCCCACACTCAGCCTGCGAGAAGCCAGTCAAATCTGAACTTTGATGGATTTGCGCTCTCGCTGGCTGGCTCCCTTCTCCCTGCGCAGGGCAGGGCGGCCAGGAGCATTCTGCGGACCACAGCTGACTCCGGGAGACAACGTTTGTCCTTTAACGCAGAATTCACCTTATTTGGCACTATTTACTTAAATATGTCTGTCGATAAAGTCCTTGCCATACAAAAGGAAAGTCGGTGGCTAAATCCCTTATAAATAATCACTGCCTATCTTTTCAGTGTAAATTCAAGGACACGTTCACTTTCAACCTATCAGCTCAATTAAAAAGGTCTATTTACTGTCGATGTGTATAATGTCTATATCTCGGGGAAATGGGAAGACTGATTTCATAAACAAACTATCAGAAAAAGGCACCGCAGGTTAGGAATTCTAGAATGCATCTTGATAGGGTCACTTCCAGGGCACATGCTGTATAAAATGCATGCAAATATTTCTCTCTGTTTTTTAGGATAGGCTTAGTATTTTATTCTGACCTTTGGATTTTTAGTTTTACTTTTATTTGCATGATTCTTGTAGACACTGCCTATTATGTATTTTCTGGGGATATGCTATTTCATTTAATGTACTAGAGGCAGAAGATTGATTTTATTATATATAGGAAGCTGGTAATGTTTTACTTTATTATTATTATTTTTTTTTGAGAGCATAACAATGTGTTTATGGCTGCCAGGAAAAGTGAAGGGAGCAAAACAACCGTGCCTGAGTATAAAATTCACCCTGAGGAGTAGATGCCCAGAAACATGTCGATCACAGATTGGCAGGCTGAGCGCACGCCACTTCAGCCACCGCCTGCCTTCCACGCCCGTTTGCACGGGGGACCTTGCAGGCATCTGGAGAACCAAGATACACGTCTGCTCTGGGTTATCACTCAGGTACCCAAAGTGCTACCCCTCCTATCACCCGAGCCTAGATTTCGGATTTTATTTATTTCGTTTTTCTGTGTGTTTTGAGTCCTTGCTTTGGGGAAAACGTATGCTTGAGGACTCTTTGTTCTGAGTATCAAGGGACTTTTTTAAATGTCAGCTGAGTTTGGGCTGTTGTGTCTCATAAAACTCTTTAGGGCTTAAGATGTACTTTCTCCAAATTCTCATTAGTGGTGTCGTTCAGTTATGCACATCCGTCATATTTTGAGAGTATTTTATAGAATATTCTTACTACAGCGTGTGAATGCATATTGACAATTGTTGGCACTTTTACATATTCCACAATATACTTTTATCTGTTATGGATCCATAATAACAAACGTGTAGTAAAAAGCTATATCAAAAGGCAGTTATCCCACATGCATAAAATGCTCTGACTTGGTCTCTTTAATTTTCTTACTGCAGCTTCTGAAACCCTCACTTCATCCTGAGGGACAGCAATCTTTCATTTAAGTAAAGTGCGTGCCCGCGAGGGAGTGATGGCGTTTCTAAGGCCAGCGGTGGCTCTTGTCTAGGGTAACCCCTGCGTTGGGGCTAAGAGCAGGGCATGAGGAGCTGCACACAGCCCTGGCCGCCTCCCCTCTGGCCACCTTCTGCTGGAGCCGTGTCATCCCCGGGGGACACGGGTTGGAGAGAAAGCAGGCAGGACCTTCAGGGACTGGGGAACGGCAGCCGACGTTTATGGTCGAAGCAGCAGGCAACGTCTGTGCTGAAATCTGGGTGGGTGTCATCAGGTGGACCCTGCCATGCTCAGATGAGCCCCTCTGACAGATGAAGAAATGGAGGCTTGCAGATGTGCCGGAGCTCGCTCAAGGCCAGGCAGCTGTTAAGGGCTGGGGTCAGGCTGCATGCCTCCCAGACCAGGCTCTTCTTGTTCCTCAACCCCGTCTGTGTGTGTTTGGAGTAAGTCTGGGCTTTAACCGACCGCTCGATATCCTGTCGTTCTGAGGATTCAGTGAGATGATGATCCCTGTACAATCCCCGACACGTAGTTAGAGCTGAGATACCAAGAACACGTGTGTGAGGGGTGGTGGTGTGAGAGGCAACTCACCCCCAAACAAAAACCGCTCCCTTTAGGGAACCCTCGTTTCTTCCTTCCCGTTCTGGTTTCCCGAATCATTTTCTGGGGGAGTTCGGAAGCTCAGTCCCTTGGGTAGGCTTTCGGAATGGTTGTGGTTATTGTTGTGACAGTGTGGTTGTCAGACAGGAAATAAAAATTTGGAGATTTCCTCTAAAAGGAAGACAGCCAGGGCCTTAGGACCAGCAGGAGGTGGGGTCACCTGCGGCCCTGACTCCCCCATGTGTCACGTGGGATGGTGGGTGTGGAAGCTCTCAGCCAACAGCAAAGCGTGATGCACGTGTAAGAGAAGAGAATGATAGCAGTGATGGTGCAAAGGAAAGGAAAATGGGCAGGCGTGCTCATTAGTTGGGGCTGCAGAATGAGGGTTTGCTGCTAGAGACCAGAAAGTGAAAATTTCAGTGTGGCTTGCCGTTTGGCATCATGTATTTTAAAAAATAAAATAAACATCTGGTTGTTTGAATGCAAGTGAGATTCCCCTGCTTCCTTCCCTGCACGACCCGCCCCCCGGCCAATTTCAGCCAAGTTGTGTGTGTAAACACAGCCTTAATTGATATAAGGTTAGGGGAGTCTGGGAAACATGCTGCAATTCAGAACCCTGGGATGGACATCTTGAGATGTCTCCAGAAACCCAACAATAAGGTGTTTATTTGCTGACCACCTACTATGTGCAGGGCTTTGTGAGAGATGGGCTGGCAGCACATACCAACAAGACTGGGCCACCGTCCTCAGGGAGCCTCTGGCTGGCCGGGGAAGAAAGTCCCAGTGCGGGCCAATCCTGCCATGGAGCGGGGGGGTTGGGCCCCCTGGAGTGGGCAGGGGGCTCCAGGGAAGAAGCTCAGAGGAAGGGACTGGAACCCGGATAATTAAGCTCGAGATGAATTTGGTAACAAAGCCTCATTTAGTTCCCATTCAGCTCTAGTCTCCCTCTCTGTATAACGACGCATCTATTTTGAGACTCAGGAAAGAAATGCTTCAATTTGCAAAGTAAATGTTTGTTTGGTTGTTTATTAATAATCATGTAAAGTATTCCATTGGATCCTTTGGTGCTAAATGGCTGCCTCTCCAGTCTCATCCTTAAGGCAGGATCTTGGGGTCCTTTGATGGTTCAGAGAAGAGGGGTCTGGAGTCGGACCCCCTGGATTCAAACCCTAGCTGCCCCGCTTCCTGCTTCACCTGGCCACGTCACTGATTGTCTTTACACCTTGCTTTCCACATGGATAAAGTGAGAGGACCTACTCATCGGGCTGTGTGAGGACTATTTAGATGCGATGGTAGAGCCCATACATGTGATCAGTGGCCCCAGGCTTAAAACAAGGGCAAGGAGTATCTGATTAAAAAATGCACCTGCTACTAACAAAAACGATATTTTTTTTCTTTCGGTGATGCTTGGTCCTCCTTTCCCTTCCAGTTTGGTCAATCACTTTAGAAGGAATTTTGCAGCGTGAGTAAAGATACTGGCTAATTATTATGAGTAATTTATGGCTTGGGGTCAGTGTGGCTACTTCAAACAGTCTGAGCGAGGAAAGGTAGAAGAACATATTTCCAGGGGAGCAGATGGCTGGAGGTGGGGAGGGAAATCCATTTGTGTATAGTCTAAATTCCTCCAGAACAAAATCTAGAATATCTTGCCAAAGCGAACCAACCAGCCAAGCAGTCCGTGGAAGAGGCAGAGATGATCAGGATCCCTCAGTATTAAGAGTGGGGTCTGCTCTGGACCACCTCTTCCTCCCTGGTGGCCCAACCCCCTACAGACACATGTGACAGAGACAGACTTTGCATCTGGGCTAGTTGTCCCAAAAGGTCTGTGGCTGGGGATGAGCCCGCCTCTGCCCGGATCCCAGGCCACGTGTAATAGGAAGATCCTGACAGTAAAAATCTTCTTGTCGCTGAGACATTCCTCAACTGTTAGCAATCAGTTTGGAGGTGGGGAGGACGGGGGTGGGAAATACCAAAGGACATCAAAGAGGGTCTCACTCCCAGACTCTGCTGTTTCAAGGCTCTGTAATTTGGGAAGGTTGTGTGCTAAATAATTTGTGAGCCTCCAAACACGCAGGTTATTGTTTGTGGACAGATGGTGTATCACGTTTTATCGCTTTTCCTTCTGTGGGTCCTCATATGTGGGACTGATGTGCACTGAAGTCTTTGTCTCCTTGCTAAAATCTCTAATCTGAAACAGGCAATCAAGCACAGAGGCAGGGCTTCAGAAGGCATAATCAGAGTTTTAAAAGCAAAGGGGAGGGGGAAAGCCAGAAATCCAAGTGCAGTTATGAGGCAGATGTGTTTGCAGAGAAGGCGAGAGGTTATTAGGGTATTAAAAGTGGACAAATGAAAGGGACTCTGCTGAGCAGGGGCAGAGGGAGAGCCAGGCCGTGGCGGCAGAGGCACCAGGGCGCGCCCGCCGGGGCTGGTCCCCCACCTTCCCCGGGAGCCCGGGAGCTGGGGCGATGGGGTCTTTTGTCTCTGCAGGCGGCCGTGGCTGGGCCTGGGAGGCCCCATCTTGGAGCTGCGGCCGCCCTTAAGAGCTAAATCATGTGGATCTACAGGAAGGAAATGAAATAGACGAACTCGCTCCTCTTTTCTTCCTACGGATTTTTCTTTTTTATTCTGAAGATAGAATTACTGTTTGTAAGCATCTGAAAGTCATTAGAGGCCCTGCAGTCTGTCAGGTGCCGACACAAGAAACTGCTGAAGCCGGGCGGGTGCCTGCACCGAGGGCTGGGAATTCGTCATGTGCTGATGAGCTGCTATAATAATATATGAGCAAATCACAAGCATTCTGCAAATTAATCAGATTTCTTTCCCCTTCTCCCTTGTCTCTGGGAGAGTGGCTTTGCAGGCAGACGTAGGTGAAGCAGTTTTCCTCACAGATGGTCGCTCTGGCATCAGATGGAATTTATATAACAGTAATTCTGATTTCCTGCCAAAGTAGCAGTGAACACACCAGGGAGATTGTAGAAGGCGAGTCATGTGGTTTTGCTGAGGTTGTTGTGGGAAGTTGAAGGGGGGAAATCTCAAATTTTCCTCTTTGCCTTTACTGTTTTTGCCTGAAGGGCCAGAAATGGAATGCCATTCTGCCATGGGCGAAATCCATCACATTTTTTCTTGTGACTTGTGCTGAAAGAGTGCTTCGCAGCTGTTGGGACTGCCCGGCGGTGACAGAGCCCCAGGACTCCTGACCCTGACCCGATCCTTACAAGACAAGAGGGAAAGGGGAGCAGGTTCAGGAGGTAGTCGCACCGCAGGCTGCAAGGAGGCTGTGCTGATGCCTCGAGAGCCGCGCTCACTTACCCTCCGCTCCCTGTGGCATTGCTAAACCTACAAGGGCTTTTCTTTTCAAGTGTTTTATTAAATGAAGAGTCTAACAACCCTCTCTTTAATTGCACACAGGCCCCGTGTATAATGCCGCTGGATTTATTCAAGTAGTTGAAAACGATGGTGCTGGTGATTAAACTGATGGTCTTAGTTTAGCAGCTCAAAAACCTGGGAGTGTGTAGGTGTGTAAGTGTGCATGCACGTGGGTGGCGGCCGTAGGTCCCGGGAGGGTCTCCCTGCGAGCTGACAACCCCTTCTCCCCCTAGACTTCCCTCTCCTGGGGAAACCCTGTTCTGCCTGGGGTGAAGGGGGACGACGCTTGACACTTTGGGGACCACGCTTGAGAGTGGATCTCACCGCAAGGTGCCTTCCCTGCAGAGGGAAAATGATACCAAGATGGCGTGTCGACTGCATTATGCAACAAAGTCCTGCTGTTGTGGGGTTTTTTCCTAATGTAAAGCCCTGCCCATTTGTTTTGGTTTACGTGACTACAGAGAAATAAGTGGATTAGATGGAAACTTTAGCATGCTTCATTGCAGCTGGGTGCCGACATCTGTCATTCCTCAGCCGTATTCTGGATCATGCCAGCCAGAGAAAGCAAAGTCTGACACCTTTGATTTTAGAGAGAGCCTTTTATAGGGGGAGAAAAAGAGAAGAAAGGAGTAGCATTTCCTTTGTGACTTCATAGGAAAAGCCACCTCTCTCCTGTGCTTTATTTATTTTATTTTTGGCATGTGACAACATTAGTGGCACTCAGAGAGCGCTGAACGTTGAAAAGTTTATGTTTCCATCTCTCCGTTTTAGTTTGTAATTTTCTATTGTTCACGGTACCAATTTGTTGAATTGGGCATGATAAAATGTAGCTATTTAAAATATATCCAGTGTGCCCATCTATATGGATATCTACTGTGGGTATGGATTGCAGGTGTCTGATCCATTTACGAAAAGAGGGATGTGTGGTTCTCTCTCTCACGTAAACTCACATTAATACAGTACCACAGCACTGAAATTTGATGGCATGACTGGCCCCGCTGCATTGTTTTTGGTGAGATATTCTACAATCCACATGAGCCCACCTGCTTCCCTCCCCCAAACCATATGAGCTCCCACCCCAAGAAATGTACTGTGTTTACGAAAGATGTGAGTGGGTAGTGAAGTATCCACAGATAACCTTGGATACCAGCTTTTAGTGGATCGGCTGTCTATATACTTACAGCATTTTGTGTTGGGTGATTTTGTGGGTTTGCCCCCTCCCCCCATTTCTTTTCTAGTGAGGCACGGTGCATACCACACCCTTGGCACACGCCAAGTTACAACATTGGCCCGCCTCCCATAGTTAAATTGTATAACGAAACAGAACCTACAATTAAGGGCTGATGTGTTCATTTTAAGGGACACGATGGAAAACAAGAAACAAACCAGCAGAGGCCACCCACTTGCTTATTTCACTGTGTGTGTGTGTACAGGAATGCAATTTATCTGCCACATGCAAAACCACAGGAAGGCTTCACCCCCGTGACCCTGCCTCACCTGGAAGGAGGTGAAGCTCTGGTTGTTAGCCTCAAGACAGTACAAGGTAGAGGTTGACAACTCAGGCCCCCTGGTGCCAGGCAGGTGGCTGCCTCTGGGAAGATCTTGCCAGACCTTCTGACTTGTCTAGATAAACTGGTAATCCATGTTTTTACATGAAATTTCTTTGTTCTGAAACATTGGCAATACCTTAAACCTTTTTAAATGTAGCGTTGGGGACAAAATAATCAAAACGTGTGCCTCCAGGTTGTGACTTCTGAGGAGGGTGGAAGCGTGTATGTCCATAGTAGTGATGGAATCCGTGGAGCTGGCCCTGTGGCCACCTGGGCTCTGGGCTCCCGGTCAGGTGGGGCGGTCCAGTCCCAGCACTGCACAGGAAGTGGTGTGGTTGAGGATGCTGGGGAGGGGGCATGGGGGGAGAAGGCCTGTTCGTAGAGCTGTGATTGGGAGACTGAGACCCAAGGTGACCCAAGGTGCACCAGAAAATGGTCAAGCTCTCATGTGCCCTTAGGGGACTCTGGGAGGAGGAGTGTGGCAGCGGGGACTGGGGTCCCAAGGGGTCTCCAGAGCACAGAGCACTTGGGTTTTCCTGGTGGGGAAAACAGCAGGGCAGAGGGTACGGTCCAGGTATGCAGCCAGCCCAGGCATGGGCAGTGTGCAGGGGAGGGTTCCGCAGGGTCACCTGTTGGGAGGTGGGGCTGGCACTGAGGAAGAATGCCAAGCAGGGTGGAGGGAAGCAAGATCGGGATATGTCCTCACAAGACCGGAAGCTGGGACCAGACTGTTTAAGTCAGGGCTGCCCCCCCCCACAGGGTGTCCCTACGCCCCCGTGAAGGCGAGAACGTGGGGCTAGGCAGAGGGGTCACCCACCCAAGGCAGGGGCCAGAGCCCTTCCTAAGAAGCTGCCCAAGGGGAACAACTCCCAGCCTCCTGTATCCAGTCCCTACTCTGTGCATCGCAGGCCTCCTAAGGGGAGAGAGAGACCCACCAAGCCCGAGTCACAGGAAGCCATTAGTGAGCAGTGACTGACAGAACAGTGAAGTGCCTACTTATGTAGGCCTTTGGTAAGTGCCCATGGGGCTCTGACGGCTGGGTCCTGAGGAAGGCTTCAAGGATGAGTTGAGGCTTGGTGGGGTCTGACCGGAAGGAGATTTGGGGGCTGGGGTGGGCAAATTCCTGGTGGCAGTGGCAATAAATATTAGGTAAGAAGGGGTTGCAAGTTGGAGAGCCAGGCTAAGGAGGCAAGATGCCCTGGTAAGAAATAGGGAGCCATTGAAGGCTGGAGAGCAGGGATGGGCATAAGTGCAGAGGGGATTTGGGGACTGGCATGGTGTGTAGAGCATACCCACTGCCTTCTGGTCCTCCTGGTGTCTTTCTCCTGCTGCTAGAGTCCTTGCTGTTTCTGGGGTGGGCTGTTGACCCAGTGAGCCTGGTGGTGCCCAGAGGTGGATTCACCTGGAGCAGGGCTGGCTGTTACTGCATCTGCTAAATGCCTGCCGCCCACCTTATTGCCACAGGAGCTTCAGATAACTGTGTTCAGTCCAATATTCCTAAGGAGTGAAGATATGGGTATTAGAAGTATGAATAGGAAAAAAAAAAAAAAAAAAAGTCCTTGGGGCTTCCCTGGTGGCGCAGAGGTTGAGAGTCCGCCTGCCGATGCAGGGGACGTGGGTTCGTGCCCCTGTCCGGGAGGATCCCACATGCCGCGGAGCCGCTGGGCCTGTAGGCCACGGCCGCTGAGCCTGCGCTCCGCAACGGGAGAGGCCGCAACAGTGAGAGGCCCGCGTACCGCAAAAAAAAAAAAGTATGAATAGGACGTGCTGCATTGGCTAATTTTAGAACCCTTCCTATTTTTGTCATCTCTTGAGTACCACCTTAATAATTTTACTTAATATTCATTAAAAGCTTTTAAAAAAAGGTAGATTTATTTTAGCAATACTACCCAACTTTAGTTCACTCTTTTTTTCCTAAGGCTGTTAACCTAAAAAGTGGTCAGCTCAGTTCTATCTAAAATCACCTCTGTCAGTGTGGTGTTCCAAGTACTTCCCTTCCCCAGAAATGCTGGGAGAGAGAAGAGTTTCAGGAGGGTGAGGTTTGCTGTGTGACACTGAGTGAGGTTCCAGCCCCTCTGTTCTCTGGCTCCCGCCTTGCACTGAAGGCAGTGTCCTCTCATTTTGGTCTCTCCCAGCATTTCTTTCAGGATTAAGTGCGCTCACCCAGCGACAAACACTGGGTATTGTTAGGGGATTATTATATTACACATCTAAAAATCTCCAAAAAAGGAACGTAAGTTCATCCATCGATGCTTGGAAGGTTATTTAATGATAAACATAAATGCTTTCATAAAATCTGGGGAATGATTTAAGATCTTGGATCAATAGTTGCCTGTGAGTGCCAGCAGCTGGGCCTACGCTACAGTCTGGCTCTCCTGACCACCCAGGCAGGCTGGTGGCTCACTGAGCACATAGGCAGCCTGGGGCAAAGAAATAAACAGGATTTAAGGCAAGATCTGCATGGCGTGGGCCAGAGCATGGGAATGAAGTCACTGAGGAAGGGACCACGGTGAGGTCAGGGGGAAGGAAGGGCTGGACCTCCTGAGGCTGCTACTTCTGAGGTCCTGGGCTGCGGGGAGAGGTAGGGAGAGGGCTGAGCTGGGAGGATCTGGGGGACTCCGACACCCCTGCCAGATGCTCTCTTCTGCAGACATCTCCTGGAATCCAGCCTCATCTTCTCAGCTTTCACACTAACTGAACTTGAACCTGAAGCTGCAGAGAGGCAGCAAGACGGTGGGTTGAGCCCTGGCTACAGGCTCAAAGGGAGCTGGTGCAAAGCTGGGTTTTCTGCCTTTCTCTGGCTTCGTGGCTCTGGACACACACCGAGCCTCTCAGGGCCTTGGTGTATTTAGCTGGCAAGCGGAGACCCTGACACCTGACTCTGGCATCGTCATTGGAATGACCATTCCAGTTCAAGACTCCCGCGCGACAGGCACTTAACAGAGTATTTGAACATGCAAAACCATATCTAGCAAACGTTGATTTAACTCTTTTGATGTGCCACACATTGTGCTAAACGTTTTACAGGCCTTTTCTCATTGAATCCCTGCAACCCTATGAGTGAGCTATTATTACTACACCCACTTTGAAGACGAAAAACCTGAGACTTGGAAAAGTTGACTAGCCGGCCCAAGAGTGTGTAAGCTGTAGAGACAGGTGAGGTTTGGATCCAGGTGTCTGGCTTGAGAGCCCACGCTCTTCACACTGTGCCTGGGTAACGCAAACGCTGTGTATTGGTAGGGCTGTATCCAGCGGCGTGCTGATGTGTCCCACCCCCTCCTCCAGGAAGAGTGTCCCTGTCACCTGCTTCGCTTCATTGGGGCCACACTCTCAGCTGTGTCATCTCCTGATCTGGGGTGTTGTGCTATCACCGTCCACTGCACATCAACCAGATTCACTTTTTAAGAAAATTTTAAAATAAAAATTTAATTTTAATATAGATTTAGAATTACAAAAATGTTGCATAGGTTGTACAGAGACTTCTCATACATCTCATGCCCATTTGCCCCTATTATTAACATCTTACGTTGGTAGGGTACATTTGTTACAATTAATGACCCAATACTGATACACTGTTATTAAGTAAAGCCCGTATCTGACTCAGATTTCCTTAGTTTTTACCTAATGTCCTTTCTCTATTCCAGAGTACCACATTACATTTAGCTGTCAGGTCTCCTAGGGCTCCTCCTGGCTGTGACAGTTTCTCTGTCTTTCCTCGTTTTTGATGACTTGGACAGTTTTGAGGCGTATTGTGTAGAAAATCCCTCAGTTGGGATTTCTCATGGTTAGACTTGGATCATGGGTTTTAGGGAGGAAGGCCACAGAGGTGAAGTGCCTTCTCATCCCATCAAATCAGGGTACGTGCTCTCCCCCTGACATTGGTCACCTGGCTGAGGTCGTGATTGTCAGGTGTCTGCCTGTACGGTCCCTCTTTCCCACTTTCCACACTGTAGTTCTGTGAAGGAGGTCACCGTGCAGCCGGCACAAAGGAGTGGGAGTTTCAGCCACCTCCTCCAGGGGGAGCACCTGTGTAGTAAATAGTTTGGAATGCGTGGGGCATTTGTACTTTTCCACGTAGGTATTGATTCAATCATTTAGTTGTGACAGTATGACTTGTGGATGCTTATTTTACACTTCATCATTGACTTTGTTGCTGAAGCTGTTCCAGCGCTGGCCACTGGGGGCTCTCTCACTGGACTGCGTGGGGCTTTACAATACCCCCATCAATGCATGTGTTTGGAGCAATTCCTTGCTTTCTGGCACAAAGTGCTCCAGGATCATCTTGTGTATGTCCTGCTCCAGCCCTAGAACCAGCCGTTTCTCCAAGGAGCCCTGGTTCCCTTTTCTTGTGAATGGTATTAGAAATCAAGCTCTGGGCTAAGTGTGCTTGCTGCCACTGGGATATCATGGGTTCTGGGCCCTCTCGGCTGACAGAAAAAGGAAATATATGTGTGTATATTAACCCTTGCATATACTCACATCTCTACAGTATGTATTAAGCTAAACACAAGTTCACACTGATGTCTCCAATCTATTACCATATGGATCAAAATTTGCTTTAAAAATACTAAAATATATTTTTCGATAGTGTTTTAAATTTAAACCCAAATCACAGGAAATTTAAAACCTAAAATTATTTATACTAAGGATATTCCAAAGTGTTTTAGCATCTTAGATTAGATGGATGAATATTTTTTTGAAAACTGAAAACATGAATTATGTACCTGATGAGAACCGTTCTTGCCTATTTAGAATTAGGGAAATTTATATATATATATATATATATATATATATATATATATGTAATGTGTGATACTGAGAAAAGACTCTTACTATCAGCTCAATGCATGTTTGTGTATATTTTTACCCATCTCATTGTCCCTGCCGAGACTGTTGAAGCTTGAAGGATGGCCGGGGTCCTGGGCTGGGACCCTCCTAGTTTGCAGCTTCAGGTTCAGAGCAGCAGACACTCAGAGGGAACAGCAGGTGAGGGCCAAGTGGAAACCAGGCACTGCCCGAGAGGCCTGACTGGCTGGCCAGCCCACTGGTACCACCCAGCCTGGATTCATCCCAGGCCTGTGGGGCGGGGTCCACCTCTGGGGGGGCGCCGAGTTTCCAACTTACCCAGTTGGCCCTATAGGTGGAGCCATTTTCTAACCTACCAGCATGCAGTTTGCAAATGTCCTTAGTTTCAAGGAATCCAAAGGGCTCTGGTTGGGGTGCAATAGGGGGAAGGCTGTTATTAAGGAGTCTTGTTGGTACTTCCCAAGCCTCATAGCCCTGTACACGCGAGTTGTCTCTGAGGGCCACTTCTCTCCAGGTCATTACCAGGACCCATCTAGAAAACAATGCCACAGAACATGGCTGCGAGAGACCCTTCTGTGGTAGCTTAGAAATACTCCGTAACCCTGTGCTCCAAAGAGGATATTGCAGAAAGGAAAATGGGAGTGTCACAGGGGGGTCAGCTGTGGGCTGCTGCAGGCCCCAGAAAGCATCCATAATGCTGCTGGTCACCAAGATTCTTCCTCGGCCAGCCTGGACTCTCTCATGCTTTCCAGCCTTCTTAGGGGTTTACACCCACCCATTATTTACGTAAGTGTGGCCACACACTTACGTAAGTGTGATCTAGAAGCCATAGCAGCAATGTTCCTCTTCATTTACCCACTGTTGTCTTTTTCCGGTTATGAACAATGAAAGGCCCCAGTGTGACTGATCTGAAAGGCTTGCCCTGGTCTGAGAGATGGCTTGGCAGTGTGAGGACACAAGGAGATTGTCCCTGTCACTGTTTACCTGGGCCAGGGACCCTACTCTCCACCACTTACATACATGACCCTCTTCTGGACCCTCTTCCTTGCATTGACCACGGAGCGTGAACCATGATTCTGGGGATTGGTCCTCTCCACGCTAGGATGCCCTCGTTCCAACATCCAGAGTTGTGCCTCCGTCACAATGTATGGACCCTCTGGCAAACAGCACATGTGTCTTTCCTCAAGAATGTTCTTTCTCTCTTGGGGGTCCTTTCATAGCCCCCCATTTTGAGCCATCTTTCAACGGAAAACTGGAGTCTTGCTCGAAGCTTGGATGTCCTTCCCTCATGAACGATTGGCCCCTTCCTGTCTCCACTTGGGTCTCCAGTAGGTTGCAACCCCTAAAGGCAGTCTTAAGATGTGTGGGCAGCCATTCAGAATGTATTGGGTGGGCCTGTGTCAGGCATGTGGAATAGATGCCCTTCCCACCCTCTCGGTGCTAAAAGTACTGCATCATTCCAACAGCAATCTGCTCAGGGCAATGCATGCAGCAGGTGCTCAATGTGTGCTCATGGAAGTGGGCTAGGGTCCAGGAGATGTGTGATGCGAGCTTTGACAGAGAACTTACAAAGCCCTGTGGCTTGGTGCCAGCCATGGGCTGCATACCAGTCTTTGACGTGCATCTGGAGGCCACAGTGGTGCTTGTGTCCGTAAGGGGTGTGGCACGTGACATGTGTACAATACCACACATTATAGCACACACTCCTCCAGGAAGTTCATGGATTCCCTCCTGGAGCATCCTTGGGTCTGATCAAAGAAAGCTCTTTGTAGAGAATCTTCCCACAGGTGGTTTGCAAGGAGTGACAGGAGGGAACGGTGAGATGAGAGTCTGTTCTGAGAAAACCCTAAGGTTGAATTCCTGATCAGGAACTGGCTAGCTGTGTCTACCTGACTTTGGACAATTTTTTAATCTTAGTTTTCTTATCTGTAAAATGGGGAGACGTTTCTCCACCATATATCCCCACTGGTGGTCATGAGGACCATTGAGGCAATTCCTATAAATGTGCTCTCATGAGTGGGTGTCAGACTGTTTTCTTACCACCCTGGACTAAGCACCAGAGGTTGGTCACTTATCCCCCTCCCCATCTCCTCTCCACCATCCCTCACCTGAGCAGAAACCATCAGCATGGAAAGTCTGGAAGCCTTGTGGACACAGCTCCTGCTCTTCCCCAAACCCAGATGCGCACAAGTGTGGAGCTGTAATTAATGGATGGTCCCCCAAGGTCAGGCATTTTCCTCTCCCCCTTAGGTACAGGGAAGGAGAAGATATTTCCATCATAGCAAGTAAGAAAAATGTCTCGTTTTCCCACTTTTGTTATAAACAATGTACGACTTGCTTTCTCCTTACTCCTCCTGACCCTCCACACTGTATACATATTTATATATTATTCATAGTGGATTAAAAATGAATGCGCTCTTTACCACGGCTCTACGGCGCAGTGACAATACAAATTAACGTATGATGTACTTACTTTTCGCATGGCAGTGATGGGAAATGTTGATGGCCTCAAAGTGAGAGACAGAGAGGGGTGGAAAGTGGGCTGGTCGGGGGGAGTGCACATCTAGCCGCACCGTCAGGGCCCGAGGCCCTGCCTGCAGACGGGGATGGGGGCTATTCGGGGCAGCAGCCTCGCTGCAGAGCTGGAAAGGCTCTTTCCCTTCCCTTCTCCCATGGAATGAGGTTCAAGCTCCTCAGGGGGTCCTGTGGCCCTTTCCCCTGCCCAGCTCTCGCCGAGCTCCACCTCCACCATACTGACCTGCTTCCATGCCCCTGCACCCACCCAGCCTTCCTGTTCTAGGGTCAGGCACATCCTCTGTCTGGGGTAGCATTCTTCTCTTCTTCCCTTCTCTTGGCTACCTCCCTCTTTCCTTCATCCACCCATCCATCCATTCACGTATAGTTTTGCTTGAAAAATACTTGATGGATATCTTTGACATCCCAAACTCTGTACTAGGTGATGAAAAACAGCAGTAATCAGAAAAACCAAAAAACAAACCAAAAACAAAACCCCACAGTCCCTGAGCCATGGAGCCGAGAGTCGGTCTTGTAGGGAAGACGACATAATCGTTTATTTGTTGAGCTACTCTTGTTGGATGCTCTACTGTGGAAGAGAAGAGTTTGCTATGATGAACCTCAGTGGGTCTGAGGGGACCCACACAAGGGGAGGCCTTCGTGAGGCTGAGGCAGCTGCGCTGAAGGACGGGATTACAGTAATTCGATGGAGTAGGTGAGGGAGCATTCGCGTGGAGGGAATGGGACAGGATTGGGCCAAGGTCCTGTGGTGAGAAAGGGTATAAAGTATATAAAGCATCTGGAGAGCAGAGAGGTCCCTGTGGCCAGAGGCAGCAAACTCAGGGCTTTGAGGACGAAGAGGGTGGAAGGGCGTGCAGGGGGTCACGTTCCTCTCAGCTGAGCTCTCGGGGCCCCCACCCACCTCTACCATCTCCCACACTGCATTCCCTCAAAATGCCAGCCTTGTACCAGAAGAGGACCCTCTAGATGCGAGATCCTTCCCGCATGGGCCTGTGACCACAACCCAGCCCGGCCCAGCCCACGTTTGCTGAACTTCGTCCAAGGGAAATGCCCCTGCTAACAACTTGTTTCTTTGGACTCTGGAGGTCTTCCAGTTCCCCAAGCCCCCTCCAAAGGCAGGTGCCTGGAGGAGAGACAATATCTCTGGCTTTAACCCAAGACCACCTGGGACAAGACCACCTGGAACAGGCAGGCTAGTGTGAAACAGTGACACACGAAATGCTGGTCGAATCAGTGCTTTTGATGAAGAACAAAGCATAGCCTCCCTTGACCAGGCTTAGATAAGGAACACGATGACAACAATGAAATCAGCAACCATAGCAATGACAGACTGCTGACATTCGTATAGCTCTTTGTCATTTACAAATTTGACACACCGTCTCATCTGATCCTCACAACAGGCTTATGGTGTCAGTATTAGTATTATCCCCCCATTTCCAAGGTGTGGAAACTGAAGCCTTGAGAGATCAAGTGCTCACTCAAGGTCAGACAGAGGGGAAACTGAAGCTTGGGTGTTAGTAGCCTCCCAACCTCACAGAGAGGGAAAGCTAAGCCTTGAACCCAAGCTCCTGGTCGGACTCATACTGCTACCGCAGGGCAGGAGGACACCTGAAAGCAAAGATGCAAAACTGAGAGAGCTCTCTGTGGTCAGGCATGTGCAGGAAAGGATCTCCTGTGTTCAGAGGGGCCAAAGGACACCCTGGAGGGCAGTGCTTCTTTGTGGGGTTGAACTTGAGAGAGGCCAGTGTTTTGATGCTCTCCTTAAATGGGGAGCTGGCAGGGGTGAGTACACTTATTCTCTTAAATTCAATCACCAAGGAAAGCTGTTAGACTCAACTCTGTCTTAAAGCCTTTGCTACTTCTTAGAAACTGATGGACAGTAGCATCTTCATCGCCACCTACAGACCCAAGTGAATGGCCGCCTCCATCTCCAGCTTACCAAGGTGGGCACAGGCAGCACAGGCTGGTCTTTCCTCTCATTAAAATGTGATGATGGAAGTTTGTAGAGTTTGTCACCCTGAGGGCTTCTCCTCAGGGGACAGTTGACCTGCCTCCACCTGGAGATCTGATTTCCTCAGAGCCCCACATCCACTGCAGCAAGAAGGTAAGAAAGGTCAGCGCAGATTTCCACGGTCTCTCCCTCTGTCTCTGCCTTCAGGTGGGTCCCTTGTTCTGTCACACATATCGGAAAATCACAGTAGAATACTTAGTGGAGCTCTCAGCTTTGGGGTTTGTTCTGAAGTCCTTGCTTATGTTCTTTGACCAAAACCTAACATATCACTGTGTTTGTGCCAATACCAGGGACTTCAAATGGATGAATGGTATAGAGAAATATGAAACATTTCATCCAGATTTAGCTGGACTGGGAAATGTATCAAGTTTCCCAAAGTGCTTTGCATACCAACAGCTTTCTGTTTGGGAATAAATGTTCTCATCACCAAAGGATCAACCTTTCACTTACATTTGATTCTTGAGAGAACACAATGCTTTCTTCCGGACTCATCTCAGCCCCTCACAATCACCTCCCTCAGGATGGACCTCTCATTTCTTCAAATAATTTTCTTCTACATCAGTCTCATGGGAAACTTTCAACTAACCCCTCACAAGGATGTGTGTGTGTGTGTGTGTGTGTGTGTGTGTGTGTATCCTACAAAAGCACATTGTAATCATGGTTCTCATAAGGATTGGAGAATTAGGACATCTGAGTATGTTATATACATTGGAAATTTGTTTTAAAGTCAAACCGTCCAAGTTTGCTATATCTTAAGTTACTTCTCTGTGCAATGGGGTTGATATCCTTTACAAAACTGCCGTAAAGCTCAAATGTGAGGTTAAACATACAAAAATGTATGTGAAAACCTGTGGGACGTAGGTCTTTGGGATCTTCAGGTGCTACCATTATCTACAGTGCTTCTACTTACAAGGTATATTGCAAAATCAGGATTTACGATGATTCCAGTATTGTATAGATTTCTTTCTACAAATGTACACATGCATAACATTATACCTTTACATATAGCTCTTCAGCTCACCTAAGTTAAAATAAAAACTACTTCAGTACTAATGGTTTGACCACTGAAGTATCCAAATATGCCAGAATTACTGTACATCTTTGACTCTACCAAGAAATAGAGATTCAGATATAACCATAGGATAAAATCATGATTAATATTTTAAAATCAATTGGTGGGAAAAATATACTAAGTGCTTTTATGTCAAGTTGGCCAATTCGAAAAAGCTCTTATTGTGAATAAATGCGATACTTGATGTTCTCTGTTTGGTTTGTTAAGAAGCATGTGCGTCCCACGGTGACACAATTGGCAGAGAGGGTGGCTTCTACAGGTTGTAGCATAGACTCATACAGAAATGTATTATTCAGTAATAATAATATAAAATACAATAAACAGCTTTCATAGATGGGAAAAAAAAGCAATGGAAGAATGGAGGAACCAGTGTGAATCCTGGTGACCTGAGGTAAATTTGTTAAATAATACCTTGGTTTGGTAATTTTGCTTCATGGGTCTGCTAGCCTCTTTGGATCATGGTACCAAGAGTTTGACTCTCTTTCTTTATTTTTATTTATTGTTTGGAGTCCTTAACTCCAAAGACTTGTCAGACCGCCATGATTTTCTCCATCAGTCACTTATTGCCATGAAATAAATAAATTGACAAGTTAGCCCCAGCTTTTTCCGAGCCATGGTGGTTAGGATAGTGGTCACCCCTCCTCTGTGAGCTGCCACAGGGCTGCCCTTGGGGGGAATCCAGAAAATATAATCCATTTCTGAGAAGATTTGGACAAAACTTTAAAAACATTTCTTAAGCCTCCTGAGAGAAGTCTCAGCTCTACTCCTCAGGTTCTCTGAATGACCCTCAGTTGGTTCCTATGCCTCCAGCTACAGATTTGGGCCCTCCTTTCTCCTGCTCAAGAGTTGCCCTTTCAGAGAACCTCAAATCCTCCCTCACTGAGCCCTGGGCATAGCTTCACGTCCATAGGGACGACGACTTCATGAGTTAGGTGATTGAGTCTTGGGATCTGTTGGAAACTCACTGAGGCCCAGCTTAGCGCTGACTTAGATTCATGATTATGGTGGGGAGAATGGGCACGGCTTTTCCTATCCCACTGCCACTGATCAGAACCACGATTCTTCCCTTCAGTCTATGCTCTAACTCCAACGTGATGAAGAATAGGGCCATGTATATTCTTTGTAAATATGCTAAGTCCACTAGAGGTAGAGTCTCAGTTCTCCTCCAGCACCATCCCAGGGTCTTCCCTGTCATCTTTGTGAGGGGCGACCGAGCCCAAAGGGTGGGGTTGGGTAGCAGGAAGGTAAGAAGTGAATGGTGCTCACGAATCCTTCTCTTACTTGACAATGGTGGTCCAGGCCCCTCCTGCTGACTGTCTGTGCTCTTCTTGCTGTGGTAGGCTATGTGGAAGGTCCAACAGCAAGTGCGCTTTTCTTGGGTTTCATTTGTTCTTACCTCCATGGACTTGCAAATTGGCTTTTGCAAGTGGGAAAGTTGATCAACTTCAGCCTTGTGTTAGGTACAACAACAGAAACAAGAGAAAACTCTATCCAAAAATTTGTATTAAAAAAAAAGGCAAGGTGAAGCAGTAAGATAATAATACAGGCCACAAACAGTTAATGCCTGCTTGCTCTGTGCCAGGTAGTGGGCTTGGCACCAGTGATATTAAGATGGCTATGCCTCCTGCTTCAGGAACACATAGATAGTCATGGTGATCAACACACACACAGCAGCCCCATAAAACATGCGTCCCAGTTGGGCAGAGCCTTGAAAGAAGAATGGGGTTTGGGTCTGCAGAGAATAGAAGTAATTCAGGGAGAGAGTAGCACAGCCAGGGTATGGGGACCCTGTGGAATGAAGGCTTTTTGCAGAGACCATCTAATCGTTTGGTTTGGAGTGGGCAAAGGGGGGATGCTCCCAGGAGACTTGAGAGGTGCTGGGACTGAGCTATGAAGGTGAGGGGGTAGGTGGCCATCAAAATTTGGGCAAGGAAATCACAGCTGAGCTTCTGCTTTAGGTACTCACTGTGGTACCCCTGGGGAGGACGGGTAGGAAGTGGGGAAGCTAGAAGCAGGAAGTCCTCTTGCAGGCTGCCATGTTCATAGTCTAGCAAGAGTTGGTGTACACTGGACTAAGCTCAGAAGGGGGGTTTTGGAAGGAGAAAGATTCAACAGGTAGAGTGGATTTGCCCAGGGGCCAATTGTCTAGGAGGGAAGAAGGAGAGAGCTAATTCCTGAAGCCCACTAAGAAAGAAGCAAGAATCTAGCACTGTGTACAATTTGGTGAGAAAATGAGTTTCAGCTCCAAACGCTTGGTTGGCCTCCAGTTCTTCAAGAACAAAACTGTTTTGCTGAGTAGATACACAGGACTTCTGCTATCACCATTCTAGTAAAAGTGCTGAATATGCTGTCCAGGTGTTTTCTGGGGTAAACGGTTGGGCCCATTTATTTACTTGTTTATTTTTCTGAGCAAATGAAACCCAGCCCCGGGTCTTGACCTCTCTGGGTGCTGGGTAGGACAGCTTCCAGGAATGGCGTATCTACCGCTTCCCAGTATCAGGCAGAATACAACTGTTCCATTATAACTTCCCAAACCAGATGCTTTACTGGTTCCTTAAGATGGCAGAAATGTGTACACGCCTGCTGTGCATCCGGATAGAGAAGTCAAGCCTGAAGGAGCAGATGGATTTCACACAATCCATCTTCTGTTCTGATTTATAGCCTTTCTAGTAAAGTTTGATTCCAAGCGTCACTATTCAAAATCAAATTTCTTTAAAACTAGGTTGTCCTTGATTATCTGAATGTCCAGGTTCCTCTCTGATACCTTCTGCTGCCTCATCTTGAAATCCTGAGATTCCCAAATTCTTCCAGCTTGGCACTTCCGCTCCACCCAAGAGCAAGGCTTGGGTAATATCCCTCTCTCACCCCACCCCAAACACCCTCCCTGGTCACTCTTGATTTGCTTATCTTAAGAGTTAAGATAAAAAGAGTTAGTGGGAGGATAAGAAAGTGAACTGGCTTGGAGACCTGAGTCGGAATCTCAGATGGCGGGATTTATGGCTTTTTTGTGTGGAGCTAGGGTCAGCAAAGTACAGTCCAAGGCTCAAATCCGTCTCCTGTCTGTTTTCGTATGGTCTGCAAGCTAAGAACGGTTTTTACATTTTTAAATGGTTGAAAAAAAAACCCAACAAGAATAATATTTCATCACATATGAAAATTATATAAAATTCAGATTTCAGTATCAATAAATAAAGATTTGAATTTCATCAACAAAAATTTGGAAATTTATTTCCTCTCTTGCTATATTAGTACCTACATCATATCTTTGACCTTGGCCTGCAAAGGCTAAAATATTTGCTACCTAACTTTTTATAAAAGAATTTCCAGGTGTTGGGAACTTTCTCTTCTGTTGCCTAGAAACTCTGAATTAAAAACTCTGGCCACGATGGAAATCCCTGTCCAAGTTATTATTATTTGGTAACATTATTTATCCAAGTAACTTATTACTTATCCAAATAGTTATATGGGCTGCATCTTCATTCTTTGTCATTTGATTTTTGCAAGGCAATAACACCGATGATATTGATAATATTGGTAATCATGACCATGGTCCTTTGGGCGCTGGGGGCCGGGAAGGGGGGTAAGCGGCAGAGCTGACCGGCCACTCTTTCTGCCCACAGGTCACAGGCCTTTCCAGTGCCGCTACTGTCCCTACAGTGCCTCTCAGAAGGGAAATCTGAAGACCCACGTCCTCTGCGTCCATCGCATGCCTTTTGACAACAGCCAGTATCCCGACCGCAGGTTCAAGCGCTCCAGAGTCGACTCGGAGGCTTCTGGGAATTTCGAAGACCCCACAGCTGTCAAGGCGGGGAGCTCAGCGGAGCTAACGGAGGAGGGCAGCAAGGCCCAGGAGGAGCGCAACTGAGCCAACCAACCCGGATATTGCAATATTATTTTACACAGTTTTCAGATTATGCATCTGGTAAAAGAGTTTGTTAACTGCATTCCAAGGGGAAAAAATCATGTACAACCTCCCCTCTAGTGTATAGAACATTTAAAAAATTTAAAAAGATATCTATATATATATTAAAAAAAAAATCCCCAGCCCTTGAAAATGGCTGCTAAACTGTTACCCGGCAACAAGTATTTCCAAACAATGCAGGTGGGAGCAAAGGGATTTCAGAAATGCTTGGTGTCCTCCGGGCTCAAGAAAGCTGGGGGCCCTTCCAATGCTAGAGTCGTCTTTGTTCAAAAATCATGCTCTTAACTGAAAAACGATAGCATCTAAATGATTTAGTGTTGCCTTGAAGATGGAGGGGCTGTGTTTTCATTGTTGAAAACACCTCTATAATCTGACACCAGCTGCTGTCATCTGCCTCGCACCCTAATGGGATGTGTTAGGAGGCGGCCGCGGTGCCAGTCTGACTGGAGCGGTCACTGCAGAGAAAATCAATTCACGTGGTGTTGTAACTGCACTCTCAGAGAAACCTTAGCCGGCCCGCAGCCAGCGCCAGGGCTGACCGGCACTGCAGAGGATTGCCATCTTCGACGTGCATTTAAAAAACACCCACAGCCAAATGAATCAACGGTCAGGAAGTATCTGCAGACAATGTCCAGTGCAGGTTTGATGAGTCATTCCTTTTGTTTAGATCAAATTGCAGTATGGAGGGAAATGCTTTTCTCTTGGTTGTCTTTTTTTTTTTTTTTTTTTAATTTTTGGAGGAATTTACAAGAAGGTTGCTAATAAAAAAATTTTTAGGGGTACATGATATAAAAATGCTTTGAAAAACTAGCCCACCCTATCCACAGAAGGTGCTGGTGAGGAATGGAAGTTTATGTAACAATAGATTGTTTTTATTATGATTTTAAAAATTTTACTTGAAAGAAGGCTGCTTTGGTCCTTATTATCAGATTTTTTTCATGTGTTAGTTTTTGTAAGTCTCACAGACACGAAGCAAGATTTTCTTCTCCAGCAAGCTCTTATGAAATAGCTTGTATTAAAATATGAATCTAAACATCCTGCTCTCTATCACTAATGAAGAAGACTGTTTAAGTTAAAATGTCTGTTTTTGTAAAACAAATGTGTTCTATATTTTTGTAGATTTTAGATTTTCTACTGATTGGATACTCCAAATTTATCAAGTTCTGCACCACCCAGAGGGAGATTGGAGAGCCAATAATGAAACAACTCATTCTTTTAAAAAACAATTTACAAAGACTAGTTAATGGTTTATTCCTGAATCTGCTAGTGTGGTGTCAAAGTTCAGCCTCTTAACATACTTCCTTTGAGTAACACGAAATTGGTGCTGTTGCTTGTGACGGTGGAGAAGTATCGAAGTATTAACTTCTTCTAAAAAAGTCATTCAGACTTAAAAAAAAAAAAAAAAAAGATAGATATCTCCTTGCAGGCTGGGAGCACAGAATAAAACCCCAGGGCCTTAAAAACTTCAGCTCTGCCTACAGCAGTTTACAAAAATACTAAACTGCAATCAATGTAAATAAAATGCTTCGCTATCCTGAGACCAGAAGGAATCTCAGGCTAATAAGGAATCCGGTTTGCATATGCTGTCGAGAGGGTGACATCCACCCGGGGTTTCAGTGTAAACGTGGTCGCTGTACAACGTGGACCCATCTGGCATAGAGCAAGCTGCTTTCTTGTTTTTCTAGAATAGTTCTCACTGCCTTACTTAAATCGAGTTGATAAACTTAATGCAACTGTTTCTATGATCCTAGAGAAAGGACTGAAATGTTATTGAAAACTTTCCGACTGTAGTAAGCTTTAGGATTTTAAATGCACTACTGTGTTTGGTGACTGTGCCAGTCGCTTGCTTTCTGTGTGTTTGCCCTGCCTTTGGTATCTTAGCAAAGAAAAATATAAAAAAGAAGAAAAAAAAGTAAAAAGAGCAAAAAAGAGGAAAAAAAAGTGGAAAAAAACGAGAGCCACATTCCATTTCTAGCACTTTGGGCGCTCTTTCAGTATCCTTTTGTGTCTTCTGAGCATCGTCAGATGCGACAGGCAATAATTCTGTTTGTGACACTGGGAACATCCCCTCTTCTTTGTGGCGTGTGTGTTGATTCCATTTTGTCCAGTGCTACCGTCCTTATTTCCCCCCTGACACAGGCCTTCTTTCCAGAACATTTGTAACTTGTAATACAAACAAGTGACAGCCGCAGTGATGCAGTGTCAGTTTCTGAATGTCATCAGGTTCTCATATCTAAACATGTCAAGTTTTTTCCCTGTAACTTCTGTAGTCTGTGATGCTGGTCATAATACTGTCTACATTCCTACACAAAGAAAAAAAATCTATCTTGGAGGAAATCTGAGATCAATAGAGTAGAGGATTTTGTTGCTATGCTTGTAACAAGTAGAAAACTTTGTATTTAAAGTTTATTCTTGGTCATTATTTATTATTATAATACATCAGTTGACAGAACTTTATTCTGGTATAGAAAGTATTAAAAGTTGTTTTTTCAGCAATGACTGTTTTCTTTCTGCTGTTAGAATAAAATGTCTTTGAAGCAGTCCAGTTTTATCCAGTGTTTTACGCAATAAAACCTCTACCTCTGGGGGAAAAAAAATCTTTTCCTATTCACACACGTTTACTAGGAGGAGGGAAACATATTTTTGCAGCTTTTTCAGATTTTGATAAGACTTGGTCAAACCCCACTTCTTACAAAAAGCCCTGCAGTATCCTGGGTGGATGGTTCCCATAACCTGGTGCTTTTTCAAGCTGAAGAGTATCTCTGTGCAGTACGAATAGCATGTGTATCTCTGTGTGTGTGTGTGTGTGTGTGTGTGTGTGCACACCCATGTGCATTTGTGAACTATGTTTCTTTGAAAGCTTGCAGACATGGGTTTTAGTGAGGTAATACCTATGCAAATACCAATGCTCCTCATATACTAGCAATTATACAAGACACTTAAGGCATTGGGATCTATTATTTCCCTTTACTGGTAGCAAGTTTTTAAAATATCATTAAATGCAAGGAAGTCTTTTCCCTCTGAATGATCAGAGGACAATATGAATTCTTTTTCCAGAAGCAAAGGAAAAGAACAAAGAATAATAAAGTCTACGGTATCTGGGCTGCTGAAAAACAGGACTCTGCCACCGATCTGAGGAGGTTTGGAGTGTGTGCCCCACACTTGATGCACAGGATTGCTTTCTTTTTTTTTGTGGTACGCGGGCCTCTCACTGTTGTGGCCTCTCCGGTTGCGGAGCACAGGCTCCGTGGCCATGGCTCACGGGCCCAGCTGCTCCGCGGCATGTGGGATCTTCCCGGACCGGGGCACAAACCCGTGTCCCCTGCATCGGCAGGCGGACTCTCAACCACTGCGCCACCAGGGAAGCTTTTGCTTTTTGACTTGTTTTTTTGTTGTCGGTGGTGGTCTGGTTTCAAAACTGAGCTTGCATGGTGCATGCTGCAGCTCTGGAATAGGTTGGCCCACCGAAATGTTGCAAACAAAGGCATCTGGCCACGATACAGGAATTTGTAGTCACCGGGTTTCTTTCAGGAGGCCAGACTGTTGGTGTCCCTGGAAGGGAGCAGATGACTTGAATGAAATCTTTGGCAGTCCCGAGAGTCCGTTGTTAGAAACAACAAAGGTGGGTTACGAGGAGTTAGGCAAGCATCAGAAAATGAACCCATCAGGGAAGGAAGGTTGATTAAGGGGCTGTAACTCTGCATACATGATGGATCCCGATCCCAAATGCCTCCAGGGGCCAGGCAGGGTGCCTCAGTGGCGAGAGGAGGAGAGTAGAAATTGGGAGGGGGGTGGTCTCAGGGGCCATGGGGGATCCCAGCACTGCTGCTCATCACCACGAAGAAGGCGGCATCAGGGCTTCTGACTTTGTAAGAGACACTGGACACCTGGATTTTGGGGGAAGCCTCTGAATTTCACATATTGGTTCAAAATGTGTATTTAAAAACTGTATGATAAATAGATGATCAAAATGTGGTTTATCCACAGAAGGAATTTTTTTTTCTTTTCTATTATGATTTATCACAGGATATTAAATATAGTTTCCTGTGCTAAACAGTAGAACCTTATGTTTATCCATCCTATACATAATAGTTTGAATCAGCTAACCCCAAACTCCCAATCCATCCCTCTCCCTTGGCAGCCACAAGTCTGTTCTCTATGTCTGTGAGTCTGTTTCTGTTTCATAAATAGGTTTGTTTGTGTCATATTTTAGATGCCACACATAAG
Organism: Monodon monoceros; assembly: GCF_005190385.1. Taxonomy (NCBI): domain Eukaryota; kingdom Metazoa; phylum Chordata; class Mammalia; order Artiodactyla; family Monodontidae; genus Monodon; species Monodon monoceros. The sequence continues at coordinate 38,729,813 of NW_021703766.1, forward strand.
CGATATCATATGATCTTTGTCTTCCTCTGTCTGACTTACTTCACTTGGTATGATCATCTCTAGGTCCATGCATGTTGCTGCAAATGGCATTATTTCATTCCTTTTTATGGCTGAGTAATATTCCATTGTATATGCACACACCCCGCATCTTCTTTTTTTTTTTTTTTTTTGCGGTACACGGGCCTCTCACTGTTGTGGCCTCTCCCGTTGTGGAGCGACAGGCTCCAGACGCACAGGCTCAGTGGCCATGGCTCACGGGCGCAGCCGCTCTGCGGCATGTGGGATCTTCAGACCAGGGCACAAACCCGTGTCCCCTGCGTCAGCAGGCGAACTCTCAACCACTGCGCCACCAGGGAAGCCCTCACACCGCATCTTCTTTATCCATGCCTCTGTCGATGGGCATTTAGGTTGTTTCCATGTCTTGGCTACTGTAAATGGTGCTGCTATGAACATTAGGGGGCATGTATCTTTTCAAATTAGCGTTTTGTCAAGAATGGACTCTTATTCTGCCGTGGAAAGGGATGGAGCACTGACACAGGCTGCAACGTGGATGAACCTTGAAAACACTGCATTAGGTTGATGAAGCCAGTCACTAAAGAAGCCAGTCCTGTGGTTGCTGGGGTTGTGGGGAGGGGAGGATGGGGGTGACTGATGGCTGAGGGGGAGGAGCTCTCTTCTCCCAGAGATACAGACGCTCTAAAATTAGATAGTGATGCTGGTTGCCCAGCTCTGAATATATTAAAAACCACTGAGTTGTATACTTTAAAAGGGTGAATTTTATGGCATGTGAATTATATCTCAATAAAGCTGTTACAAAATAAAAATAAAACTGGAAGGAGGCCTTTTTAAGAAGCTTCAACATGTATTTCCATCAAAATATTTTGAGCTCTTCTATAGTCACAGACAATTGGTAGATCAGTCCGTTGTAAAGAATTACAAGATTGAGGTGTCCTGACTTAAATCTGAACCCTGAACTACTTATTGGCTACTTGATCTTGAACAGTTTAACTGTTCTGAGTTCATTGATCGCTACCTGTAAAGTTATGAAGTTAAATGCAATAACGTAGGGGAAATTATATGTAGGTTTATAAAGAACTCTACAAATGCTAGATATTGTCGCCACTCTGGTGTAATAAGTTATGGATAAATTTGAGATTAATTTCACATACACAAAATACTGTACACTAAACCCCCTTGTGTTTTGGAAAAGTCTCCCTGGAGGTCAGGTGGTCATGATTCCTCCACACTCACCCCCTTCAGATAAAATGATCCTGGACAAATGTCTTAAACTTTTTGTTTTCCAATTTTCTCATTTGAAAAATCAGTATTTTAACCACCTTCTTGCCATTCTCAGTGTCTTGTGGGCTGATGGGGAAAGAGTGGGATGCTGGGGGAAAAGAGTTGGTCTTGGTGTTAGATGTTATTCCACTCACTTGTCTGATGAAAGTTTGCAGGGGACCTACTGTGTGCCAGGCATCAGGCTATGGGCTGGAGATACACAGGTGAGTCAGAGATCATGCCCACAGATCACTGTCTAAGGAGAAAATAGACTTCAATCTGATAATCACACAAATAAATATAACACATCTGGAAGAGGAGATTCAGGGATAAGATGGATTTTTCATGTCACAGAAGACTTCCCTAAGAGGTGACAATGAACTGAGATATGAAGGAGATCATGCCGGCTAGAGGAGAAGCATGTGCAAAGGCCGTGCGGGTGTAATGGGGCTTGGGAGGCCTGTCTCCACCTCTCTGAGCTGTGGGATCCAAACAGGTCATTCCACCTCCCCAGATCTGCTTCTTTATCTGTGAAGTGGAAAATGGTGCCCACAGCAAGGCTCTTACTGGGATTAAATGAGATAGTAGTAGATAACTATGTTACAAGCTGCACAGACAGCAAGCTAGGTACCACCAGGTTCCAAGGACTGTTATTGAAACCGACACTGGCTAGGAACCCACTTGAGCACTGAAATAGAGTGCATTCTGCAGATGCATGGCTTTCTGGCTTGTTCAGAAGTCAGCAAGATGGGAGTCGATGTAGCATGACCCAAATGCCTTCTTCAACAGATTTACAGGATCCCAGAGAACCATCAGTCATAGATCACACCCAGGGACCTCAGTTTTCTGGGAAGGAGTGGGTGGGAGTCTCCTGGTCCCAATTCAAGGTCTTTGTATGGCTCCAGTCTATCCCTTTGTCGATGGGTTTGGCCACCATGGCAGCAGCACCATTTGCTGGAGGAGTGTACATAGGATGGTGAACATCCTGATTTCCCTGGACTAAAGGGTTTCCCAGTACGTGGAACTTCCAGTGCTAAAAGCAGGGCAGTCCTGGACAGACCTGAACGGTTGGTCAACCTGGGTCCAAGGCCACTCCCTCTAAAGGCACATGTCTCTGTGGAACCAAGTTATTGCTGCCCTTAACTCAGGAGGCCAGTATGAGGCCAATCGGGGGAGCCAAGGGGCTCAGAGCACGGGCTTTGCTAACTAGAGACTTGGGTTCAAATCTTCTCTGCCACAGCACCTTTGCTGTAAGGGTGAAAGTTGACAAGGTGCGCACAGCACTCCACACAATGCCTGGCACGTGGTCATTGTTTATATATCCTTGCTGAGTTCTACTTCAACTAGGTGGGGGATGCCTCAAATGTGAATTTCTCTTCCTGGCAGCTGGAAACTGCTGAGCTGCTGATACTGTGTTAAGGTAGTATTTTGTGCTGAAACTTTTATAAAGATGATAACCCTGCTGTCTCTTGTAGTTTGGGGTTTGCACACTTCCCCTTCTCTGTTGAACATTTGTATTGTAACAGTATATTATGAAAACCTCACCTGGTGTATTGTAAGCACAATCCCAAGGAAATTAATGTTAAATATTGTGATCTTCTTTTCAAGATAGAAGGGCTGGTCCCGTTCCACAGAACTAGAGGTATGTTTCCATGGGGAAGGAAAAAAATTCATAGTGTAATGCAATATTAAAAATGTTGCCCAGCTGAGCATTCCATGTAGGGGCTTGTGAAGAGTTTTAATCTCATCACCTGTTGGTGTTAAGAGAAAAGAGAAAGATGGAGGGAGGGAGGGAGGGAGGGAGGGAGAGGAAGGGCTTTTGTGAACAGGGAAATCACAAGCAAAGAGGAGGGGGAAAATTTAAATGATCCCAGACCGAACTGTTTTGCTGTTAATACAGAAATACAGTGCAAGACACATTTAATGGGCTCTATTTTTTATTATACTATGCTGAATAATTAAGTTTGAGGCTAAGTGTCACATGGATTTATCTTTTAATTAAAAAAGCATGGTTCACGCATATTTGAGTGGTAGTCCAAATAAATGCAATATAGAAATTTATGTTTGTTTATCTAGGTGTTAATTACCTAGAGATTGTTCTGGATTACTTCTTTTTATAAAGTGTCATAGGCTCGTGTCAGAACGAATAAAGCTTGCCCATGGAACCTTATCAATTTGCTAACGATAGCGCTGGTCTGACCTGACGGGGGAGGAGGGGAAAACTTTGGGGATTGTTATGTATACACACGCCCCCCATTCAACCCACACCAAATAAAACAGTCGTTTTAGAAAATATTTCTAGGACATAAAGGCACAAATATATCTTCGTTGTTTTACAGCCTCTTGTCCACGGCTATTTATAAAACATGTGATTATTTATGCATTGGGTTATGAGAAGTTTGGCTGGGAGAGGCCGTGAAGGAGGCTCCATCAATCCAGTTACCTGTACCCCGGAGAGGTGGAGGGAGGGTTTCTCAGTAGAAATGGGGCCGGACAGGAAGTTGGCTGCTGTGATTTGTCTGAAGTGTGTCAACCTCACTGCCTCTCCCAGAAAGGGCAGACAGTGGGAGGAAGAGGGATAGCAAAGTTGAGGGTTAGAAGTCACGTTGTTTAAAAACGATGCACACTGAGAAAGCGAAACCAGAAGCCCGCACAAATTGCTCCTCATACCTTGGGTCAGTCCCTGCCTTCTTCTTCGTTTACAAGCGATTTTTGGTGGCAGGTTCACTCGAATGGCTTGGAAACCTCCTGAACAAAGGAGCGCACCCAACTTAGACATCCCGGTCTGGGTATGTCTGGCCTCTTTCCCCTGCGCACCACGCCTCTACTTTTGGCTGCCAGATCTCCAGAAAATCAATAAAAGTAACTGCGGGTCCCGGTGGGCTTCACCCGGCTTGGTGGGCCTTTCTCTCGGGGTGCAGGGAGCGCAGCCTGAGAGACCGGGACCGGCACTCAACTGTGCTTCTCTCCAGCCCAAGCTGGGGGGAGCATCGGGAACCCCCAAACAGAAAACCAGCCCAACGTGGAAGCTCTCCGCTGGGTAGGGTTTCATTTTCAATGTTTTTTCCTTCCTCCGGGAGACCTGGCGGACTGATGGAGCAGGTCACTGGGCAGCGCGCCTGGAGAGGGGCGCCCGGGCCGGGCGGGCGTGGCGCCAGGTGGGAGCGCCCGGAATCTCCGTGCCGCCGCGGGTCGGGGGCTGGTTTCTTCGGCGCGGACCCCGCAACCCGGCCTCTGACTCAGCCCCTCGCCCCTGAGGGATCAAAGGAGGGTTGGCCGGAGGGGAGAAGGCCCCCCGCCCCGAGGCTTGGGCTCCAAGCTCCCGGTCCCCAGGGCTTCTCTTTTGGCGAGGAAGTGGACAAAAGCTCCAACGGGTCTCGCTGTGGTATCGCGTCCCAAGGAGGGCGCGCGGGCCCTGCGCGGCGCCAGCTGCTCATGCTATTACCGCGGACAGGGATCAATGCCGCGTACCTTTTAAATGATTGACATATGAACTCTGTTTTCCTCCCAAATTGCTGCCCATTTCCTCCTCAGAATCATTGCTGTTACCAGAAATTGGGGCCCAGTAGCACTGGAGGGTGGAGTGGGGGCGTTGCTCGGAAGAGCGGGTCACCATTTGTGCCAGGTTCTGGGGACCCAGCAGAGGAGACGCAAGGAGGGTCCCTGCCCCGGCTTCTCACCCCGCCCCCTCAGTGATTTGTTGGAAAGCGGGTGGTGGTGGTGGGGTGGGGGTGGGGGTTGGGGGGTTGTCCCTTTAGATAAATGGTCAGAGAAGGTCCTTTCTTTGGGCCAGAGGATTTACTGGCTGCCAGCAGGTCGACAGGGCCTTATTCAAAAAGATGGCCCTGAACTGGGGGAACCAGCAGTGAGGTGTGTGAGGGCCCAGGTTTCAGAGGCATTCAAAGAAGGGGCCCTGCCGGGCTTTGGTGTCCAGGGCATTGGTCTGGAATGACATGGAAGGATCCATGTGCCCAAGAATATCAACTTCTGTTTTAAAAATTTAAAAATATATATATTATTGAGGTGAGATTCACTTATATAAAATTAACTGTTTTAAAGTCTATGATTCAGTGACATTTAGTAAGTACATTCACTATGTTGCCCAACCATTGGCTGTATAAGTTCCCAAACATCTTTATTACTCCAAAAGAAAACCCCACACCCATTAATCAGTAACTTTCTATCCCCCCTCTCCCCAGCAATATGCAAAGTCTCCATGGATTTACCAATTCTGGATATTTCATATAAATGGAATGATACAATATATGACCTTTTGCGTCTGACATGTTTCACTTAGCACAATGTTTTCAAAGTTCATCCACTTGGTAGCATGTATCAGTATGTCATGCCTTTCTATGACCGAATAATCTTGCATTGTATGTTTATACCACATTTTGTTTTTCTATTCATCCATTGATGGACATTTGGGTTGTTTTCACCTCTTGGCTATATCACATAATATTGCTATGAACATTCGTGTACAAGTATTTGGGAAGCTGGTTTCAATTATTTGGGGCATATACCTAGGAGCGGAACTGCTGGATCAGTGGGTAATTCTGTGTTTAAAGTTTTGAGGAATCATGAAACTCAATCAGCTTTTTATTCAACAGATCAGCACATGTCACTACACTGCTTAGAACCCTCCAGTGGCTTCCTCTTACATTAGAATAAAATCCATACTCCTTACCTTGGCCTTTGAGGCCCTACATGGTCTGACTTTGCCAACCTCTCTAACTTCATCCTCCATCTCTCCCTCAATACCCTCCCTCTCCAGTCAACATGGCTCTTTGTACTTCAGGCTTGCCAAAACCATTCCTGGCCCAGGGCCTTTGCACTTGTTTCCTCTTGCCCTTTCCAAGCTGGGCACCTTCCCTTTCTTAGGTTTCTACTCAGATGTCACTCAGAGAAGCTTTCTGTCACCACTGGATCCATGTGATCCTGGCCTCTGTACCACACCACAGTCTATCACCTTATTTCTATCTTCCTTGTGGCAGTAATTAATTACTCCCTAGAAGTACCTTGTTTACCCCTTGGTTTACATGCTTATGGCCTGCTTTCCTTGCTGGAATTGTAAATTTCATGAGCTCAGGGACCAGTCAGAGCTGTGGTGCAAGTAGTACCTGGTACAGAGTAAGACCTCAAATAAATATTTATTGAATAAATAAAAATTCCCAGCCCGATTATCTTTGATAATAATCACTGGAGTGTTGTGGAAATCTTGTTAGCTTTTAAAAAGGAAGTTCTTTCAGCAGTCTCCAGAAATGAGACCCCCAAACAAAGAAGAATATTGACTAAACTCAATGTCAGACCAGCAGTGTCCTTGAGAACTCGGCTGTGGTCCTTCTTACCTGTAGTGTGTGGGTATGTGTCTGTGGGTGGGCGGAAGGGCAGGCAGTCCACTGCATTGATGAAACTGGTCTGATATCCCCGTGCATTGGGTTCATCTGAGACCAGCATCCCAAGCTCTACAAAAGGACTCACAGCTGCCAAGTGGGTAGCTGCAATCAGGAAATTGGTTCCAAGTCCGTATCTGCTAAACTGTGCCCATGTCTTTGTCCCTCTGAGCCTCAGTTTCCTCATCTGTAAAAGAGGCTGCTAACATGTGCTGTGCAGGCTTACTGTCCTCCCTGCCCACACATGAGAACATGGGGAAGTGCTTTGCAAACGGAAATGCTACACACATCAGTTATTACCACAGCCACTCATATGAAAAATACATGTGCCCTGCCCATGCCAAGGTGTGGGCAGGGAGGACAGAGCCCGACAGCCCGGTCACCATCTACTGCAGCCACCCCAGCTCCCTCTCCCACCCTGTTGACCCTGGCCACACTCATGCCTGTGACCCTGGGGTCAACGCCTCCTCTTAATGTCTTTCCATTTCTCAGTTTGCTGACTGGGGTGATTTTCGGTGAGGTCCACATAAATACTTCAAAAATAATTCACGATGAAGAGGAACACTTCTGGAATAGATGATGGCACGACGAATTAAACTCTTTATAGGGCTGAGCGTAAATTATTTTAATGCATGTAATAGATCCACCCAGGGAGACTTGAGCCCCTGCAGGTCATGCCTCTGTGCCCCCAGGGCCCAGAGGGTGGTGGGAGCAGGTGGCTGGGAGCCTGCTCTGCTGGGGTGTGAATCATTTCCCTCTCAGAAGGCCTATTCCCCTAGCACTTAGGTCCTCCCAACCTGAGGAAAGGAACGAGAGGCTTCAGGTCCGGCCAGGCGGAGCCAGGAGCCAGGAGCCAGGAGCCAGATGAGGCAGTGGGAGGGCACTTGTCAGCAGAGACGATGGCCTGACCTGCACCCTGCCTTCCATTCATTGTCTGCTCTTCTTGAGAGGGGTGAGGGATGCTACTATATGATACCAGAGAGTTAAAATTTTTTGTCTCCCCTGAAAACGTTGGGCAGCAAGACTAACGTTTCAGTTCAGGTCATCAACCAGCAACATTTTACATTTAGACTCATTGCACATTAGTGCAGGAAGAAATCTTAGAGATTATTGAGTCCAGCATACCCATTCAAGAGACAAGAAAGCTGAGAGCTCGGAGAGGCGCAGGATTTTGTGCCCCAGAGAAAATAAACACACTGTTGTATCCAAGGGCTATCTAAGCAATATTTATAGAGTGTTATCTAGAGATTGTTGTTGTGGTTTTGTAATTACTGAAGTAGGTTTGTAACCCCAGAGGGAAGAGTTCATTGATTCCAGAATGTGATACCATGACCCCTTATGGTCAGGCAAAGCATAGTAACAGCGTTTTATGTGGACTAGTTGTCTCGTATCTGGGGAGAAGCTTTTATCCACTCAATGTTCAGTGATCATGTATGAGGTCTAAGGTGTGTGCTAGGCATTGACTGTATTACTGTGAGCCAGACAGGCTCACCTGCTTGCAGGAAACTCACAACGGCTTGATGACCTTACAAAGGACCCAAATCAGTAACACGTGCCCTGCACTAGTCTGAGTTCTGGGACAAGTCTCCTTCCACAGATAGCTTCTTGATGGCCTGTTCATCTGTGTCTGCAATCCCACCCTCAGGGATTCAGTCATGCACATCAAAGTCGATGTGATTGAGCATAAGAACAGTGGGAACAGAGAACTAGAGAGAGGAACCACTTCTAGGGGAAGCATTAGGAGGTGAGGCGATGGGCCTTGAATGAAGAATAGGATTTGGATGTGAGGGGCTAAGGGAGAGTGAGGGGGGGAGGTTCTAGGAAGAAGGGTCAGTAAGCCCCAATGCAGAGATCCAAAGATTTCTGGTGGGTTCTGCAACTATTGAAAACAGGTCGGGAAGACCACAGCCAGAAGAGCAGGACGAGGGGTTGAAGGATGAGCTGTCTATAGGCAGGTATGCATAGGATGGCCCCACTGTGTTTTCCGAATATTTCTCATTGTCATGTAGATCAGGACGGGACTGACAGAGTCTGTTGCTGAAAGAAGTTAGGCTGGCTGGTAAGGAAATAGATCACGCTACACGCCAGGAAGACTTACAGATGAAAATTAAAATTGTAGCCCACAGAAGGAATCTTCTGAGGTGGTTCATGATTACAGTCTACAATGGCAAAAATTGAATATCTCACCTCCTCCACTAAGCCTTCCCTATCCAACTCTGGGACAATTATTTCTCTCTGGGCTCCCAAAGCACAGAGAGTTCAGGACTCGCTGCAGTGTTACGTACTGTCATGGTGGGTTCTTTTTGCTTCCACCTAAACTGGACTTGGTCGTTTGAGGGCAGTGGCCTGGGCTGGTTCACTCCTGGATCCATGGTGAACTGTGATGGAAGCCTCATGTCTGCTTCCTGGTTCCATCATGTAAATGACCCAGGTTTAAAAGACAGACTTCCTGAATTTTGGTTCAACATAACCACACCTTCTCCCATTTTAAGTTTCTGGAAAGAAACTACTCAAACCATCAAAAATATAGTTGGCTATAAATGGCAAGCTGTTACCAAGGCTGTCACTCCAGAACCATACTCCTGCCCCTCCCTTGAATAGAAACCAATAACTCATCTAAATTTCAGAAGGAAACTGCAAAGAAAAAAAACAAGAAGGGTTAGAACCAACTAGGTCCAAGATGGTGGAAGATGCAACTTCCAGTAGGCCTTGAGCCTCATTATATGCTCATTGTAATACATTAGCATATGCTAAATGACACACCCACAGGCACCATGACAGTTGACGATTGCCATGACAACAACCTGAAAAGCCCATACAAGGCCTGAAGGGAGAGTTGCATCACTTCCAGGTCCAAATCACACCCCTGTTCTCAGATAACTCATGAATATTCATTCCTTCCACTCTTTCCAGTTCCCTCACTTTTACCTCGACCTTCCTATATATTTGGTGTCTCTGCCGGAATTGGGTTGAGAAGCTGATCTGTGAACTAGGTTCACGCTTCTCCATTCTTTGGCCATTGAATAAAGCTTATGCTGTTCCAGTCTCAGAATCGGTTTCGTTATTGGCTGCGTGAATCTGATTGGAAAAAGAACCTCCCTGGCCAAGGTGGGGTCTCTGCCCAGGCTAGGACCCTGGCGCCGGTCTGGTTGGCCAATTCGGTAATGAAGTTGGTTCAGAGCCAGAATGGCATATCTTTTAAAGCCTTAACACAGTGCCTGGCATCGGTGTGCATCCAATCAAGTTCTGCAAAATAAGCACCACCGTGGAGCCGTAGCTCATGTTAACGCCCTGCCCACATCCCCTTGACTCACCCTCTGCAGCCGTGGTGTGGGGGACAGTTCCCAGCCTCTGACAGCTTCCCCGCGTAAAGAACCATAGGAGTGTGCCCAGCTGCAGGGACTCCTGACAGTGCTGGGGATTTAATGCCTCAGAGAAACCACCTTCAGGCAATGGGAGAAGAGAGGCAGGGAATAAATACCAGCACTGGGTTCTCCATAGTCCTCAAAGGTCCTTCCCCTGGACTGAGCCCCAGTTGCCTGCAGCAGCAACCTGCCCATCACTGGCCCGTCACTGCACTGGTACTGGCTTTCCTCTCCTCCCTGTTTCACGTCCCCACTCCTCAAGTGTATTTCCTGGGATCCTCTTAATGAACTACCTGCGCTCATGTCCTTGTCTCACCAAGAATCTGCTTTTTAAGGGAACCCAAACCAAGGCAGGAGCGAAACACGTAAACATACAGATGTTGAATGAAGGAAGGAATATAAATGAACAAGTGAGTGAGTGAAATGATGGAGAGATGGAGGAATCCAAGAGCAAACTGTGCCCATTCCACGTCTTTCCTGAGCTGGGCTGAGAACAAGTGGATGGAAGGAAGGCTGTGTAGGTCCTTCTTGTAGTACAGACTCGGGTGGACAGCACTGTCTCAGTGGGCTTGTCCCTGCACTGCCACGAGGTGCCAGGAGGCGTCTGTGTCCAGCAGGTGCACCCTAGTGGGCGACTGGCTCTGACCATGGCTTCCAGGACGTTCTTTGTTGTGGCCGGTCTCTGCTCCATTCCACCTGGAGCCCAAGGGAACTCCAGTCCCGATGATGGAGGCAAGTCACCTCGGAGAGGGAAAGGAAACCTCGGTGATCTGTGTAGGCAGTCGAGTCTTGTAAAAATAACACAAAGGCCCAGATCACTGGGTGGGGGGCGGGGGGAGGTGGAGGAGCTGGGAGAGTGAGTTGAGGATCGGGCACCTCGCCCAGATGGCGCCTGCCCACCCTGTCCATTCTGATGCGAGGACAGGAACGCAGCACGCACCTGAAGGCGGAAACAGAAGGCTCCTCCGAAGACTGGACGGAGAAAGCCAGACGCTGCGGCGCAGCCAGGCTTCTCCGGGTACCGGCTGTGAGCGCTGCTAAGAATAGAGCCGGGCGGACAGAGTCTCTGCGCAGGAGCCTCGCGAACACTGGGGGCTCCTGCGCGGAGCTCCACTCTGCCTTCTTGGGCTGTGCCGTGGCCTCAGAGTGCCTCTGCCCCCTCTACCTCCGGAGCTGCGGGCGGAGCAGTCATTCTCGAGAGCAAATGGTTCATCATTTGTAGCAGGAAAATGGCCTTCCCTTCCTGCAGGGGGCTATCACAGTCACTTTGCAGCCACTGTGATTCTGGTTGCTACGCATGCACTGAGCATCTATTGTGTGCATCGTCTATGCGTGGCGCTGAGGGACACAGGGGAGAGAGAGGACAACCCCACCCTTGGAGAGTTTGGAGGCTCCCTGGAGAGACAGGGCCATCAGGTGGGGCAGGGAAGAGAAGTTGCCCGAGGAGGGAACTCAGAAGAGGTTACCTCGAATGGAGTGAGGAGGGAGCCGCCAGGCTGAGCAGGGTGTGGCTGGAGAAGCAGGATGGAGGCTTGGCGGCGCCGGGGCCCAGAGAGTGAGGAGTGTCCTTGGGCTCAGAGCAGCCGAGCTGCCCAGGAGACTGCTGGGCTGGTGCTGTGAAGCCAGCAGTAAACGCTCAGGGGCAGCTCGCTGGGGTGGAGGAACAGGCCACAGTGCTGCACAAGCTGGGCAGGGGTGCATCCTGCCCAAGAGGGAGAGGAAGGCTGATGTAGGAGGTGGATGGGCTCCTTCCAGAAATTTGGCAGTGGAAGGTAAGGTCAAGGTTGGGGTCAGTGGAACATGAGGACAGGCTGGGGGGGCTGCTTGCGTGGGGTTAATCTACCTCACTAATGCTGTCAATTAAGAAGGCCCCTCGGGGCTTCCCTGGTGGCGCAGTGGTTGAGAGTCCGCCTGCCGATTCAGGGGACACGGGTTCGTGCCCTGGTCCGGGAATATCCCACATGCCGTGGAGCGGCTGGGCCCGTGAGCCATGGCCGCTGAGCCTGTGCGTCCGGAGCCTGTGCTCCGCAACGGGAGAGGCCACAACAGTGAGAGGCCCGCGTACCGCAAAAATAAAATAAAATAAAATAAAATAAAATAAAACAACAAAAAAAGAAGGTCCCCCCAAGTTACACAGCCAGCACCCCGACCAACATTTATCAGACACGATGCTTGTCTTTCCGCTCTCAGGAAACCCATAACCTGCTCGTTACGTTGAGAAATTGAACTCTCCTCAGAGTTGCCCCTCTAGTCAAATCCTGTGGTTTGAACAGGACAGGAGCTAAGGGGGTGAATTTGTAGAGGATGGTGACCAACGCCAGGGTTCAGCCACGGATGGGGAGACTTTCTATGGGCCAGGCTCACTAGTCCTCTCAGGAGGGGAGGCTTAGCTGTGCCCAGGGAGCTCTGCAGGGGCCGCCATGTGCTCCAGAGCAGGCCTGGCTATAGCCCAGCGATGCTGTTCTTTGTGGCCGGGTATGCTTGCTGGACAGAGCAACCTGCCGGCCCTGAGTCTCGGTGAGGAGGGGACATGCTGAGGAGCTGCTGTGCCTGGTGTCTCAGGGTTAGGTGACAGAGTAAGGACACTGACCTTAGTCCAATCTCCAAATGTCCTCTAAAGAGCCTTCTCTGTAATAGATATTTACCCCGGGCTCCTTCCTGTGTGGAAGCTCATATTCTTGGAGGAGATAGAGAAATAAATCAACAGTTTTAAGGAATCCCATCTCAAAGGCCAGAATGAACTGCAGTGATTTTACTGTGATGGCCCCAGACACAGGGCCTCAGGCTCTGCCCACCGCCCTCCAACATCAGGGCCCAAAGGGGTGAGGGCAGCAGGGACCCTCGCTTCCCTCACACCACTCAGCACCTTCTGGTTGGCGGGATTTAGGAACTGTCGTCCCCAGCAGAGTGACCGGTTTGGTGTCGGCCTGGCAGACGCCGTGAATGCCTCGCGGGCCAGCTCTGCCTGTGCCCCTCCTTCCTGAACTCTGGCTTGCTGCTTCTGACCAGTGTTGGCCTCCTCTCCCTTACATCTTTTAGAACTCCAATTTTACAAGCTGTTGGTCTTGAGTGTGGACTGTTGCATTTTATTAATTTGAAAAAGAATTATTTTTAATGTCTCCTATAGCTTATTCTCCCTCCCACAGCTGCACCCTCAGGGAAGGGCACTTTGCGTTCCTCTTACTGTCCAGAGTAGAAGTGAGGGCTGCCTTCTGTGGGCAGCGTGGGCTGCAGAGCGTCGCAACTAAACCTCATGGTGCTTCCCTTGGGCTGAATCAGTATTTGGGGAGTAATCACTGTGCCGTATATAGCACTTTCAGTGACCCCCAAACAGCCCCTGGTGCCCTGCACAGAACTGACCAGTTCCACTGGCCAGAACCATTAAAGGCCCATTACCAAGGTGGCAACAAACTCTCTTCTTAGAATGTCTTTCCTTCCTTTCTGTAAAGGAGGCTTTTCCCCTGCGGGTGGTCTGTGTGGTTGTGGAGGTGCTCCTATCCCTGCCGTAGGGAGGGCTCTTTGCCACGCAAGGCCTGACGACTCAGCCCTCATTACCTGGGTCCCCAGGCCCACATGCTTAATTTCTTTATTTGCTCCCAAATCAGTGTCTTCAAAGCCAGCCACCCCAAGAAGCTCTTTCTTGTCTATGCTGTCTCCCCCCAGCAGCCCTTCAAGATTCGGTGTACACCCTTCCCTTCTCCCGGGGACCCGCCTTGCCTCCTGTGGGCCTCAGTGATCTCTGCTCCTCTGAGCTCCTAAGTCACTTCTGATCTGAGCAGCATGGCTGGCTCAGCACCTGACGACAACTGGCCTGGCTCTAACCAGCCTCCCTGCACTCAAAGAGCTCCAGGGAGCAGGCTCTTGACTCACTCTTCCTGTGTATCCTTGGGGTACCCAGCATGGGAGGAGGGATCAGTAAGTGCTTGCTGAGGGGTTGGCCAGTTGATAGAGAGATGGCCGACTGGCCCCGCAGTCTGTGTAGTTTGGTGAATTGGGGGCTCTTTAGGAATTTCCAAGATCAAAACGGGCAGGAGAAGGATGAAGTTGCAGGCACCACGGAAGCAGATCTTCCTACAGGTCTCCCGCCCTGCAGCTGTGGTGCCCCACGTTTGCAATCCCAGAACCGCAGACCTAGTGACACAGAGCAGTAAATCCTGCCCACCAGCCACCTATCAGCACCGTTTAGAAAAGCCCCTTGCCCGGTAATAGGATCATCACTTAACCGATGGCTGCATTCTATATGAGGGGCCCTTAGCATCTCAAATAGCCTTGTGTGGGCCTGAGCAAATAATGTGCATTATGCTTATGTTTGCATATTGGCTAAGGAGGCTGACTGGTTTAGGGATTGCATTGTAATTCTAAAGGCCCCTTCTGAGGACACTGTCATTAAACAGAGTATGTAATTTAAAACAGAAATAACAGCAATGGCACAATCTGTTAACTTTCTTACCCTTATTAGACAATGGTCAGTGATAAGTCCATGTGAGTTGACTGCCTGCTTTTTCCTTTCCTATTGTTGGTTTCCCTTCTCTACCAGGTGGGAGTTTGTGTTGAGTCTCAACTCTGCCTCATAATCAGTGTGTGACCTTGGCCAGGTGGCTGACCCTCACCTCTGCGGGTCTGTTGTGAGGAGCTGTGCACCACGCGCCAGCCATTCTCACGGAGGATGCAGTGATGCACACGCGTGTGTGGGCGAGCCGTGATAATGGATGGACTCGGCCTTTCGGTTCACTGCAGTATCCCCTAAAGTAGATCATTATTCTGTATGGAATAAATAGTGTTATCGGGCTGATATGCTTAAGGCTAATGAGCCCATGTCTAGCATCTGAGAAGCCAGATAACAAGACATGTTTTTCTCCATTGGCTTCTATTGATGTATTAATTAATGAAATCCAAAGATTCCTCTTTGTGCTGGAGGAGTGTTTAAATCACTCCTGAGCTGTATGTGGCTCATCTTCCCTCCTGCTCCCAGATGCTGCAGAGGGCTGGGGAAGGGCAGCCGGGTCTTCCTCTCTGGCCTGGCCCGGGCAGGAGCAGGTCCAGCCAGGAGGCAGGCCCCTCCTTCATCGTTAGCCAGGGAGGACCAGCAGAGTAGCCGGGGGATCTCGGGTCCAGGCCTGCCTCGGAGCTCAGCCTCTGCTTCATCTCATTTCCTTTGGTATTTCTGGCTTCAAAAGAGCCCCAAGACATGACCTCTCAACTGGCTGTTTTTGTATTGATTGAAAAACTGCCCAGGAACAAGTCCGAGTCCTGGGTGAGGCTATCCGCACACCGTTTGTTGGTTTGTTTTGAGTGACCACCTACTACCGTGAGTGGCAGCATGGAGAAAGTCACAGTGTTGGTTCTAGACTTGACCCCAGCACTGAGTAGCTGCAGAAAATTAGTTGTTAAAAGTCTCTAAGTCTCGGGGCTTCCCTGGTGGCGCAGTGGTTGGGAGTCCGCCTGCCGATGCAGGGGACGCGAGTTCGTGCCCCGGTCCGGGAGGATCCCGCATGCCGCGGAGCGGCTAGACCCGTGAGCCATGGCCGCTGAGCCTGCGCGTCCGGAGGCTGTGCTCCGCAACGGGAGAGGCCACAACAGTGAGAGGCCCGCGTAACCACAAAAAAAAAAAAAGAAAAACAAAAAAGTCTCTAAGTCTCAATTTCCTTGTCCATGAAACAGAGACAATACTACTACTACTACTACTAATGCTGATACTAAGGCTAATACTAATATATATCCCAAAGCATTGTTTGTGACGATTACGTGACCTAGCGTGTGTGATGAAGTTCCTGGAATAGGGTGTGCATAGAATAAATAATTAAGGGCCACAGGGATGATTATTCTTTGTAACAGTGACGATACATCTTATTAAATATAGAATGGGAGAAATAAGATTGGTGAAAAGGTATTTCTTAGAAAAATGAAATTGCATTATTTTTCATACCTTCTAGTAACCTTCGCTTCTCTTGTAATCTGTCAAGAAGATATCTTAAGGAACCTGCTTCAATATTTAAATTCAGCGTTTGATTAGCCATTTATTTTCCATACAAAAGGAGAAAGGCATTTGAAAAAAGTTGCTGTCAAAGTGGCTTACACTTCTTTCAACAACTTTGCTAGAAACATTGATTTGTATCTTGGCCCCCCAAAGTAACCATGTACCCCTGTACCCCATAGGGAACTCTGTCCCCCTGCACACCAGTCCAGACCTATAGTCAAGTGCCGGTTTCTTTGCAGTGTGCTCTCTCACACATGGAAATTCCCAAGACTGCCATTGTCACCTCCCAGCCTACAGGAGCAATGCAGCCTCAGAAGCTCCGTATTCCAGCTACTGCTGCTCATCCCTAGGGTTTGGTGTGGCAGAGCCTCCAGGGAGCATGGTGTGGTGTCATGCATTTCACTGGCCTGTAATCATACAGCGATGGGCTGTAACACGACCACGGGAGGCGTGTGACACAGGCCCTGGGCCTCCACAGCAAACCTGTGTGTCTTCCCCGATTCCACTATTGACGATGGACAGAGGGCACCCCCTACGCATTCCTTCACTTCCCGCACCTGCTGGCGGAACATCGTGAGGACTAGTGCCCCTCAGCGCCCACCACCACAGCCCCCAAACCTTCTTTTCCCTTCTCATTTCATATACCTAATGTTTTGCAACTCAGACTCTATTTAGAATCAATAACCACTTAGAATTAAAATTCGAGCCAAACTATAAACCATAAAAGCCCCTGATTATTTCATTAGTAATTTGCTAATTGGCATTAGATATTTAATTACACATTCCAAATATCTGATGAATTATTTCAGCTCCGCATAGAAAGCCAGTGATGGGGTCTACATTTTTCAGGAAACGTAAACCCAGAGAGATAACACCCAGGAAGCGTTAGTATCTAAATGTGCCCGAAGCCTGAAAGGGTTTTGCCCTTTCTTTGAAGGCACCTACCCAGACAGTCGTGAAGTCTAGCCTGGCATCCAGGGCCGGGCCTGTACCTCTCCCAGGCTTTCTTCATCAACGGCACTTTCTGTTCACCCTCTTCTTGTGGAGACATTATCTCTTCTGCTTTGATCTGCTTCCCACAACATAAGGTGATTTCCCCACCCCCCACCCCTGCAAATCCTCCTGATGGGCTGTTTTTGACATGGATAAGAAGGCGTCAGGCTCTCACCCCTCACCCCCAACCCTGCCTCTCGCCCTCCCATCCACCTAGCAGCAGGCCCTGTCTGCATCGGACACCAGGTGGCCCCCACAGCCTTCTTAGAATGGATTTGCATTCCATATCACTCCGTCGTGGCTCCCTCCCTTAAGGTGTGGGAGGGCTGTTTCCCTAGAAGAAAAAAAAAAAAAGATAATTTCAGTACATGAAAAAATGCACAAATGTTCATTTCTGTTTCTTCTGGGATTCTTCTGACAATAAATGGGCACTGAATTCATGCCGTGCTGATAGGGTGTCCTGCTCCTCAAGTGTGCCTAGGAGCCCAGGACCCCAGTCTATTGGTCACCAACCTGATGGACCAAAGTCTCCATGGGATGATTCACAAGTGATGTGGATGATAGCGTACTTAAAGCTGGGTGTATTTCTCAGTCTGCCCGTCCCTCTGCAGACATTGGCTTGTCTCTCTGCCATGTGGATAGACTGAGAGCTGAACTGGACCTAAAAGGTACAACAGCACAGCCGCTCCCACACTGCTCTCGCCCTGTGCCAGACCAAGGGGAGAGTAAGATATATTTGTCACATTGAATCCTCGGTTATTCTCATAACAGATTGCGGCAGGAGGCCATATGTGGAACTTCCAGTGACCATTGCAGAGAAGGACGCCCAGGGAGGATGAACAGATAACATGGAGGAGAAAGCTGCATCCCACTCTCAAACCTGCAATCTGGACCAGAAGGAAGATGTTGGCTCTTAAAGGGCCAGACGTATCGCAGTGCAGTGCCTGTGGAGGACAACACCCCCCGTTGTGTACCCACACCTCATCCAGCTACATTTCTCAGATGCAGAGAGGTATGTCCTCAGGAATTAAATCAAGGACCCCAATAGCCCTTACATGAATGCCCATTTCCTCACAGGCAGACTTGCTCCAAATTAAGTGCAGCCATTTTGGAATATCTGTGCAGGGAGGCACATGAATCTTGAAGACAGGGGAACCTCTGTGTCTGTTGACAAACACCCTTGGAAGGTAGTAGAAGGAACAGAGAGAACCCGTGTTCTGAGCACTGGCCCCAGTTGTGCTCCTAAATGGACCTCGAGAGCATTGCTTAACTTCTCAGGTGGCTCAGCCAGAAAATAGGCATGGTGTGTCCCACCCAGCTCATCTGTAGAGGGGATCCACCAGCCATGAGGTCTTGGGAAAGTCAAAAGCACCAAACCCCACGAAGGGTGGAGAGGGGGTGGAGGCAGTGGAAGTCGGCTCACTGGGCCATTAGCTTTCCCACTCCTTATCTGGCTTCTGAGCTTTACAATTTATTTGTTTTTAACGAGCCTGTGTAAATGGATATACCAATTTTTATGAGAAGCTACCTCAAATCCCTTTGGAAATAGGGTGGGTATAAAATAAAAACCAATAAAGTAATTTTTCAATAGAAATCTAGTTCTAATGATCAACACAGAGGAGGCTCTTTTCTCCTCTCTGGACCTGGAACCACTCTGAAATAGTGATGCTTCCAGAGAGTGAAGTTTGTCCTGTCCCCTGAAACCCCAGGATGAGTGTTATGGAGGAGAAGGTGCAAATCAGCATACAGCAGCCTTAGGGCATGTTCCCCACAGGGCTGAGTCCGACCTCCAAGCTTTGGCCTTAGCTTTGACCTCGCCTCCATCCACACCACAGCCTCAGGGCCCCCCAGAGCATCCTCACCCTAACCCTGACCCTGCCCACCTCTCTTTCTGGTCAGCACTACCATTTCCACCACTTCCCAAATCCTTGGAAGAATCAGGTCTTCACTGGCTCAAGATCAATGTTTAACAACTGAATAAAAGAGAAAATGCCATAGTTTAATTGGAAACAAAGAAGGGACTATAAAGATATCTTTATCATCTGGATAAATCTCAAAGTCAAGGTGTGACAGGTCTGATTAACTGATTGAGCTGATTCACTTTGCCTGGCTTGCTTCCTTCTCCAGCTTCCGTTTTCAATCCTGTAAGACCTTTAGGGACAACAGAAGGGCCATCTCCTATAGGAAGCCTTTCCCGATCCCCAGCCAGAATGCACCCTAGGGTCTCTGGCACTTCTTCCTTAGACGCTAATTACCCTTTGAGTAATGTTGGCTGTGTATATGCTCCTTCCTTCCAGGGGACACAATAGCTGAGCTGGCTTCCTCTGTGTTTGCCCCACAGCCTAAGGCCTGACACAGTTAGGTGTTCAATAACTCTTTTGGTTTGGAATGACTGGGTGAATGAAATAAACTGCAGACACCATCTTTGGGAGCTGGAGCGGAAGAGCCTCTTGCATATTGAGATGCCACTGACTGCCCTAGAGAACATAGTGAGGTCGGTCCTACACAAGTCCAATGTCAAAGCTTTTGCCTGTGGACCCAGACGGTGTGTGGAAGAAAGTAGCCAGAAAAGAGGATGGGGAAAAGGCACTACTGGAAAGGCCAAGGCAAAAAGTCACTGTCCCCTGAGGGTGAGAGGGACCTCGGTCCTCGGGGCTGGCCTTCCAATCTGACAAGAAGGTCAGAACGACGGTGGCTGGTGAGACTGGGAGATGCTGGGAACAGCTACCCCAGGCCAAACACCATCCAAAGAGACTCTTCACATGTAGTGTTCCAACTTTGGATCCTTGCCTTTAAGGTCTTTGAACTTTTGAAGTGCTTTTCTGTCCTGGAGATAGGCCCTTGAGATCGGGGGCTTGGGTGAGGGAGGACACCTTGGGGATGTCAGGTCCCAGGGGATGGGAGAGCATTGAACAGGAGGTAAGTTTCCAGAGGGGAAGTTTTGTGGATTTCCATAAAAATGCCTGGTTCCAGATCACTGTTGGGTAGGGATCCAAATAGAGGCCACCTACTCCATGATCGTCTTCTGGGCACGTGCAAGGTCACTGTGTCTAGGGATCTTAACAGACAAGAGTGTATCATTTTCCCCAGGTTGTACAAACACACACACCCACACACAGACCCTTACCTACATACCCTAAGATTGTGAAGAAGATGAAGAGCTATGATGTGGCCTCTTCTCTTAAAACATCCTGCCTGTCTCCCCCTCACACATATGTACAACTGAACACTGTGTGTCAGACACTGTGCCGGGGGTCAGCAAAAAAGCAGCATTGTCCCTGCCCTCATGGAACTTACAGCCTAGTGGGAGAGACAGACACCAATCAAATAATGGAGACACACACTCATCACCAATAAAAGGGGACCTTTGCTAGGAAGGACAGAAAAGGCCTTGAATTGAGGAGAATAGATAATAGGATATCACCTGATCCAGGTGTGGGAGAGAGAGAAGTCAGAGTAAGCCTGACCAACCATATTTCCATATAATAGAGGAAAATTACATAAAAGTGACTGAGTTCACTTCTGCCTTCTGAGGATGTGTGTTTGTAAGGGGTAGGACGGCGCAATTCATATGAGCAAGGAAATAACTTCCCTTTTTCTGGGAGCTAAAATTTGGAGAGGATGGCTTAGCCAGTGGTACAGCTGCTGAATTTCAGAATAGGCCTGTGCGTATGCAGATGGTGGGCAGTGGGGCCTGGCACTGGGTCTGGGGTCAGAGGGAGAGGGGCTAACTTGCTTCATGTAATAAGGTGCTAGGATTTATTATGAATTCATTTATTTGGGTTGCTGGAGTGTCAATGAACTAGGGAGAGAGAGGCGTTCTGGTAATAAGGGAACAAGTGAAATCCAAGTTTGTGGAAAGGATGAGAGCTTTTTAAAGAAGAGAGAAATCTATTATTTATTTTTAAATTCTCTGCTATGTGGAAGTGCAATGCCCTCTTCTGGACATCCCACCCCCCGCAACTCTCCTACTCCTGCATCATTAGTAAAGCTTCCGCCAGGAAGTGATACTTTAGATGGGAGGTGGAAGGGAGTTCAAGAGAAATCAGAGGGTTTGGCTGACAGTAGAAGCCGGGTAGAAATAAAGAGACACCAGAAGCTCCTGAATTTGGCTGAAGCTAGAAGTTGGAGTCCTCGGCCCTGGGACTCTTGGGAAGGATTTTGGACTCGCCCCAGGTCACGAGGTTGGGGCTGGGGCTGCTGCTGCTGTGCCATCTGGATTACATTAAAGTTGAGAACTGGGGATGGAGAACCTTTTTACTTGTCTACATGGGACTCACACTACTACCGTAAAGGTTTTAAAATCTGAACACTAGTCAGATTTTAAAGGGGAGAAAAATCAGAATTCCAGGATTGTTTTAAACAAAACCTTTCATTAAATCTGAGTAGGTTGAGCAACTGGCACTAATGGCTAAAAAGGATGGACAAGTGGGTGTCCTGCTGAACCGCTTTCCTGAAGGACCAGGACCATTTGTACTAGCGTGGTGAGTGCCGGCATCCCCAGGGTGGGACTGAGACGCTTGAAAGCTGCTTGTCTTAAAAGGTTCTAAAAATGGTGCCCCACAGTGCACATGGCCCATGCTCAGCAAATCCTTTGTGCAGACAGAGCAAGGTACGCTCTGCCTACTCCTTATCTGAATTTCCACTTATTCCAAACTAATTCGGAGCATATTAATAAAACAACTGTATCAGGAGTCCTGTGGCCCCCAAATCAACCTGGTAGATCCAGCATGGGGATGTGCTTCAACTTAGCGCCTTCAGGCTGGCTGTGGTTTCTACAGTCCCCCAGGGAGTCCAGAGACAGAGCCTGCCTTTGCAAGGGAGTGTCCTTGAGAACTGGAAGAGTGATTCAGTAGGAGCATTTACACAGGGCTTCCCGGCAGTGGCACTGTTGCCGTTACAGGCCCAATAATCTCTTTGTCCTCGGGGCTGCCTGGTGCATTGCGTCTGCAGCCTCAGCCTCTACCCATCAGATGCCAGTAGCTCGCCCACCCTGCCAGAGTGACAACCAAAGATGTCTCCAGACGTTGCCAAGTATCCCTTGGGGGGTAAATTTGCCCCATGGTTGAGAATCATTGATCTGGCAGAGGCAACTCATAAGAATCTGCCTTCAAAGGGCTTAAAATCTGCAATGAAAGGCAAGCCAGAGCCCAGGCTCAGAGGCCGAAAAGGCAGAAGACCCTGGGGAGAGAAGCGCCTGCATTTGCGAACTTTAATAACTCTCCTCGTGATTCCAATTCCAGCCAGTCTTTTCTGCTTTCCTCTTTCCTAAGGACTATATTTCTGAGGTCCCAGGTGACACATTCGACTCATTAAGGCTTCTTAATTCCCACATGAATTATTGCTGGAAGGGTCTGAAGGCCCAGTATCTTGCCTTATTACACCTGTAGTTATGAGCAGTAACTATGGCCTTTATTACAGCATTCAGCACCAGCCATTAAATTCGAGGCATGAAAATGATTATTTCACACCCAAATCCACTTACCATTGGCACATTTCCACGCATGTTCTCATACCAAACCCAGCCTCAGGAGCACGCCCGTCACAGGCCCTCCCAGATGCCAGGGCCTCTGTGCTATGACACCCTGTTTACTGAGGCTGCCTGTCAATCATTCTTCATGACTGTTTAGAGAGTCCAATTTCTAGGTTTCCTAAGGTATAGGCATTCGCTAATATTTCAATAAATAAAGCAAAAGCTAGTGCTGTCACTCTCTCCCATTTCACCAAAGGATCTTTCTTTTCCCTATAGAAACGCAGAAGGGCTAAAACCTTCCTTGTTTAGCTTGGGGCTAAACACACCCTACACGAAGCAGAAAAATCATCTAATTTTTTCAATGAAAGCCTGTGCCAGTCAAAGACATTCTTAGCTACTCACACTTAAAAGGCATCAAAAATGTACAAATATTGGAATCCTCAGCCTCGACAGGCAAGTTACCATGTACAGAATTAGGAAAGGGAACCGAATTAAGAGAGAGTGTGCAGAATGCCTTCCACATGTCAAGGAAGACGTGGGTGCGGCTTCATTTTAATGTTTTTGATTTCCCCGATAACAAGGAAATTGTCCTCGTTTTCACTGGTAGATGTTCTTAAAGGTTTTAAAATCTGAATATTGATGCTGCTCAGTTGTGCAGTGTATAAATGACTTTTGACAAATCTGGTGGCTTCCGTTCTGAGTCCACTGTTGAAAATGGAAAGAGCAGTGGCCGACGGGAACCTGGGAAAGGTCGGGGACACTGCAAGGAAGGGAAGAAAGAGGGGAGAAGCATCCTGGCAACAAAATCCTCCCCTCCCACGAAAGAGTTAACAGAAAGAAATAAAATCAGATATGTGTAGCCTCCAGACGTCCATTAAAGTGCAGAATGCTGTTTTCTATCACAGATTATATGCCAGATGTTCAAACTATCTCTAATCATTGCAGATGTAATGGAGTAGAATGTTGCAGTTTGTGAGTTTACTGGCATTAATCCTATATACCGCACAAGGGAAAAGATTTTAAATATATAATTATATCTCATTAATACTCAGGTTTTATTCCCTTTCAATGGAACAGGACTTATTAAAGCAACCATTTACCGCATGTTTTCTTTCAGTATTTGGCCCTGGCATCATCCTGTGTGCATTCGACGTGTAAATATGTACTAACCTGGGTGCACAAAAACACCCAGGAATGCTTGTGTGTCCTCTGCTACCCAAATTCACTTTTATATGCATGAGATGTTTTTATATTGTAAATTGATAAGAGGGACTTAACCGCATGCATTCTGAGTTGCTACTTGGGTTTTCTTCATGCCAGAAATATTTGTACTTCTTAATTTGAAAGGAAATTGCCTGTGCTCCAGCTTTTTATGGCATGTTGGGACAAGGTGCACCCTGGGCTCTGGAGAGGCCCTTCGTTGAGTGTGGGTGAGAGCAGAAACCTTGCTTGGAGCCCACATTCTCCCAGGTCCTCACCAGATGCACCAAAGGACTGAGAAAGTTATTTTTTTATTTTATTTTTGTTTTTTTTCCAGAGAATTGCCATGGTTAGAATGTACCTCCAGGGGGATGCTGGGATGAGGAATAAGGAACTTCCCTCTTGAGCACCCTCCGTCTTTCTCTCAAATAAAATGACACCCTTTTCACCAACCCACTAAATTGGTTTGAGATGTTGAGTGCTAGCACCAAGCTACTTCTGGGCTAAAAGCCAGCCTCCTCCTTGCTGGAGCACGCTCACGGTGGTGTCTGTACCTGCTTCCCGCTGCAATCACTGGCTGTCCTCTCTCGCCTTCTCCCAGTGAGCTCAGCATCCTCTCTGCTCCAAGAGGCAGGTTCCCTCAGCGGGGGCCAAGCTGGCCCCATGGGTGGGTGGATGCCCACTCCCAGAGCTGGGAAATGCTGGGGGCTTGCTTCTTCATAAGCAGAGAGACTGAGTTTTCAGGAACCCTATTTTTCCTCTGGACTAACTCTTAATTCACATACAATGATTTATTCGATTTTTCTAGTAATGGACTCCCAGACTACAGGGGCCATATCCGCCTTGGTCTCTGAATCCCTCATGCCAAAAACAGTGCCTGATACATCACGGGCTTTTCCTACCTCTTTCTTAAATGAGAGAGTAAAAGAATAAATTAATGGAGAGTCTAGGCCTTTTGGGAAAAGCTGAGTGGGGCTGACAATTTAATACAATGTCCTTAGCTATCACGTTTGGCGTGGAAGAGAGTTTGATGGATTCTGCAGTAATGAGATTGACAAGACAGATGGTCATTGCCAGGAATTCAGCAGAGGCCAGGGCGATAGAGAGGTAAGAGGTCCGTATCAGATCTGGGTGGTAGGAGCCATGGGAGCTCAGTTGTGGTTTGAGTGCCTTGGGGACTAGACGATGGTCGGGTGGAGGGCCTGCGAGGTGCAATCCTGAGGTGGAGTGGCCAGAGATGGCTGGGCGCACCTGGGGGCCCCAGAAAGTCCCAGAGGGGTGTTGAGGGACGAAGTGGGTGTAGCTGCAATAAACAGGCAAGAGGATTGGGAGAAGAGGGGAGGAGTCCACAGGTGTCTCTGAAATGATTCAGCTCATCAAATTCCTCTGACTTCCAGTTTTGTTGTTTTTTTTTTTTTTTTTAATATTTAAGTCATTTCTGGATACTGCCAACTGGATAGACAGTCTCAGCCTCTGTCTCTCTTGCTTCTCTCCCTCTCCTCTTCTCCTTCCCCATTCCTTGTGAGACACTAAGACCAATAGGGGAAACAAACAAACAAAACAAAACAGAACCCTGAGTATTTGCCTCCTGAGAGAGAGCTGGAATGGGCAGACTCAGACTGTTGTATGGAGAGAAATGCCCAGGTTAGAATCATGTTAGAGAAGGAGTTGGTGGAGGGCAGGAGGGGGGGCTCGTCTTCACTCTCTTCTCCTGTTTTGGAGTCCTGAGGATGTGAGAGCTCCAAGGCCAGGAGTGGGGCCTGGGCTGGGGAGCAGCTGGGAGCTGGAGCAGGGGTCCCAGGGGAGGTCAGGCAGGATGAGCAAGGTAGGCCACATCCCACAGCTGCCCCCACCCCCAAGGACCAGCAGTCAGTCTCAAGGACCTGGAGCTGGAGGATAACAGCTGTCGGGTCCAGAGGGTGGGGTTGGCGCTGGGGTGAGGGGAATGGCAAGTGAGGGGTAGTTCCTTTAGGAACAAGAGCACAGTGATACAGGAAACATAGAAAAGGTAAGATGGAGGGTGGTCACGTCAAAACAAGGACAACTGGAGAACTCTACTGGACAGGGAAGGAAAAGAAAGTTGACCTGGAATACTGAAGAATCCAGCAGTCTGGAAAAGTGGTCTCATGCATTTAGAAGGAGGACAGCAACCCTGTATAGTTATTTTTCTGTTCAAAGTCGGTCTCCAATACAGGGCCATTTACTCTGGGTGGGAGGGAGCTGTCTCTCATTGAATACCAGCTTAATGCAGAAAGGAAGCATAAAATGGGTGAATTAATAGGTAATTGATCAAAATAGATACATGCCAAGATTCATCACACAGGAGTGTGCGGATGAGACTTGAAAGTTCTAAAAGGTGTGATGTGTCAGGTTGCCCGAGGGGACATGCACGCAGGTGGTAAGGATTTGGAGCTCCATCCAACTAGTTGTTGGGGTGGTGGTGGGTGGCAGGGGACATGGGCTGGCCTCTCCTCTACACAGGTGGTCCTGAGGAAGTCGCCTTGCCTTGGTGACTTGCCTTGGAGGCCTGAGTGGAGGTTAGGCTGGCGGGAGGACGCCGCGTGCAGCCAGGCTGCAATTCCACAGTGGGGACAAGAGTTCTCCACACAGCCCTGTGCCAGGGTCTGGTGCGGGGCAGGTGCTTCACGTGAGCTGAGTGAGGGATGCATTCACCCTTCACAGTTGGGACTGGTCGGGACACAAAATGAAAATTACCAGGGGGTGTTGACAGACATTCCTTTTCTGCCCAGCTCAGCTGAATTCTCTCCTGCTTCCGCACTTAAAAGGGGCCATGCATCTGCATCTTTCTCTTCCATTGGACTCTGAGCCCCCGAGGTCAGGGAGCCTAGGACTGCGGGCTCTGGAGCCCGGCTGGCTCTGCTCATCAAAGAGGTCCACCTGCTACTGGCTCTGTGACCACAGGCAAGTTCCTTAACCTTTGTATGCATCCCTGTCATTGGGGCAGTGCTGCTTAGAGGAGTAAATGGACATGGACTCGTAGGGCACGCAGAAGAGTGTCTGGCTCTCCCATGTCGCAGGTAGGGTCCCCAGGAAGCTGGCTCTGTGATGGGTTCACGTGCAGGAGTGATATTGGGGAGTGTTCTGGGAATCAACGCCTGGGAAGGGAGGGGAAGGAAGCAGGATGGGGCAGTGAGAGAGTCAGGCTGCCACGTGAGCCCAAGGACATCCATGGCCGACCATGCAGGGAACTCTGGAGCCAGACTGGCTTTTCAGAATTGCCTGGAGTTGGGCTGAGATGGTGGGGCCTTCATGCTCCTTTGTCAGCAGTCCCTGGGCATGACCCTGATTGAGGTGGCTCTCTGCAGTTGAGAGCATTCTGGAAGGAACCAACAGCTGGAGGCCATCTGCTGAACTCCCAGAAGCCGGGCAACAAGCCCTTCATTGAAGGGGGCCTGGGCAGGGCATCTTCCGTCCACCACCATCTACCCTCAAGCTCTTCAGATCCACTTCTTCATACACGTTCAGGAAGCAGCTCTCACAGAATCTTGTGGGTCTTTTTTCCTGAGGGAAACTTAGAGGAGGAAGGTTAGTAAGATGAACTGTAGCCCCTGCTGCTGAAGCTCATCTTGGAGTCCCAACTGGTACCCATCATCTACCTCCTATCCATCCTTGATTGCCCTCAGCGTCAGCCAGTACCTGTGCTGGGCTAAATGGCTTACTTGGGGCCATTGCCCAGAACTTCACCCTTAAGGGTCTGGGGGTTTGAGTTTCTGATCACTATATCTTTCTCAGGCCAGAGTCATTGCAGTTGTTCATTTACCATCATAATTGGGCAAGGGAATGCCACAAGTGCCCAAATAGATCACCTGGTTGCCAAGCAGATTTCCTTCTCCATTCCTTGTGTAAGTACAGCCTGACATCCCCCTGATAATTAGGGTTAATCACCCTGCAAAGATGGTGACTGCTCTTCTTATCTGCTGGTCCCTTGGCATAGGTGTCTGAAGTGACCAGGGGGCAATCACAGCTAGTGATTAAATGGGGATGTAGTTCATTGCACTAACCTTCCTCCTTTAAGTTTCCCTCCAGAATAAAGACTCTCTCTGTGTCTTATGGTGGGAGTGTCCTTCTTTGGGAACCAAGATCTTCAAAACTCCAGAGCTTAGGATCACTTTGTTCAAGAAGCACAAATTCTCCAGTGGGTGACTGAGGATAATGGTAAGTAAGACTGCTCCTACTCTACCTCTTGGGTTTCTGGACCCATGTATCTTTCATGTTGGGTACACAGCTTTGTGTCAAAGTCTTCGAGCCAAAGTGTATACTGCATCCTGTAGGATGGCCCCTCTTCCTCATAAACTATTGCCCTTAAGTTATCACACTATCAGTGACTTCAGCAGGCTTGCTCCTGCCTTCTGTCTGGTAGCTTACAGATGATACACTATGATACGATCAGAGAGTCCCAGGGTCATGAGCCCATTACCACCTCTCTTTTGTTATAAAATTGGCCCCATGGTCTGTTGAGCTGTTATGTGGATTCCATCCAGAGCTCAAACCCTCTGCATGCCCTCAAGTAGTGATGTGGCTGAGGCTCTGTGGGCAGAAAAGGCAAATCCATACCCAAGATACATGTTTATTCCTGTCAGAAGGAATCGCCAGGCTTTCCAGGACAGAAGTAGGCTAATGTGGTCAACTTGCTACTGTCCAGCTGGTTGGTTTCCTTAGGGGGTGGTGCTATATCTGGGTCAGTGTTTGTTTCTATTGCTGTTGGTCAGGTTGAAGTTTGGCAGTGGCAGTAGCTTTGATAAGTGGAAAACCGTGCGTAACCTCCATCTCTGCCATTGTGCCTATGCTGTTCATATGGCAACTTGCACAGCACTGGAGTGGCTGATGAGATGCTGGCTGATTCCAGCTGGCCATACATTTTGTCTGCTTGACTTTAGTGTACTTTCTATGGTGGAAGCTCTCTAGCAAACATTAAAGTGGTATGAAGGTCTTCATATTCTCTCCCACATGTTAATCCACATGCCTCTACCCAAAACCTCTTATCGCTGATCTTCTAAGTGGTTTTTTTTTTAATATATTTATTTATTTTCTTTATTTTTTTGGCTGTGTCGGGTCTTCGTTGCAGCACACGGGCTTCTCTCTAGTTGCAGCATGCAGGCTTTATCTCTCTAGTTGAGGTGCGTGAGCTTAGTTGCCCCATGGCATGTGGGATCTTGGTTCCCTGACCAGGGATGGAAACCACTTCCCCTGCATTGGAATTTATCACTGGACCATCAGGGAAGTCCCATTCTTCTAAGTGTTTTTAAATGTGAGTTTTATTGTTAATTCAGGTATGGTGAGGCCAGCAGATCAGATGACTGCCATTGAAAAGATAGTTTGTTACTCACAGTTCCAAGAGAAGGGGGCATGCCACACCATGCAGGGCTACACGGGGAAGCACCAAGGTCAGTCAGGAGGCAGAAGGTGAGGGGAAAGTGTGGGTGAGAATCTTTATCATGGTTTCCATAGGAAGCAAATTGTGAGGCAGGTTAAGCAGGTGAAGCAGGTTTGTGACTGGCTAGTTTGAATAATTTTAACAAACTCCAGGGTGTAGGGGCTGCCGGTACCCTGTTTGGTACCTGGCCCTGGGGTGATTAGGGCAGGGGAATATTGGTCCCAGAGAGTAAGGGACCTGTGAGAGCCCAGTAAAGGAGGGGTTTGGGGGTAGGCTTTGGATTGGTTGATTTGCATATGAAAAGCATGCTCAAAGGGCAATTGTTTGCTCTTTCTAGGAATTAGCCAGCCCTGGGAAGGGCAGTCTCTCCAGGTCAGCAAGAGCAAAGCTCTCATCTCATGATGTAAAAGCAACATAAAGTACAGAAAATTTTAAAAATATGTATACTAATACAATAATGGCTCTCGTTCTAGACCCATGACCATTTAGCCTGGCTATTTGCCACTGCCCGTGAGTCCATATATATTCTGATCTTTGCCCATATAAAGTAGTTGACCAGGTGCACTGCCTAAACTCTGCCCATTGAGAGGATTTCCCCTCACCACTGTCTTTCAAAATCACTTCTGACTCTTTCAAAGTCACTATTGCTACTCCTGAGTAGGGCTATAGCGCAGCTGCTGTCCATTTTCATCTTTACTCCACATACTGAGCTGAACCATCTGTGAAGCAAGCCTGAGCTTTTTCTTCCTCTGTCAGATGGCCATAAGGGATACCCTAAAGTCACAGGGCGAGCTCAGAAGAGTACAATGGTAGTGAATGATGTGGAGGTCAGAGCTACCCACTCATGCAACTTGCTTTTGTCCTCTGGCCCTGCTATGCCTGATTCTGGATTAGCCACTTCCACACTCCAGAGATTATAGCTGGGCCCCCCTGACATTGTGATATGGTGGTATAGGGCAGAGCCCTATCACTTGGGGGCCCATGGTCAGGCACACCATCTTTATCAGGGCCCAGTAGTTACACTGTGAAGTGTTTTCTCTGCTGCAGATGGTAAAACCGTGATCCCAAACCCCCAAGGATCTACATTGTGATTCTTCCTTTGGGATTTGCCATAAACTCCACCTAGCATCGTTTCCCTTCACTGATAACTTAAACTTTAGGGTCTGCCAGATTATATGGCCCATGCAACAGAGCTGATTGCATCACAGGCTAGACTTGTTGCAGAGCCCTTTTCTCTTCTGGACGCCATTCAAAGCTAGTAGATTTTTATGTTACTCGGTATATCAGTAAGAGCAGTATTTCCAGATGTGGAAAATGCAAAGATTCTAGAACAAGGCATTGTGCTTTATTCTTTTCAGTGGGAGGCAAAATTTATCTTTTATAATGGAAGGGATGTCCTGTTGTGCCCTTTTACTGCTCAACTCCTAAAAATGTTACTAATGTGGAAGGGCGCTGAGTCTTTGA
Organism: Monodon monoceros; assembly: GCF_005190385.1. NCBI lineage: Eukaryota > Metazoa > Chordata > Mammalia > Artiodactyla > Monodontidae > Monodon > Monodon monoceros. The sequence continues at coordinate 38,760,351 of NW_021703766.1, forward strand.
AGGAGTTTTTCTCCCACTCTTTGGAACACATGTGTCTTACCAAATCCTCCAAAGCCCTGTTGGATATGATTAGCATGATGCCATTGATATAGGAGCTCAATGGGAGGTTCTGTGACATCTCCTGGTTAAGACCACTTTGACTATATTATGACCAAGGGTGGGAATGTTAAAGGAGGAGTAAGGAAAACCTGTAAATGTACCACTGTTCTTCCCAGAATTATTTCTGATCCTTTTCCTAACTGTGATAGAAGAGAATACATTCACTAAATCAAAGGCTGCAACCATGTTCTTGAGGTCATATTAATCTACTCTAGTGAAGATACTATATCTGATAAGGAAGCTGCATTTTGGGCAACTGCTTGGTTGAGTTTGAGGAGTCCATGGTCATTTTCCAGGATCCATCTGATTTTGTGCAGGGGCTACAGTAGTGAATTAGATGGAGGTGTGATGAGAACCACTACCCTTGCATCTCTTAGATCTTTAAAAGGAGCAGAACTTTCTCTCTCCCTGGGATACGATATTATTGTTTATTTTCTATCTTGATTTGTTGGGGCGGGGTGATTATGGAGATTTCCACTTGGATGCTGGTCCCCATTAGGACAGTTCTTACTCCAGAGGCAAGGACTCAGTGTGTCAATTTCCCAGAATATCTGTACTGACATCCCATCAAGTTGAGTCACTGTGAGGCAGACTTTGGCCAGAACTCCACTGATCACACGTTTCCCTTATATCTCCGTCTACCAGGAGACTATGACAACTCTTTGGGTCTCTGGGTATCAATGTCAACTCAAATCCTATGTCCAACAGTCTTCAAAATATTTGGATGTTTCCCTTTCCACAGGGCACAGTGCAATTCTCTCTGGGGAAGGACTCAGGGAACTATTATTGTGTATACCTGCCATGGTGTTGCAGGATCCCCCCTTGTAGGGGCATGGCTTTCTCTTCATTCAGTGGATTACAGGTCTAAAAAGTGGACAAGGAATCATGGCTTTTTATTGGGGCAACTGCCCTCAATCTCTTCATCATCCACATTTGTTATTTTTTTGTTTTGTTTTGTTTTTTGTTTTTTGCGGTACGCGGGCCTCTCACTGTTGTGGCCTCTCCCGTTGTGGAGCACAGGCTCCGGACGCACAGGCTCAGCGGCCATGGCTCACGGGCCCAGCCTCTCTGCGGCATGTGGGATCTTCCCGGACTGGGGCACGAACCCGTGTCCCCTACATCAGCAGGCGGACTCTCAACCACTGTGCCACCAGGGAAGCCCTGTTTTTTTTTTCATGGTACAATGAGTAGTATCCTTGTTGGCTGCTCTTCTATTTTGCCTCCAGGGACACTGTGTTCTATTAACCATCTTGATAACTCTCTGCGGATCAGTGGCCCTCTGACCTTGCTTCTTACTATGGTGATTACATCCTCTTGGCTTCTGACAATTAAGTACCACATAATGATTCTTCCCCTGTGGTTTCAGTGTTTTTTCCATTGTCCCCATTGCCCAGGTCTGTGACAGTCTCCTCTACCACCAGCCGTGGTCTACAGAGGGGTGTTGTCGAACTTCACAATGATCCTGTTCTCCTTTTACCAGTGCATTCTGTAGGCTTTTTGTGAATTCTCTAAACTTTCCCATGGAATATAATCATCTGGGGTTTTGGCCTTACAGAGTATTTCCATCCTGGCATGCCTACTTCTGAGATCCTTTAAATTCCTTCTTCTGCTATCTTCTGTGGCAATTCTGGCATTTAGTGTGGGTCTTTGTCTCTTCCACGCTCCTAGGAGACATCTTAGTAGCACATCTCTCTATCTCCTTGCCAAGGTTTTAAATCTTGTACTCTGAAAGAGTACTCCCAAATTGACAAACTGTCTAATTCAACCTCTTGTTTTGGTTCTCTTGCTCAAGCACTATCAGTGTCCAAGCTTGTGTGTAATCTTCTGGCTCCAGCAGATACATGCTGGATAGGTCTTATAGTGCCTTTAAGGTACAACAAGTTTCCTCTTATCAGACCCAGCATGACCTCATCTGGCTTTTGTTGTAATTTACTCTTAGTGTATGAATAGGGGAAGGAGAGGTCAGTGTTGAAGGCCATGTATCTCCTGATCTGGGAGACAACTTTGCATTTCCTGCAAGCAAGAGGAGGAATTACCTCTTGATAGGGAGAGGTGGGGCATTCCTGTAGGTGCAGAGGGTTCTGGGGAATCTGGAGATTTATGATTTTCCAAGGCATTCGTCTGATGTCTCCATCCCAGTGTCAGGGTTTAATTTTTTCTCAGCTGGGGCCTCAGCTTGGCATAGCAGACCTGCCAGATTGGGAATTGGAAGTCTAACCTTCTAGGGAGCTCAGCCACTCTAAGGACTCCATCCAAGGCCTGGTCCTCAGCTCCTCTATCCACCTGCCGCAAGATATAAGGGCCTTGTGTATGTTTCCAAAGAGGCCCACTGGCTTCACAGTAACTTTCAAGTGGTGATGGGTTGCTCTTATCTTTTCACTGTCTTTTTCCAAATGACAATCCAGTTTAACTGGATTCCATCATCCTTTCAGTTATTTCCCTCATATTTTTCAACTAACAAATACATTGCACCAGCAAATGTACTCCCTTATGTAAGTATATCATCTCCATCAGCACCTATGAAAGTTTTATCAATTGGCCCAACGCCTACCAGGAGTGATGGGGTCTTTATTGCCAGTGGAGTAGAGATGGAGTGATCCAGCTTCAAAACTCCGCCTCAGCACATGTTTCCTCTTGGACCTCCTGTTTCTGGTTGTCACAGGTTGGGTTTTCTGAGGATCAGACACTGAGATGGAGTTTAGTATGCCTGATGTTTATGAAAGTGTGCATTTGGTTTCAACACCTGTAGAAGGAAGGGAGGGGAAGCATGATGAAGCAGCGGGAGAAGTCAGGCTGCAGCCATGCAGAATGGCAACCCATGGGGATCTTCAGAGCTCCAAGAGCCCTTATGAGTTGAACTGGGATGGCCAGGCTTTCCTACCCCTGTTGTCATCAGTCACTGAATGTGGGATGCCTGCGAAGGGGCATGACCTTGGGTGAGGCAATTCCAGAAGCAGCTGACAAGATGAAAGCCATCTGCTGACTACACTCCCAGCCTCTAGGGCACAAATACTTCATTGAAGGGAGATCTGGACACACCACAATGTCCTCCAGAATAAAGGTTTTGGTTGCTTTTATTGGTATGATTGTTTCTCTCTCCCAGACCTTCAGACAATACCAAGCACATAGCAGACTCTGTAATGAATATTGTTAAATAAATGGAACTAGGTAGAATGTTTCTGGAGCATGCTTTATGGAAACTGGCTCTGTGTTGAGTAATAGTTGGGGCTCACTGAATTGCGGTTGATTGAACAGCGAATTCAGGGGCTGCCAAGTCAGGCAGCCCTGGGCCTACTATCTGGCTTGTCCCTTCTCAGCAACGTGGCCATACCAGGCTCACAGGGATGCAGGCCAGCATCTGGGGTGGCCAGGATTAGAACATCGGGGTGGCGGTGATCAGGAGAGAGACATTTGCATGCACTGGAGCAGACATTCCACAGCACCAACACTTGGGACACAGAAACAGGAGACATCTCTGTTCCCTACAAACAAAAGTTGACCGTTGTGCAGTAGAAGCTGGTCAAGAAGCCGATCCCACAGAGATAGGACTCCAACATTTAAATAACCTATTAAATGGCTTTCATTGTCAATAATCTGATTTGCACTCAAGCAAGACAGGTTAGATGCTTTTGAATGGCCTCAAATATGTCAATATATAACAAGAAGATAAGGAAGAGAATTAGATTCAGCACCCAGGCTTTTGCTTTACATCTTTCAATTTTCTTGGCTAGATTGTTAAATACTTTTATATGGAACCAGAAATTGCTGTCTAATGCTAATTTGCGAACGATACAATCAGTGCTGAGGTAAACGATATAGAGAATTGATACTGGAATAAATTGGGATGTGTCCCTTTAAATAATGATATTGACAAAAGTTTGGCACAAAGGGCGGGGGTCTTCGTTAAGCAACAATGCTATTCCTGAAAGAGGAGCCTGGACGTAGAGAGACAGGCCTCTGGAGTCAGAGGCAGGCTAGCACTCTGGCTCCTCCACTTGCCAGCCCCGCGACCTTGGCAAGTTACTGTACTTCTCTCAGCCTTTGCTTCTGTGAGATGAGTAATAAATGTCACAGGGTTGTTATGAGGATAACTTGATATATAGCCTGTAAAACACTTAGCACAGTACTTGGCACAGAACAACCAATAAATGTGAGCTGTTATTATTTATTATAATTGTTCAGCTCTTACCTGAAGGGCTGAACATTGGCCTCCAGGGAAGGTGGAGCTGGGGGCAGTCCTGGTGGGGTAAGTCACATCTGTAAGTGTTTCTAGCTCATTGCATGGAAAACCTACCTCCACTGGGTCCTCTGGGATAGGTAAATCCAGACATCACGGTGCTCACCTTGTTGAGGGAGGATTATGGTTGCAATCCCAGGAAATCTCATAAAAAGCTCTTTGAAGATTTGGGGAACCTCATGTTCCTATTGACTTTCCTTAACCCCACAGGCTGCTCCCTGCCTGTCAGTCTCAAACCACACCATTGGCCAGATCTTCTCCAAGGCTGGGAGCCCTTCTGATACAGCTCCAAGTCTTGGATATTACACAGCAAACCCAGGTGGTAAAGCATCTTGCACTTAGATGCTCTGAGAATGGAAAGCCCTACACCTGGCTTAACGGTAGAAGAACCTTCTCACCTCCAAATCTTGCAAAGCACTTTGGGCACCATATTCTATGTTTGTGCCATCATCATTTATTTTCTGATTAGTCTGTGAGCTCCCTAATGGTGGATGTAGTATCTTTCTCAACTTTTAGTGACTAGCATCCATTGGGCTACTCTATTAGGCCATGACAGGAGATGGGGCTTGATGGGGTTTCACCTTGCTCCATTGCTTCTTCTCACCATGCGGCTGGATGGGTGTCTTGAGGCTGAAAGATGGCTGTTTGGTGTGGCTCCTGTTAAATATTGGTGCTTTCTGAACTCTGAGATGATGGAGGTATTTCAAGAAAGAGATGGCCTTGGGAATGGGCTTTTTAGAAGGCACTGCAATGCTCTACAGAGAAGATCCTAGCCCTAAATAACATTAAAACTGCTACAGGCATCATTCCTGAGTGTAGACAAATTCTGCAGAGAAGCTGTGTTCCCTGAGACGCTCTGAGATTTTTAGTTACTCTTGGTTTTAGGTTACTTATTTCAGTAGCAGGAGTCACCCTTGGCTACAGGAGCAGAGCACTACATGTCTGGTTATTGGCATTACTGTTGTTTTTTAAGAACATGGCAATGTACACATGGAACTCAGTTTTCCTTTGGATGAGAAAAAAGTAAGATATCAATATGTCCTAGAGGTAATAATAGGGCCTTCATGAGCATCATGGCCCTAGCCAGCTGACCATAGTTTGCTCAGCCTGCCTGCCCCAGCCCTCCATTCCTGGTTCCAGCATCTCTGCCCTGGCTGATCCCGGGTCTATGTCTGTGTGGCTCTGGCTTTTCTCACCCTTCACATTCCTTCTTAAATCTTGCTACTTAGTGCCTTCAGGTTACTTCTTCCCACAGATAGTATAGCTGAAGACACGTGGCCCATAGAAATGAAGGGAGGGTCTTGGTGACTGTAGTAAATACTCATTAAACACGGGCTAAATAAGGGGGAGAAGTTCTGCAGTACTTTGTGGTCCAATCTTTTGACCATCTCTACTTCCTGTGCAATATAAGAAACTGAGGTGGGCCAGTTGCTATTGGTCACCAGAACCAAAGACCTTCTGATCCACGAAATTGATTTCATTCATTCATCTTTAGTTGAACTGGAGCCAAATGGTGGCTTGTAATAGTCATTTTAACATGTTGAAATACTATTTCTAAAATAGTCATTCAACACAACCCGTCTGGAAGTTTTCTGGAGAACAGATATTTTTGGAATCCTTTTGACAGCCAGGCCAGCACAATTGCGTAGAGAAGACTAATGAGTAGTCAATTTGTCTCTTAGCCCCCTTTTTGCTAATAAGCTTTATTGAGTACCTACTGAATGCTTGTGTGATTTTGTAGTGGACAAGCCCTGTTGACCACGATACCCGAAAGGAGGCTCTGGGTGTGAAAGGCCGTCCCGTGTGAAGAGATATTTGTTAGTCTATGACTGAAGCCCTCTTGACAGCCATGCTAGCCAAAGGGAATTTAGGGGCAAACACAGATCCAAGTAGCGATTGATGTACATGAGGTTTTCAAAAGTGCTTGGTTTTTAAAAATACCTCCTGACTCCATTTTTTCTCTATGAGTAAACTGGGGTTTTCCAAAGTGGGCCTCGTGGTCTTTGATTATTATGGGAGAAACAACATTGCCTTTAGCAGCTTCCAACTGAGTTGCAAGCCTGGCACGGAGATGGCTTTCCCCCAAAACCCTGGCTGGGGAGCTCTGGGACTGTGCCTCTGAGGCTGTATGGGTACAAGGACCCAGCACTCAGATCTGCACTTGTGCCCCTGTGAAGCCAGAGAGCTGTAGGCCATGGCCAGAGCTGGACACCACCCAACACTAACTAAATCCATCCTTCTGCTTGGGGCGGAATAAGTGTGTTTCTGAATAAGCTCTCAAAACTGTGAGCGATGGAACTCCCCACCCTGAGGGGGATGAGGAAGGTGGGGACGGCTGAGCACAGCTGACTGATGTCATGTTCACCTCATAAATGGTGAGGGAGCAGGTGGGCAGCAGCAGAGGCACGTGCTGCTTCTGATCTCAAGAAAAGTGGCCTCATCAGGAGGGGAGAAGGTCAGCGAGGTTTCCCGGGCAGAGACCCTGTGAGGCCTGATAAGAAAGGGAGCAATTTTAAAAATCAATGGAATATTTACTAGGATCTGAGCGTAGTCCTCAATCTATTGCAAAGGATACTTTCCAGGTGTCTATAAGTAAAAGACACTTGCCCTTCCATGCAGGTCTCCTAGAAACTGGAGAAAGTTGCAAGGCAGAAAAAAGCCCTCTCCACATCAGAACCATCTGTGATAGACGGCATCTGCCCCTGACATTTTCATTAGCAGGAAATTGATGTTCCTATTTCTGTCTGTTGTAATGGCCATTCTTAGCCATTGTGTGGTAGCAGCTAATGGACAGGAATGGGTAAAAAATTCTTTAATTAATGCAAAATTGAAGCATTTTCTTTCTACACTTCGAGAAGTCAAGTAATTCACAGCAATTCTTGGCACTAGAGTGGAGGTAAAATAATTATACACAATTTCTAGTGATTAAAAGATTGTAAAATAATTTTAATTACATCTTAAAATTATTTATCTTGTAAATGAAAAAGAGTGAAGAGGATGGGAATGATGTTGTGAGGTTCAGAGCAGATCCTGCCGAAACTTCCTCGGGGGCAGCTGCCTGTAACCTGGCATCCAGGCTCTGGGTTTTGGGTCTGGACCCTGTCTCTTATTTGGGCTGACTGGGGCTTTGCTGCCATCCAGTTGCGGTCATGCCTCTCTCACATCCTCTTTGGTTCTCCTTTTGCATGCTATTTTTTCTACCTATGAGTGTCACTTTTTTATTCAGTTCCTGCGTGATTATTCAGGCTTGGCTACAGGATTTTCTTTTTGAAACAATGCTCTTAAAAGAGTAGCATTTTAAATTTTTATAGTTGCCCTGCAAGAGAGTTTTTTGTTTTGTTTTGTTTTTCTAAATCAGAAGTCAGGTATCAGAGAGGCCAAATAGATTGCTGAAGTGTGTACAGCCAACGGGCCGAGCTGAGTGCTTGACAGTCCGTGGGACTCAGCGCTCTTTCTGCCGCCCCAGGCCTCTGCACCAGTGTGCAGACATTCCAGCCCCTTTCTCCCCCTGATAACACACTCACAGAGACACCTGAGAGAAAGCAAGGGTGAACAGGAAGCAGATGAGCCAGGCAGACAAATCCTAGAGCTGGTATCTTGGTTTTCTGTGCTCGGGAGAGAAACTGTAGACAGCTGTCACATTGTCCCTGGGCAGTGGAGCTCAGCCCACTCACACTGCCCTGTAGCGTCCTGGTGGCAGGCCCCACAAAGAAGGGTCATGCTTCATGGCAGTGTCCAAAGATATCCACCGAGGATTTAGCAACTCGGAGTGGGGGAGTGCAGGGGTCTCCTTGCAGAGGAAGGCCGTCTCTGCCCAGCTCATCCTGTTAGGTGTGGGTGCCTCTCTTTACACCTCACGCTTTTTAAGAAATCTTGCTAAAATCCTAGAGCAGAAAGTTCTGGGGCTGAAAGATGTGCCGTCAGCCCAAGCCCAGTGACTGAAATGACCGCATTTTATAGTGAATTGTGAACTTTGTTTATTGTAGGTGTTCATTATAACCTGAAAAAGATGGCATATACTTATATATGTATATATATATATATATATATATATATATATATATATATATATACAAACTGTATAAGATTGAATATACAAAATCAGGTAGACTAATTTACAAGTGATTTCAAGTATTTTTAAGGGTCATTTTGACAATGTGACTTTTTCATGTTCCAACTGCAGGGCCCGTATTTCTAATAGGAATAATCCTATTCTTATTAGACTAGAGAGTCATAACTATGGCTTCCATTGATCGTGCCCCTGCTGACACTTTGATGAACACTTGAAATCTTATAGAATCCCTACAACTACCCTTCAAGGTAGATAATATTCTCATTTTCTGAGATGTAGAATTTGATGATTAGAGAGCTAGGTATGCATTTTGGAGCCTGAGTGATCAGGTTGGAATGGGAACTGGATCACTTCCTGGCTGTCAGAATGCAGACAGCTTACTTAACTTCTCTGAGCTCAGTTTATGGTAACCATAGTTACAAGTGATTCCTGGAGGTCTGCAGTGTGTCCAGACTCCTCCCCCCTGACAGCTCACCCTTGGCAGGCTCCTCCTTCTTCCACTGACTTGCCTTTGTACCTTGACCATACTGGTGTGGGTCTATTTCTAGAAATTATGCCGTTCCATTGATCTATGTGTCTATCCCCTTACCCAAAACACATTGTCTTGATTATCTTTATAGTAAGTTTTAAAATCAGATAATGTTGGCAAACATGCATAAGTATTTATTTAAATCATCATTGATTGCTTTTATCATCAGTTAAAAATTTTCAACATACAGATACTTACAAATGTTAGATTTATATCTATTTCATTTTTGGAGCTTTCATAATTGATACTGGTTTTAAATTTTTGGTTTCCAGTTATTCATTATTTGTATCTAGAAGTAGGATTAATATTTTTGTGTTGATACTTTATCCTGTGACCTTGTTAATCTCACTTATTAGTTCTGGAAAGCTTTTTTGTAGATTTCTTGGAATTTTCTAAGTAGACAATCAGGTTTTCTGTGAATAAGGACAATTTTGTTTCTTCCTTTCCAATGTGTATGCCTTTTATTTCTTTTTCTTGTCTTATGACATTGCCTAAGACATCCAGTACGATGTTAGATAGGATTGCTGGAGGTAAACATTCTTGCCTTGTTCCCTGTCTTGGGGGAAGCATTCAGTCTCTCACCATTAAGTATGATGTCAGCTGTAGGTTTTTTGTACCTGTCCTCTATACAGTGTTATTAGGTTGAGGAATTTCCATTCTATTTCTAATTTGCTGAGAGTTTTAAAAATATATATAAACTGGTGTTGAATTCTGTCAAAACTTCCTCTACATAGATTTATTTGTTTATGTTTTTTTTCCTTCTTTAGCCTGTTAATAAGGTGTATTACATTGATTGATTTTCAAACATTGAACCAGCTCTACATTCCCAGGATAAATCCCACTTGATCATGGTATTTTATTATTTTTATATATTTCTGCATTTAATTTACTAATATTATATTGAAGAATTTTGCATCTAGGGTCATGACGGATATTGATCTGTAGTTTTTTTTCCCTTTGTTATATTGCTTTGGTCTGCTTTTGGTATCAGGGCAGTGATAACCTAGTTGGAAAGAGTTCTCCCTATTTTCAGGAAGAGATTGTATAGAATTGGTGTTGTTTCTTCTTTAAATATTTGTTAGTACTTAGTGAGATCATCTGAGCCTGTAGTTTCCTTTTTCAGAAGTTTTTCTTTTTAAAGTATCAATTCAAGGTCTTTAATAATTATAAGACTATTCAGGTTATCTGTTTCTTCTTGGATAAATTTTGGTTGTTCATGGTTTTCAAGGAATTCGTTCATTTAGCCTAGGCTGTTGAATTTATGTGCATAGTTTTCCCATAGTATTCCCATATGAGCTTTTTAATATCTCTCTGGATCTTCCCTCTTGTCACTTCTGCTGTTTGTAATGTATGTTGTCTGTCTTTTTTTTTCCGGGCTGAAGATTTATCTTTCCTTTTAATTTGTTTTTCAAAGAATCAACTTTTGTTTCCTTGCTTTCTCTCTATTGATTTTTAATTTTCTTTTCTCTTTATTATTTCCTTCCTTCTGTTTGCTTGGGGTTTATTTTGCCCTTTTTCTAGTGTCTTATGTAGTAGCTTAGGTTGCTGATTTGACATCTTTCTTCCTTCTAATGTAAACTTAGAATTCATAAATTTTCCGAAGCACTGATTTAAGTGTCTATCACAGATTTTATATGCTGTCTTTATATTTCTTTCAATTCAAAATATTTTCTAAATTTCTCCTTGATCCATATCATTTTTAATCGAATATTTAGGGTGGTTTTATGTTTATAGAAAAATTAAAAGGAAAATACAGAGACTTCCTAAATCTTCTCCCTCCCCTCCCATAATTCCCCCTATTATTAATATCTTGCATTGGGGTTACAATTGTTGAACCAATTGACATATTGTTATTAATTAAAGTCCATAGTTTATAACAGGGTTCATTTTGTATTGTAACAGTTTTTGCCAAGTACGTAAAGTTATGTACAACCATTACATTACACAAAAGATCCCCTGTGCTCCACCTATTAATCCTTTCACAATCTCACCCCCTCAACCCCTGACAACCACTGATCTTTTTACTGTCTCTGTAGTTTTATCTTTTCCAACATGTCATATAGTCGGAATCACACAATATGTACTCTTTTCAGACTGACTTCTTTCACTTAGAAATAGGCATTTAAGATTCATCTATGTTCTTTCATGGCTTGAGAGTTCATTTCTTTGCATCACTGAATAATATTTCATTGTATGTATGTGCCACTGTTCGTTTATCCATTCATGTGTTGAACAACATCTTGGTTCCTTCCAATTTTTGTCAATTATGACTGTTATAAACATTTGTGTGCAGGTTTTCATGTGAAGTGTGGACATAAGTTTTCAACTCATTGGATAAATATCTAGGAGCACAACTGCTGAATCTTATTATTAGTCTATGGTTAAGTCTGTAAGAAACTTCCAAATTGTCTTCCAAAGTGGCTGTACCGTTTTGAATTTCCACCAGCAACAAATCAAAGTTTCTCCACATCCTCAGAAGCATCTGGTGTTGTCAGTGGATTGGATTTTAGCTATTTTAATAGGTGTGGAGTGGTATCTCATTGTTTTAATTTGTAATTCACTAATAACACATGATGTTGAATACTTCCTATGCTTATCTGCCATCTGTATATCTCCTTTGGTCAAGTATCTGTTCAGATCTTTTGTTCACTTTTTAATTGTGTTGTTCAATTTTTGTTGTAGAGTTATAAGAGTTCTTTGTGTATTTTAGATAAAAGTTCTTTAGCACATATGTGTTTGCAAATATTTTTTCTCAGTCTGTGGTTTGTCTTTTTATTCCCTTAACAGTGTCTTTCACAGAGAAGTTAATTTAATTTTAGTTAAGTCCAACTTACCAATCTTTTCTTGCAGGGATCATGTTTTTGATACATTTAAAATTCATTGCTAAACCCAGGTCACTTACATTTTCCCCTATGTTATCTCCTAAAAGTTTTATAATTTTTCATTTTACATGTAGGTCTATGATCCATTTTGAATTAATTCTTGGGAAGGCATAATGTCAGTGACTAGATTAATTTTCTTTTTTTTCACATGGCTGTCCAGTAGTTCCAGAAAAATTTGTTGAAAAGATTATCTTTTCTCCATGTGATTGTGTTTATTCTTTTATGAAAGATCAGCTGACTATAGTTGTATGGGCCTACATCTGTCCTGTTGATCTATTGTTTATTCTTTTGTCAATACCACATTATTTTGATTGCTGTAGCTTTATAGTAAGACTGGAAGGTGGGTATTGTCAGTCCTTTGACTTTGTTCTTCTTCTTAAATATAGTATTGACTACTCAGGGATCTTTTGCCTTTCCATATAAACTTTGAAATTAGTTGGTTGATATCCACAAAATAACTTGCTGGGATTTTGATCTAGCTTTCATGGAATCTGTAGATCAAGTTGGGAATAATCACTATGTTAACAATACTGAGTCTTCCTATTTATGAGCATGGAATATCTTTCCATTTTTCACATTTTCTTTGATTTCTTTAATCAGAGTTTGGTAGTTTTCCTCATATAGATCTTGTACACATTTTATACTTAGATATTTCATTTTGGAGGGCACTAATGTAAATGGTGTTGTGTTTTTAATTTCAAATTCCACTTGTTCATTGCTGTTATATAGGAAAATGAATTTCTTCCCTTATTGGCTTAGCTAGTATTTCTAGCACAATGTTAACAACAATGAGAGGGGTCCTTGCCTTATTCCTAGTCACAGGGGGAATGTACCTAGTTTCTCACCATTAACTATGATATTTGCTGTGGGGGTTTTGTAGATATCCTTTATCACGTTGAGAAAATCCTCTCTATTCCTAGTTTCCTGAGAGTTTTTATCATAAATAGGTGTTGAAGTTTCTCAAACGCTTTTTATGGATCTACTTGTGTGATTATATGATTTTCTTCTTTAGCCTGTTGATATGTTTGATTATGAATATGATTTATTCCAGCCTTGCAAACCTGGAATAAATTCTCTTGGCAATGGTGTATAATTCGTTTTATACATTGTTGGGTTTGATTTGCTAATGTTTTGTTGAGGATTTTTGCATCTGTATTCATGAGAGATATTAGTCTGTAGTTTACCCTTCTTGTTGTGTCTTTCTCTGGTTCTGGTATGAGGTAATGCTGACCTCAGATAATGCATTAAGAATTGTTCCCTTTGCTTCTGCTTTCTGGCACAGGTTCTAGACAATTAGTATGTCTTTCAAGAAATTGATCCATTTCATTTAAGTTATGAAATTTGTGGGCATATAATTATTTATAATAATTCTTTATTATTCTTTTAATGTCCGAGGTTCAGTACCTTTTCTCTTTTTTTCTTGGTTAGCCTGGCTAGGGTGTTTTCAATTTTATTGATATTATCAAAGAAACTGCTTTTGGTTTCACTGATTTTCTCTGTTGTTTTCCGATTTCTATATCACTTAATTATTTTATGAGTTCTGTTATTTCTTTTCTTCTGCTTACTATGGATTTAATTTGCCATTTATTTTCTAGTTTCCTATGGTGAAAGCTTAGATTATTGATCTTATATATTTCTTCTTTTCCAATATATGCATTCAGTGTTATAAATCACAGCTTTACTCCATCCCACAATTTTTAATAGATTGCATTTTCGTTTTCTTTTAGTTCAAAATATTTAAAAATTTCCCCTGAGACTTCTTTGACCCATGTGTTATTTAGAAGTGTGTTTAATCTTCAAATATTTGGGGATTTCCAGCTCTCTTTCTATTATTCATTTCTAGTTTATTCCATTGTGGTCTGAGAGCATCCTTTGCATGCTATCTATTTCTTCAAATTTGTTAAAATATGTTTTATATCTTAGAATGTGTTCTATCATGGTGAATGTTCCATGTGGGCTTGAGAAGAATGTGTATTCTACCATTGTTGGATGAAGTAGTCTATAAAAGTCAATTAGATACAGCTGATTGATGGTGCTATGTATTCAACCATATCCTCACTGATTTTTTGCCTGCTGAATCTGTCAGTTACTGGTAGAGGGGTGTCAAAGCTTCCAAGTATAATAATGGATTTGTCTATGTCTCTTGAAGTTCTGTTAGATTTTGTCTCACATATTTTGATGCTCTGCTGTTAGGCATATGAACATTAAGAATGGTTATGTCTTCTTGGAGAATTGACCCCTTATCATTATGTAATGCCTCTGTTTATTACTGATACTATTCCTTGCTCTAAAGTCCTACTTGTCTAAAATTAATACAGCTACTCCAACTTTTTTTGATCAGTGTTAGTATGGTATATCTTCATCCACCCCTTTACTTTTATTCTAGCTGTGCTTTTATATATAAAATGGGTTTCTTATAAACAACATATACTTGGGTCTTGATTGTTTTTATCCACCATGTTAGTCTCTGTCTTTTTGTTGGTGTATTTAGACCATTCACATTTAAAGTGATTATTGATATAACTGGATTACCATAGTTATTAACTTTTAAAAAATTCATTGTCCTTGTACTTTGTTTTTTCCCTGTCTTCTACTCTTTCATTCTGGCTTCTCTGGTGTTCACAGACCATTTTATATAATTCTATTTTTTCCTCTTTTAGCATATCAATTATACCTTCTCTTAAAACTTTTTAAAGTGGTTGCCCTAGGGTTTGCAGTATGCTTTTACAACTAATCCAAGGCCACTTTCAAATAACACTATAATGCTTCACTGGTCGTGCAAGTGTCTTGCAAGAGAGTATTTCCAATTCCTCCCTCCCATTCCTTATAATATTACTGTCATTCATTTCTCTTATCCAAACTATACTCACTGAATTCATTGTTGTTATTATTATTTTGAACAAGGTATTATCTATTAGATCAAGTAAGAAAAATAAAAATAAAAGATTTTACTTTATCTTCATTTATTTCTTCTCTAATTGATTTATTCCTTTTTTAATGTAGATCTAAATTTCTAAACTATATCATTTTTTTTCTCTCTGAAGAACATTTTTTCACATTTCTTGCAAGGCAGGTCTACTGTTGACAAATTCCCTCAATTCTTGTTTGTCAGAGAAAGTATCTCTCTGTCACTTTTGAAGGATAATTTCATTGGATACAGAATCTAAGTTGGTGGTTATTTTCTTTCAACTCTAAATGTTTAACTTCACACTCCTCTTGCTTGCATCATTTCTGAAAAGAAGTCTGATGTAAGTCTTATCTTTTTTCCTCTGTAGGTAAGGTTTCTTCAAGATCTTCTTTGTCATTGATTATTTTGCAGTTTGAATATGATATTCCTTGGTGTAATTTTGATATTTATCTTACTTGGTGTTATTTGAGCCCCCTGAATCTGCAATTTGGTGTCTGTCATTAATTTTGGAAAATCCTCAGCCATTATTATTTCAAATGTTTTCTTTTCTCTCTCTTTTTCTTCTGGTATCCACATTACATTTGTGTTATTTCTTTCCTGCAATTGTCCCACAGTTCTTGAATATCCCATTTCATATTTTTCATTATTTTTTTCTCTTTGCATTTCAATTATGGAAGTTTCTATTAGTATATCTTCAAGCTTATTGTTCTTTGCTTGGTTGTGTTTAGTCTAGTGATAAGCCCATCAAATGCATTTCCCATTTGTTACCCTGTTTTCTGTTTCCTAGCATTTCCTTTTGATTTTTTCTTAATTTCTATCTCTGTGTTTACATTATCCATCTGTTATTTCATGTTGTCCATTTTTTCCATCAAAGTCTTTAGCATATTAATCATAGTTGTTTTAAATTCTCTGATAAATCCAAAATTTCTGCCAAATCTAAATCTAGTTCTGCTGCTTGCTTCGTCTTTTTAGACTGTGTTTTTTTAAATTTTATTTTATTTTTGGAATGAATGTAAATTTTTGTTGAAAGCTGAGCATGATGGTTTGGGCAAAAGTAATTGATATAGTATGGTCAGAGAACATACTTTGTATGATTTCAATTAAAACATTTTTTTTGACCCAGGATATAGTCTATGGTGGTGATTGTTACATGTAAACTTGCAAAGAATATGCATTCTGCTGCTATTGTGGCAAGTGTTCTATAAGTGTTAATTAGATCCAGTGGGTTGATGGTGTTCAGTTCTTCTGTCTCTTTGATGATTTTCTGTTTGTTGTATCTTTAACTGGGAAGGATATGTTGAAGTATTCAACTATAATTGTTCATTAGTCTATTTCTCCTTTCAGTTCTATCATTTTTTGCTTCATGTATTTTGAAGCTATATAGTTAGGTACATACATATTTAAAATTATAATGACTTATTAGTGAACAGAACTTTCTACCATTCGTACTGTCCCTTTTTTATTTCTGATAATTTTTCTTGCTTTTATTATTATTTTTTTACTTTGTATGATATTTATATAAGCATTCCAGGTTTCTTTTTTTTTTTAATAAATTTATTTATTTTTGGCTGTGTTGGGTCTTCGTTTCTGTGCGAGGGCTTTCTCTAGTTGCGGCAAGCGGGGGCCACTCTTCACTGTGATGCATGGGTCTTTCACTGTCGCGGCCTCTCTTGTTGCGGGGCACAGGCTCCAGATGCGTAGGCTCAGTAGTTGTGGCTCACAGGCCTAGTTGCTCCGCGGCATGTGGGATCTTCCCAGACCAGGGCTCGAACCTGTGTCCCCTGCATTAGCAGGCAGATTCTCAACTACTGCACCACTAGGGGAGCCCTCTAAGTTTCTTTTGATTAGTGTTTACATGGTACATTATTTTCTATTCTTTTACTTTAATCTTCCAATGTCAATACATTTACAGTGGTTTTTTGTTGATACCAGATAGTTGGGTCTTTTAAAAATTCATTTTGACAACCTCTGTCTCCTAATTGGTGTCTTTAAAACATTTATATCTAATGTAATTGATTGGTAGGTTTGGATGTATGCCCGCCATTTTTTGTTTGTTTCTTAAGTTTTTGAAAAGTTTATATACACATGTACATGCATATGTATTTGTGTGTGTATTATTTTTATTGTGGTAAAATACACAGCAAAAAATTTTTTAACCATTTTAAGTGTGCAATTTAGTGGTATTGAGTACATTCACAGTGTTGTATAACCATCACCACTATCCATTTCCATTACTTTTTCACCACCTTAAAGAAATTCTGTACCCATTAAATAATAACACCCCATTTCTCCCTATTCCCAGCCCCAATAACCATTACTGTACTTTTTGTCTCTATGAATTTACCTATTATAAGTATGTCATATAAGTGAAGTGATACAGTATTCCTTATTTTGAGTCTGGCTTATTTTACATAGCATAATATATTTAAGGTTCAACCATATTGTAGCATGTATCAGAATTCCATTCCTTTTTTTTTTTCTTTTTTGTGGTACGTGGGCCTCTCACTGCTGTGGCCTCTCCCATTGCAGAGCACAGGCTCTGGACACACAGGCTCAGCAGCCATGGCTCACGGGCCTAGCCACTCCCCGGCATGTGGGATCTTCCCGGACCAGGGCATGAACCCGTGTCCCCTGCATCGGCAGACGGACTCTCAACCACTGCGCCACCAAGGAAACCCTACATTCCTTTTTAACATTGAATGATATTCCATTATATATATAGAATACATTTTTAAAATTCATTATTCTGTTGATGAACATTTGACTTGTTTCCACATTTTGGTATTATGAATAATGCTGCTATGAAACTTGGTGTATAAGTGCCTGTTTGAGTCCCTGCTTTCAGTCCTTTTGGGTACATACCTAGAAGTGGAATTTTTGGATCATAGGGTAATTCTATGTTTAACTTTGAGGAAATGCCAAACTGTTTTCCACTGAGGCTGCACTAATTTACATCCCAACCACAATGCAGAAGTGTTCCAGTTTCTCCACCTCCTTGCCAATGCTTTTTACTTTCTGTGTTCTGATGAATGTGAAGTGGTATCTCATTGTAGGTTTGATTTGCTTTTCATAATAACTAATGATAAGGATCATCTTTTCATGTGCTTATTGTTCATTTGTATACCTTCTTTGGAGAAGTATCTATTCAAGTCCTTTGCCCATTATTAAACTGAGTTGTTTGTTTTTGTTGATGTTGAGTTGTAGGAGTTCTTTATATATTCTGGATATTACTCTTATCAGATATATGATTTGAAAATATTTTCTCCCATTCTGTGGGTTGTCTTTACAATCACTAAATAGTATTCTTTGATGCATAAAAGTGTTTAATTTTGATGAAGTCCAAGTCATCTTTTTTCTTTTTTTGGCCTATATATTTGATGTCATATCTGAGAAATCATTGCCAAATGCAATGTCATTTTTTTCCAACAAGTTGTATAATTTTGGCTTTTTTGTTTAAGTCTTTATTTTCAGTCAATTTAACATTTGAATTTCATTTTTTTTGGTGTGTGGATATCCAGTTTTCCCAGCACCATTTGTTGGAAAGACTGTCCTTTCCCCCACTGAGTAGTCTTTGTACCCTTGTCACAAATCATTTGATCTTATACATAAGGGTTCATTTCTGGGCTCTCTATTCCATTCCATTGGTCAGTATGTCTGTCCTGATGCCAGTACCACACTGCATTGATTACTGCACCTTTGTATTAAGTTTTGTAATCAGGAAGTGTGACCTCTCTCTGTTCTACTTTTTCAAGATTATTTTGACTATTTGGGGTCCTCTAAGATTCCAAATTAATTTTAAGATGAGTGTTTCTACTTCTGCAAAAAGCACCATTGGGGTTTTGAGGGGGATTACATGAACTCTCTAGATGTTTTTGGGTGTATTATTATCTTAATGATATTAAGTCTTCTAATTCATGAACACAAGATATCTTTCCACTTATTTATGTCTTCTTTAATTTTCCTCAGAAATGTTTTGTTGTTTTCCATATGTAGCTCTTTTGCCTCTTTGTTTAAATTTATTTCTAAGTACAGTTGACCCTTGAACAATGTGGTGGTTAGTGCACCAACCCTCCACACAATAAAAAAATCCATCTATAACTTTATAACTGGCCCTCCATAACCAAAATTCCATATCCACGGATTTGACCAACCATGGATCATGTAGTACTGCTGTAGAATTTACTGAAAAAAATCCATATGTATGTGAACTCACACAGTTCAACCCTGTGTTGTTCAAGGGTCAACTGTATTTTATTTTTCTGATGTATTGTAAATAAAATATCTCAATTTCCTTTTTGGATTGTTCATTATTAATATATAGAAATACAACTGACTTGGGGGTGTGATTTGTATTTTGCAACTTTGTAAATTTATTTATTAAGTCTAACATATTTATTTGTGGAATATTTAGGGTTTTCTATGTGTAATATTATGTCATTTGTGAACACAGATAACTTTAATTCTTCTTTTCCAATTTGAATGCCTTTTATTTATTTTTCTTGCTTAAATGCTCTGGTTAAGATTTCCAATACAGTGTTGAATAGAAATAGTGAAAGCTGGCATCCTTATCTTGTTTCTGATTATAGGGGAAAAGTTTTCAGCCTTTCACCATGATAATTGTGGGGTTTTCATATATGGTCTATATCATAGTGAAGAAGTTTTCATCTATTACTAGTTTGTTAAATTTTTTTATCATGAAAGTATTTTGAATTTTGTTGAATGCTCTTTCTGCATCAATTGATATGATCATGTGTATTATTTTCTTTTATTTCTTTTTACATCGTGTATTACACTGATTGATTTATGTATGTCAAAACATCCTTGCATTCCAGGAATAAATCCCACTTAGTCATCATGTATATTCCTTTTAACATGCTACTAAATACAAGAGTATTATTTTCTTTTATTTCTTTTTACATCGTGTATTACACTGATTGATTTATGTATGTCAAAACATCCTTGCATTCCAGGAATAAATCCCACTTAGTCATCATGTATATTCCTTTTAACATGCTACTAAATTCCATTTGATAGTATTTTGTTGAGGAATTTTGTATCAATATTCTTAAGGGAAATTGGTCTGTAGCTTTCTTTTCTTGTAGCATCTTTGTCTAGCTTTAGTGTAGGAGTAATGCTGGCCTCATCGAATGAGATAGCAAGAGGTCCTTCCTCCGCAAGTTTTCGGAAGAGCGTGAAAAGAATGAATGTTTCCTAAGTTTTTTTCATTCTTCTCTTTCCCCTTCCCTGCCTTCCTTTGGATATTTGAATATGTGTTTTTATTTCACTTTACTTTTTTCTTACACTTAAAAAATTGAAATGAAATTTATATAACAAAATTAACATTTTGCTATAGTAATCAAAACAGAGTGTTACTAGCTTCAGGACAGACTTGGACAAGTGGACTAACATTGAGAGTCCAGAAATAAACCCATATTTTAATGGCCAATTGTTTTCAACAAAGTTGCCAAGATTATTTAGTGGCAAGAAGAATGGTCTCTTGAACTAAGGGTGCTGGGACAACTGGATAGCCACATAGAATGAAGTTGGACCTGTAGCTCGTGTCATACACAAAAGTTAATTCAAAATTGATCAATGCCCTAAATATATGAAGTAAAACAATAAAAGTCTTAGAATTCAACATAGAGGTAAATCTTCATGACCTCGGATTTGACAAAGGATTCTTAGATATAACACCAAAAGCATGAGCAACAAAAGAAAAAAATAGATACATTGTGTAACAAGGTGTGTTGTAAGGGATAATTATATTACTTAATTTTTTTTTTTTTTTAACCATCAGTCAGGTGTGGCCATAAAATAACACTGCAGAAAGACATACAAAAGTAAAAGAGTTTTATTATATTCACAGGTCCTAGGAGAGGGAGAAATGGCATGCCACTCAGGGGCCATATGGGAGGAGCCCCCTAGGCTCAACCAAGAAGCTGGGGAGTCAAGAGAGAGAGTGTGAGGACCTATGGGCAAGTGCCTTTATTGGGGTCAGCATGGAGTATACAAGCAAAAGACATGAGGGTATTCCACTAGTGTGTTCAAATGTCACTAGGTTGCAGTCAGGGGAGGGTAATAAGGGGAACTTGTGGCAGGGGCTAGCCTTATCACACTGGTGCATCTGGTTTCCTGGTTGGGTGCTTATAGCCTGATGGTGGGAATATTGAAGCATCAGGAAAATATGAAGTTTAAAAATTACAATATAGAAAGGCATTATCAAGAAAGTGAAAAATCAACTTACAGAAGGGATAATATTTGCAAATCATATATCTTGGTCTAGCAAGTGTCTAGTATACAGAATATATAATAAACTCATACAACTTAACAAAAAGACAAATAACGTAACTATTTAGTTTTGACTGTGTATATTTTACAGTTTTATTTAGTGATTGCTCTAAGGATTTAAATTCTCATTGTTTAATTATAAAACTAAATAACATTTTGTTACTTGAAGTGGGATATGGAAGCTTTAACCTTCCCTCATTTATATTGTTTTCATATGTATTACATTTACATACATTAGAAATGCCATCAGACAATGTTATATATTCTTCTCTCAACTTATGTATATTGTAAGGAACTTAAGAGGAGAAAAATAGCTTATTATACTTATTCACGTATTTACCATTTCTATTACTGCTCCTTTATTTATGATGTTCCAAATTTCCCCTGATGTCATTTCCCTTCTTCCTGAAATGCTTGCTTTAGCATTTCTTTTAGTTCAGTTTAGTCCCTGTAACTCTCTTAGGTTTCCTTAATCTGAGAACGTTTTTATTTTGCTTTTACTTTATGCCTGAAGGATTATTTTCACTGGATAGAATTGTAGGTTGAGAGTCATCTTTTTCAGCCCCTTAAAAACATTAAAACATCGTGCCACGTTCCTCTGGTCTCTCTCTTTCTCTGTCTGTCTCTCTCTCTCTCTCTCTCTCTCTCTCTATATATATATATATATATATATATATATATATTTGAACTCTGCAGTCCTTCAAATAAGTATTTCTCTATTATATATATATATATATATATGTATAGTTTTTGTTTTTGTTGTTGTTGGGTGCCTTCAACATTTTTTTCTTTGCCTTAATTTTTTAACAATTTAATGATGTATCTGGGCAAGGATTCCTTTGAATTTATTCTTTTGGGTTTCATGAGTTTCTTGAATCTATAAAGTTATGTGTTTCATCAAATTCGGGAAGTTTTCAGCTATCTATCTATCTATTTATCTATCTATTGTAGTGCCTTCTTTTTCTTATTCTTGTGGAACTTTAATAATATGAATATTAGACCATTGGTAGTTTTCCACTGTCCCTCTGTCTCTATTTTTTTCAATTATTTTTCTCTCTGTTGTTCATACTCATTAATTTTTATTGATCTGCTTTTGAGTTCAGTGAATCTGTCCTCTCTCATCTCCAGGCTAGTAAGCTAATACAATGAATTGGATTTTTTGTTTTTGTATTTCTTTAGCTGTAAAAATTTCATTTTATTCTTTTATGTATCTTCTATTTCTGTGCTGAGACTTTATAGCCTTCCGTTCATTTCAAGAGCGTTTCTCATTATTTCATGGAACATAGTTATAATAGCTGTTTTAAAATCTTTGTCTGATAGTTCCAACACTATGCCACCTCAGGTTTGGTGTATGTTGTTGTTTTTTTCCCTTGAGTAATAGAGAAATTTTCCTGATTCTTCATCTTCAAGTAATTTTGGAATGTATCTTGGGCATTTTAAATATTACTCTAGACTCCAACTCTTGTTTAAATCATTTGAAGAATGTTTATTTTTGTTCTGGTTTATTTTGTTTCAGAAGGCAATCAAGCCGGTTATCTTCAGACTGAAAGCCCATAGTTTGTGGGTTCTGGTTCCAACTTAAATTCTGTTTTTAAAGCTCTTATAGGCCTATTCAGATCTGCTCTCCATGCGTGTCCAGTCTGGGACCTGGGAAGTAATCTATTCTGTAGTGTAGTTCTCAAAGCCTTTGGTATATTGCTTAAGGTCAGATCCATGCATATGCAGCTTGGGTGCAAGCCCAGAAGTGCATATACAACTTCATAGGATCACATTCTTGAGTTCTCTTCTCTCCACAATCTCCTCAACACTTTCTTCCTCCCAGGGACTTTCTCTCCTGGTCTTCTGACTAGTTTCCTTGCTCTGCTGTTCACTTCCTGCACCTGCATCTACCTCAAGGGTCCAGTGGCAGGGTGATAGGGAGGAAGAAAGAATGTGGATTCTCCTCATGCTTTTGGGACCACAGTTCCACTGGTCAGAGAAGAAAGTTTTCCCTCCTTCCTAATTTTATTCACCTTACCAGCCACCATTGTTGCTCTGTCACTGTAAGATTGCCTTGCGCTGGAGCAGAAGAAATGAAACACAAACAAACAAGAAAAGTGGGGAAATTTCCCCACTGGCTTTGATTGTAGGATCCTATTTTAGGCTTTTCTGATCAGAAATACAGAACTTACCTTGGACCTTTTTCTGACTGTACCTGGTGCACTCTTCCAAGTTTTGGACTGCCTTTGAGTTCAGGCTGGAAAAAGCAAAGTACAGGAGGGAAATTAAGGATATTTCCTACTATTTTGGTGGCATTTTAATATCGTTTTTTCTTCTCTAATTTGGCTGGTATCATTATCTTTTCAAAATCCTAAGATCACTGCTCTAACTATCCTGTTCAGGGTTTTAGCTGTAGTCAGTGAGAAAGACAGGGTGGAATATGCTTATCCCATGTTAACTAGAACTGGAACCCAAGTAGTTTTTCTTATTCCCATTTTACAGCTGAGAAAACTGATCTTCTGAAAGGTAATTTTACTTTGTGTTCTTCTGTTTTCTTTCACCCTAGAACCCAATAGCACTAAATAACAGAACTAAGGTTTTAGCCTTTATTCTGTCTTATTTCAATGTTCCTAATCTACCTACCTACCTTCTTGCCAGTTCAAGAAGCCTAGATCCAGTCTGGAGATGTGGGACAGAAGCTAAAGTACGGATAACCACGAGCTGCTTTGGCTCACTCCTAGGTGAATTATGGTAGCAAGATCTCTTGATTGGAGGTCAGGAAGTCTATATTCTATTATTCATTTGGCTTTAATCCTCAGTCAATACCACTTCTATCTCAAAAATCTCAGTTTTTAAAAAAAATTATACTTAAACTATCTCTGATAAATCTCCCTGCACTGACATTCTTCTATTCTGTGGCAGATGTCTTCTAGAAACTCAGTAAAGGAAGAGACCTTAGGAGACTGGGTTATAAAGGTATTATTCTTGTGTAAGATGGATGGGACTCAAGTTATGTCCTACCTAATGATTAAGCAGGAGTTATTAACATAGGGAAAGAGTAGGGCTGTGTTAGCCAACTCTTGTTTTTATGGCTTCTGGCACTCCTTTTGCCCCCTGGTTACATCTGACTCAACCATCCCACCCACACATTCTATCCTTGTATTTCCATGAGGCTGTGCTGTCCTCCAGCTTGTGGGTGAACAGGAGACTCACTAGAAAATTGACATATTTTATCCTCTTTGTCATAGGGATTGGTGCAGGGGTGGCCACATGACTCAAGCCTACCTAATCATAGCCTTTTATTCTGGAA
The DNA here is from genome assembly GCF_005190385.1 of Monodon monoceros. NCBI lineage: Eukaryota > Metazoa > Chordata > Mammalia > Artiodactyla > Monodontidae > Monodon > Monodon monoceros. The sequence goes on from NW_021703766.1 coordinate 38,784,655, forward strand.
CAGTTGGGAAAGAGGAGCTTTATATTTCTACAACATCTATTAAGTTCATAAATTAAAAGCCTAATGTTCTCAGTAGTCATCTTTGCCATATGAGGGAAGAGCTTCTGGAGGGTGGAGCCAATGCAGCAGGACCTGGAGCCAAGGAGATGGGGAGAGACAGAGTATTAAAGATGTTATTTGAGACTCTAGATTCAGCCATGACAGAAGTCAACTACTTTTTTAGCCTTTACATTTATGTATATCAATAAAATCTCTTTTGTGCTTAGATCGGCATAAATTGAATTTCTTTCACCAGCCCAGACTGGTACCAGGGTGGCTAAGAGGAGAAGTAATATGGCAATGGGAAGAAGCTGAGAATGAGCCTGAAACTTTTGGAGACGGCAGAGGAGACACTGAGGTCCTTAGAGCAGAGGCGATTTTGTGGGAGTAATGAGAAATGAAGTCTTAAGAATAGAGTTCCATGAGATCTTGGACTATCTGTTCTACCAGGCCATGACATTTGAATTTTTTCTTCAGACAAAGAAATGAGACGATACCTGAGCTGGGCTAATGCAGCATCAGGATTTATTTCAAAGGATGCCAGTTGAGCTGGTATCAAACCTTGTGTAGAGAATGGAGCAGAGATCCCTTAAAGTAAGGAGTGAGTTATCCATTGGTTCCTCTGATTCTGCTGTAGTAGTTTCCTAAGTGACCAAATCTTGCACCAGGTGCTGGGACGGTGGACTCTTCTCAGGCACCCTGGAAAAGCCAACATTTCCATTTAGAACTTGGGCAGAGCAAAGACCCAGGCTTTAATCCCACCTATGCCTTGCCTTTACTAGCTGTGGGAACCTTGGGACAAGTCATTTGGCTTCTTGGCCTTAGTTTCCTCAGAGATCTCAAAGTTTTTTTTTTTAAGTATCAATGCCTGACCTACTTAGCTGACACGATTCTTTGACTTTTAAATGAAGTACTCTCTGTGAATGGACTTTGTGGATAAGGTGAGTTCAGCCAGTCCAAGGGAAAGTTCCTTGAGAGCTGCTCAGGGTGCCTCTGTTCTCCTTCCCCGAGTCCTGTCTGTCACACTGCGGACTTGGTCTCCAAGTGCTTCATGGGAAAATGAAGCTTCCTGCTTCCAAAGAGCTCTGTCCCTGCTCTGGGTCACCTTGACGAGGAAGTTGGCTTCAATTCCAATAAATCTAGGATAAGGCAATAGATCATAAATTGGTCCTGGCTTCCCTATGAGGTAGTGAGCTCTCCATCTCAAGGAGGATTCAAGCATCTAAATAAATATCTGTCATAGGGGCTATGGAGAGTTCTATTTCCTTCCTCTCCAGAGAGAAGCTCAGGACCTGACTGATTTTGGATGCTATGGTCAGATCTGCCTACTCCCTCAATCCTCAAGAATGTGTATTTCCGTCTGTGATCTGTGCAATACCCTCCCATTAAAGAATTAAAAGTGTGTTGTTTTATGATAGGTTTGCTGTTGGTTTTTAGTACTTTTTGGGATTTTCAAAAGCCCAGCTCTACCCCTCCTCTTCATCACTCCTATACCCAGCCTTTTGGTTCACAATAGCCAAACACATTGTCCTGCATAAGTAATAATGAAGAAATCTATGAGAAAAGATTCATGCCACTTGCTGATCAGTTTAATAATGGAGGATATCTCCACTGCATTATAGGGAGACAAATTAAAAGGGCAGGGACAGCTCCCAGAAATCATCTGTTCCTGTTAGCAAAGAGAATATTAATGAAAAACAAAATTGAGCTCCTCTTGTGTCTGATTTTCATCAGATTGTACAGGTATTGAGAAATAGCTATAGAAATCCTGTTCATTAGTAGTTAATTCAAAATAACTTTGGCCTCTGCTCCATTTCTGACTATTACTTCTCTTGTGGGCAGGAAAGCCAGTCACCTTGCTGGGCCCATTGTACCAGGAGAATTGATAATGGAGCTAATTCAGTTCTCTTTATGGACCAAATATCTAGGCAGTGGAAATGGGCATCAAGTCAATGATACACTTGGATGGGAGGAAGAGAGAGAGGGGCACTAGGCCATTGGGCTTTCTTCTCCTGGTGGGGAAATTCCAGTTGTCCAGGGGAACAATGGTCTCAGTTCTGTAGAACTGAGGTCCTTCTAGAGAAGAAAGGGTACCGGGGCGTGTTGCCCAGTAGAGAAGTCACATCTGGCTGCTCTGTGTGCATCTTCTGGGCCTCTCTCTGCCTCATCCCTGCCGTGAGTGGCTCAGCAGGGGAGCTTCGCAGGATGAAGAGGGTCTGAGATGTCCTGTATGCACGCCGACATGAATAGAGAAGTGCTTCCAGCCTCCCCACAGCTCATGAAGACCACCTTTAGTGCCCTCCTTTGGGATTAGAGGGAAGTCTATGGCTAGTCCCATTATTAGGCTGCTAGGATGGCAGGGCCCAGAAAGAACAAGAGGTTCTGGTGAAGAGGAGGCAAAGGCCTGCTTTGTCTGCACGGCTCCCCACTCCCAGCTGGCTCCAGGACACTTTTGGTTCCTAGGGAGGGGAGAAGTTTCTACAAGAAGGAAGGGAAAATATGGGCTCAGGCAAGGTACCTGGGCAGACCCCGAAGATAAACATGTCAGATCCCCCACGTGAGGGCTAACCTTTTTATCCACTGGGACCTCTGCAATCCAGATGTCCCCACGTGTCCCCAGGCTTTGGGTAGAGATGAAGGAAGGGCTGCTAATGCCATAATGAAAAGGCTCATCTCTCACTGTGCCAACCGGCCCTCTAGATTTCAGCCCCCTGCGGATTTTCCCGAGTGTTTCTGGCATCTTCAGTGGCTGCCTTGCTTGAGTTCACACAGTCCACCTGTGCCTGGCTCTGTCCCTCTCCCACTTCACCAATGTAGGGGACGGCCATGTCCACTGGACACCTGTCATGTCTAGCCAGCTTCTATCAGGTATGACATCTGACGTGGCAGGACCCAGGGAGGAGCTGCTCCAGCCCCTGGGGTGTGGTCAGGGTGTCAGGGCATGGCTCCCACCCTAGGGCCCGGCTCCTGGATGCTCCTTGCTGAACCCAGTGACCTGAGGGGACATCGTCAGGGAATGTCACCCTGCCCAAGGGAGTGTCTCTGGAGCTCCTGGGGTTGCAGAACACCAGCATCATGCTGTGGTGTGTGCAGAAGTGATAGAGGTGCCTCTCCATAGGACTCAGCTCGAGTTCCTGGGGCTGGGCTGGGACAGAACCAGTTCTTGGTCCCTCCTCCCTTCTCCAAGGGCCTGGGTCGCATGGATCCACAGGCCCACTGCTTCCGGCAGGCTGCTGTCTGCAGACCAGCCTCCCGGGCTAACTCACAGCTTCCCTGTCCGCCTACAACATAGGACGTAGGAGTTCGTTTGCATGGGGCTTTGACTTGAGTCCCTACTTTCACTAACTTAAGAACGCTTCCAGCTGCAAAGAACAAAACCCAGCAACAGGTGCAGAAACACAGGGGGCTTATTCTTCTCAGGTAGCAATTATTCTAGATCTAGATCCTTCAGTGTGTCAACAATGTCATCAGCACTCTGTTTTTCTATCCCATTCTCCTTAGCTTGTTGGTTTCGGTGCTCAGCCTCGCTGGTTGGTTGCAAGATGGTTGCTAAACCTTCAGGCATCATATCTTCATTCAAAGAAGCAAAAATGAAAGAAGGGCAGTATCAATTGCAATTTTTCTATTTGTCTGGGAAAAACTGGCAGTCTTCTCTCCACTGGCTAAGATTGCTGGGGACCGCCCATGTGTCGTCTGAATTTTTATTGATCAGCCCGCTTGTGTCAGGTTCAGTGCAACAACCCACTGAGTGCCAGACCCAGTCTTAGGCTTTTCAGGGAAGAAGGGGACTGATGTTAGTGGAAGGCAGGCTCATCTTCGTGGTAACCTGAGAGAGGCTGTGGGCCAGAGTGCTGCAGACCCACACAGGCTCCTCCTGTCAAAGTCTGCCAATCCCCAAAGCAGCAAATGTGGATAGTCTGGCACTAGGGCATGACTGGATTCCATGCCCTGCTAATTATGCTATTACCAGGGATTGGGGTAGAGATGACCAAAAGTGGGTTTGGCTGCATCCTTCCAGGTCTGCCTAGTCTGAGTGCCCCCGTCTTCCTCCAAACTTCTGCTAAAAGGGGTTGAGAGGCCTCCTCTTTCTGCAGCAGGCCGCTTTCCGACCCGCATCTTGCATTCAGGCCTGGCTCTGAGGGCGGCTAGCTGGCAGTCACTACCCTCCAGATGACCAATGCAAAATAGGCGGGACCTCTGCAAACCCTTGGAAGACATGCTATTTTTCTCTGCCTGTGTAATTGTTGAGAAGGGAGCCAGAGAAGATGCTCTAATTAATTAGAGCAGGTATTTGAGGATGCCACTGCCTGCTGGACTCAGGACCCGAATCCAAATGCCCCACTTATCCACTTCCACCACGCGACCCTGAGGCAGCCCTCTCCTTCCTTGCATTCGAATTTATGTGTAAACTGCAGCCTGTGACAGAAGCCTTATTAGCTGGTCAAAATCTTACTTTTAAATGGACCATTAACCTACTCGGAAACTGGGAGTGCACTGATAATGTAACACCACGGCATCCTGTCAGGTCTAGGAATGAACCAGGTCAGAGGCCAGATCTACTTCTCTCCATTTTATCCCTTGGATGTCCAAGGCATGTCCTTACTCCTCAGCCTGGGAAGACTTTTAAAAAAATCTTGCTGGTTAGTCCCAGTGATGCTGTTGACCTGGACAAGTCACTTCACCACCTTGGGCCTCAGCATCCCCACCAAAAAAGTGGAACAAGTTGGCTTTTTTTTTTTCTTTTTTTAAAAATTTCTTTGACCATCAAGGAGGTGAGAAGATGCAGAGTTGAAGTGGAGGTAGTCTGGACTCCACTCTGTCCTGGAGCACCTCCTTTTGGGTACTTCTTGTAGCTCCTACCCTGAGAATGGAGACATGGGTAAAGGTCTCCAAAACTGAGATAAGAGGCCCTTTCAGCCTCTTGGGTCTTCTTAGTAGAACTCCTGCTTGGCTGGAATTCCACCCACTCTTGGCAAGGCATAACTTCCTGTCTCCAAGGGAGAGGGGCTTATAAAAAGGCATAAAAATGAGGCTTCTAAAGACATCCTGGACGTCAACTAGATGTTGCAAAATTACATTTTGATGAGTTCAGTGTAAATGAACCAGAAACATATGGATTCGATTTCCCTTGGAATCCACATGGGTTTAAAAACCAAGGGGGCGGGGGAGAATGTATTTGGGGAAGAGCATTTTACGTCTCACCAAACTCCCTCCGTTTGTAAACAGCAGTTTGAGGTTTGTGATGATTGTGTCCTGGGCTGGGTTCCTTTCCTAATAATAGAATGTACAGGATGTCTTGCAGCAGACTCACAAATGTGTCCAGAGAACAATACCCCATGATGCTCTCCCCCGTCCTGGCTCCATGTGCCTATGAGACTCTAGGACAGCCTCTTAGATCGAGGTTTGATCCAGTGAGGGCTCTCTGTCCTCCTACTTCTGCAAAGATATAGTGTGGCAATAGCACAATCGGATTCACAAAAGCAGTGCTTGTCAAGTGCCAGGCCTATCCTGGGAATTTCACCAAGAGCTACTTCATCACAAGACGGGCAGCTTCACCCCGGCTTTAAAATAAAGGACTTGAAGTTCAGAGATGTTAAGTCCAAGGTTACTCAGCTAGGAGGTGCCTGGGCTAGAACTGGAACCCAAGGTTTCTGAACTGAGGTCCAGGGATGTCTCTACCATAGAGGATGCTTCCCTATTTCCTAATTTCAGAGAAGGCTAGGAGCGGCATCTGCTCATCTGGCATTGCTGCAAGGAAGGTCTACCAGGAGGCTGGCAGAGGGGCTAATGGAGATATTTTCAAACTGTTCCCAGAGAAGTTTTAGGAATCCCCATTGGTTTTTCTGGGCATTCCATGGGAGAAAGGATGGAGATGCCAAGGGAGAGAGTGAACTGACTAATATCCCAGGCCCCTTGTCCCATCCAGGCAGCCCCTCCTCTGAGCCTTCAGGTAAGATTTTGACTCTAAAAGTTTTCTGTAGTTAAAGTTTGAGAGTCATGAGTTTCGAGCAGCTTCCCATCACTTTCCCTTCAGTCCAGTTTTGGAGCTGACCCAGTTATTCAGCGGCCTGCTTCTTGGCTTTTCTCTCCTCTTTGTGCTATGGGGTTCCATGCCCACTCTCAGATCGCTGGAGCTGTAGATGAACCCAGACATTGGATACCTCTTCTGTGGCCAGTCCTGCCACCACGCAGGGGAGAAAATACAAGATGGAGGCCCCACCTCCAGGGAGCTGCAAGTATGTTTTTGCTGAGAAGACATATCAATTCCTAGGAGTCACCTTGGGAAGAAGACACCGTGAGAGAAGGAGCTGGCAGGCTCTGGGCATCAGAGACTCAGGCCCTGTTTATCAATGTCCTAATCAAGGGATAGATCAATAGAAGCCAATCGGAGGGGGCTCCCTATGGGCCAGAGCTTTGGAGGTGGTGCTTCCGAATGACTTGGGCTAAAGTGCAGACTCCTGACTCAGGAAAGGGACAGAGCCTTCTTGGCTCTTGGCTGATGGAAGGAGCCACAAGACTCCACTGCACTGGGTCCCCCAGGAGAAGAGCTGCCTGGATCCGCCTAGGTCCATCCTGCAAAGCCCAGCCAAGATGAAGACGGGCTGCAGAGCCATCTGACTGTCATTAGGCTGCGTGACTTTCTTTATTGGCAAACAGTCTGTCAGCAGCTTCTCCTTGCAGAGCGGCCCAGATGTGCTTACAAAGCGTTCTGTGTCCTTCCCATCCACATCCAGCCCCCACGCGCATTGCCACTTTGCCAGACTTTGTCCCGGCCCCAAGAGTCCAGCTGCAGCCAAAGCAAGGCTTGGTCCGGAGTCTGAGGAGGGAGGCTGGCCCCTCGGGGGAGCCTCCATGCCAGCCACCCCCTCACTTGACGAGCTTATATCTCGTTCCTGCTGGAGGTGTAGGGGGAGCCCTGGGGCAGGGGCAGCCTGGCCTTATGTACTGGGGGCTGTGTTGGGGTGGGGCAGACAAAGCCCCATAAATGAACTTCCTGTTGCACATGGTCTTTGGCGCTTTCTCCGTCATTTCTCCACACTGCTGGGGTGACTTTCATCTGTTGCTAGGTCTGAATCTCCCATTGGAGAGAATTCTCATGGGAGAATTTCAGAAAACAGGCAGGCTGTCAGCCTTGGCTTCAGTCCTTGACAGTTGGGGCTGGCCCCAGAAGCGGCTCACATTATTGTCCAGGCAGCCTCGGCACACTTGTGCCTCGTGCTAAAAGCCAGGATCAAGGGTACTTTCCTTGTCTCTAGGTGAGAGGTTGGGAGGTAAGAGCAAAATTATGCCTAAACACCGCCTCCTGGGGGTAAATTTTGGAGCAACTGGGGTCCTATTATTTGGATGTTTGCGGATTGTTTTCTTCCCATCTCATGCATATTCTCTTTCTTTAGGTAAAAGAATGCTGTATTTCCTTTGGGGGAACCATGGTCCCTTGACTTTCATATCCTATGGTTATATGACCCAATAATTCTCTTTTTTACTGAAATAACTCTCCCTTGCTCACTTATCTGTTAGAGCCAAGAGCCTAGGTTGCTCCAAGCCCTCTGACCCCTTTCACACAGGTCTGGACTTCCCCATCATTCCTGTGCGTGAGGAAAGAAGCTCTAGTAAAGAAGGATGAGGGGGCTTCCCTGGTGGCGCAGTGGTTGAGAGTCCGCCTGCCGATGCAGGGGACGCGGGTTTGTGCCCCGCTGCGGGAAGATCCCACATGCCGCGGAGCGGCTGGGCCCGTGAGCCATGACTGCTGAGCCTGTGCGTCCGGAGCCTGTGCTCCGCAACGGGAGAGGCCACAACAGTGAGAGGTCCGCGTACCGCAAAAAAAAAAAAAAAAAGGATGAGGGGAAGTGTTTCTTTTATCACCTTTGCTCTTCTTCCCCAAGCCTATGGAGGCAGGGAGACTGTGCACTGAGCCACCCAACACATGAAAAATGTCTTCCTCTTTCTGGCTGTTCTGATGAGCGTGAATGAAAAGGATGGGTATATCAGTCACAAACTTACTTCATATTGGCTATTATCAGCCTTAGAGATACGCTTGCCCTTGTCCTTGCTGTTAGAGGAGAAACTGAGGTCTAGAAAGAGGATGGAAGTTTCTCAGGGTCACGTGGAAAGTCCACAGCGGAAGAAGACTTCTGAGAGCAGCACGGACTGCAGGGCATTGCCTCGCCCATGGGCTTCTGACGCTCAGGTAGATCTCATCAAATCATGCCTTCTTTGTTCCAAAAATGCTTTGCTACAAACATGGTTCTCTTCTGTAGTGGTCTGGATGGTTAACTTCCATCATTCATCCCCCTTGATCTGATTTATCTAAGCCAATCATGCTAATAACCTCAGTTCACCAGTCGTTGGTTGTCTTAGAAATGGAAGTAAGACTCCCTTCTGGCGGATATGGTGTAAGCGAGTCTCTGCCAGGAGCGGAGTGGGGGGTAAAGGGCTTCTAAATGAGGTTTCCCCACTCTTAAAAGGAGATGTGAGAAGAAGGCAAACCTTTTCTTCCTCTAGACCTTATTGTTTTGAGGTGCCATTTTGCTACTTTGGGGGCAGCCATCTTGAATCAAAAACTGTTTGCGCAGAGACAACAGATTGGTGAGATGAAGAGACCCTGGGGTGGTGATGATGCTGAGTTACTAAATCATCCAACTCCAGGATTCTCACTGTTTCTGGGCTTCTCCTCATACATGATACACATATTGTTTAAGCCCGTCAGAAATGGGTTCCTCTGACTTGATACTTGAATTTCTCTGACTGGTTCCTCCCCATGGGGTCCAGGTAAGTGACCACCTGCCTTTATCCCACATTGCAAGGCAGGGAAATCACTGCAAGAATTGCCCTGTTTATTCTCTCTCTCGTTCGACTGCCTTCCTCTCCTCAGAGTGGTAAGCTGCTGGAGCCAGGAGCAGCCTTAACCTTCGTCTTGTCTTACCCCTGACTCTATGGCTGAGTAAGTGAAGTTTAGAGGGAGGAGGTGACCTGGAGACTTGCTCATGGCGCACAGAAAAGGCAGAGCCAGGAGGAGAACCCGGGTCCTCCGCTGCCCACTCGGAGCTCTCTCCTATTGCTTAGTTCTTTGCTGTCTTTCTCTGTGTCTCATCCATGCATCTCCCTAAGCCTCCTACACCCTCCCTCTCCTCTGACCAAGCTAAATGGACCCCTTCATTTAGACCTGCGTGGGGCAGCTCTACTGGGGCCTGCGGGGGCTCTGGAGGAGGCTGTGCGTAGGAAACCAGGCTGGGTGCTGCATGAATGGCCATCAGGCGGCAGGGCCCACAGATGGCTCCCCAGCACTGGGAGCTGACAGAATTCCATGGCCCAGCTCCACGGAGCAGGCTCAGCTGGTGTTCCTTCCTGTCGCATCCTGCTTCCCACTGACTTGGAGAGACAGCCGTTCGGTAGGGGTTTGTGTGTGTTTATTTACTCTTAATAACAAGCTCATATTTTAGATATTCCTCCCCAGGTGTTTTTGCTCATTTGGGTTAAGTACAAAACTGGATCTAAGCACAGAATGCGGGGATCTAAAAATTACGATTACAGCCCAGCCTCCCTATAACAGAACTAGGTGCCCTTTGAAGAAACCAGCATCTAGTGTCCTGGCCAAAGCAAAGCCATGATGGAGCCATGTTTGTTATCAGCAACCTCCAGACCCATCCACAGTTGTCAGTGTTTGCTCTCCTCTTGTGTCCTCCTCAATTCAGGTCGGGAAACATTGACTGAGCAACTCCTGTGGCCAGACCTGGTGCTCTGCCCAGGATGCACAGTTTTATGTTCCAGAAGGTCCCAGTCATGTGAGGAGATGAGAGACAGCTGTGCTTACCATGGTGTGCCGTAGGCTCTGCCATGGAGCGTAAGGCTGGGCGCCGAAGGAGGTCCCCCTGCACCATCCAGCCCCTCTGGCCAAGGTCAGGAAGGCTTCCTCAAGGGAGTCTTCAGCTCTGCCTCAGCATACCTGCTCCTGGGAAGCCCCGCTTCCTGTTGCCCACAGCTCTACTTCACGCACACTCCCCTCCCCTCCCACCTGCCCTGCGCAGCCCGTGAAGGTGTCTCTCACACCCGGCTGGGAGAAGCAAAGACATCGTATGGATCACATTTTTCTTCCTACCACCAAATGGCGAAGGACCCGTCTCAGCATCCGTGTTGTCTAATGTGACTCCTTTCCCTTTGGAGGAAGTGTCCTTCTTCCCATCAAATGCCAATCCCCTTCCACGTGCCCTTGACCCCACCCCTTCTCACTTTCCCAAGGTCACCACCTCATCAGTTAACCCCTCTCCCACCTTGCATTGCTGTTTTCCTCCCTCTTGGAACATTCCTACACATCTATAAAAGTCTTCACCCTCCAACCTACTCTAAACCAGTTTCCATTCCCCAACACTGTCAAAATTTATTCTGTAAGGTTACCAGTGACCTCTATGAAGTAGCCAAAGGCAATGGATGTTTTTAATTTGTTATCTTACTAGAAGGCTCAGCAGCTTTAGATGAAGATGTCTTCTCCATGTTAACACACACGTGCACGCACGCACACACACACACACACACACACAGTCTCTTTCTCTCTCCCCTCAGCTTCTGTGCCCCCGCACTTTTCTGATTTTCATCCCATCTCACTGCAGCTCCTTCTTAGCCCTGTTGACTCAGTCCCCCAGCCGCACCCCCAACTTCAAGTGTTGGGTCTTAAGGGCTCAGTCCCTGGGCATCTTCTCTTTTCTGCCCACATGCATTCTCGGGCAATCCTACCCAGTCTCATAGTCTTAACATGATAATTGCTACCAAATGTATGTCTTCAGCCCAGACCTCACTCATGCAACCCAAACTTGACTTTTCACGTCTTGACTGTTCACTGCTCCACATCATATCAAAGTGACTATATCCAAACTTGAATTCCTAACCCAGCCCCAAACAACCCATGTGATAGGCAGAATTCTAAGATACTGCCCAAGATTTCCCACCCTGCCAGTGTCGTCCCTGGGATTGTGAGTATAATGGATTTCATTTCCATGATTAGGTTATGGTAATATGGCACCAATGAAAGGGAGCTTTTTCAGGTGGGACTAACTTAATCACATGAGCCCTTTAAAAGCAGAGAGATTTCTCTAGTTGGTGGCAGAAGAGGGGTTCGGAGGAATTCCACTTGAAGCGGGTTCTCTGTTGCTGGCTTGGAGGTGGACGGGGCCACCAGGCAAAGACCTGAGGGCTGAGCTCAGCCTTGAGAAGCTAAGAGTGATCTCTGGCTGTGAGCAGCAACTAGACTGGGACTTTAGTCCAACAACCACAAAAAGCTGAACCAGTGAGCTTGCAAGAGAGCTCTGAGCTCCAGACGAGAACTACGGCTCAGTTTCACCTTGATTAAAGCTCCGTGAGACCCCGTGCCAAGAACTCAGCTCTGTGCCCAGATTACTAACCTATAGAAACTGTGAGATGGTTACTCTGTGCTGTTTTAAGCTGTAAAGTCTGGGATACAAACTAACACTCTTCATACAGTCTTTCCAGCTCAGTAGACATCACCATCACCCAACCACTGATTGGATTAAACTAGAACTCAAGTCCTTTCTTTCCCTTGTGCCCACATCCAAGATGTCAGCGAGTCTTCCCTCTTCTACCTTCAAAATACGTCTTGAACCTCTCTCCTTGTCCCCCCTTTGCTGCAGCCACCCTACTGCAGGCCCCGGGACACTTCGCCTCATGATTCCAGCAGGCTTTCACCCTATCCCCGCAGCGCCAGTCATTTCTGACACAGCAGCCAGAGCACTCTTCTGAAAGCATCAATAGACTCATGCCAGCCCCCCTAGTTAAAATCCATTAGCAGCTTCCTGCTACCCATCAAGGAACATCTGAGCTTCTCGCTGCATCCTACCAAATTCTCCATGGCCTGGCTTCTGCCTGTTTTTACAGACTAATTTCATATCCTCTTCCCCTCAAACTGGCAACGCTGGTTATCTCCTTCAGAACACATATCACAATTTGAAGCTAATTTATTTAATGTATGTGTGTGGGGGTGGGTTGGGGGTGGGAGCTTGTCTTCTCTACTAGACTGTGGGCTCCTCAATGACTGACATCATTCGTGCTTGTGTTACCCTTATAGCCATGTAGGGAAATCCCGTGGGGGGGCTGAGGTGGGAAAATGCTCTTCTCTAGACCCTTGATCCCCTTTGTGAGGTGCAGAAACTCCCCGAGAAGCACCCCCCAGGCTAAGTGTACCCCTGGACACCCGGGAAGAGGGTCAGAATGGCCATGGAGGCCTCCACCCCTCACTGACCACGCTGCCTACCCTCTGGGATCCACTAGAGGACAGTTTGTCGATTTGCTTCTGTGGGACGTGGGCTTCTGCCTTGGGGTCCCCCGTCCCTGGTGCCCATGGGGATCTGTAGGGAGCTAACTGCTTCTCTCCCGTCTAATCAAGACCTCAGAAAGAAAGATGTGAAAACATCCCTCTGCCCCAGAGCCAGTTGTGACCCAATTCAGTAACACTGGCTGCTGGGAAATACAGACTCTAGTTCCACCTCACACTGGCTGGCCCATGTCCTGCTGTGCACAAGCTGTTTCTGGGAGAAACTCAGTCTGGATGGCCCAGGAAATGAGGAGCTGTCCTGGGTGAACTTGTTCCTTCAGGGGTGGCACCAGCTTGAGCTGCTCCTCTGCTGATGAAGAAAATCAGCTGCATTGGAACCCGTACGGGGTGCTGCCACTTCCTGGCTGAGGGTGGGTCCGCCAGAAGCCTTACTGCTGGTTCTCCCGGTTCATGGAGCTGGGCAAGGAGGTCAAATGGAAATCCCCAGGGCTTTGGAGCAGGCCTTCCCATTGGCTGGCTGTGGCCTGTGGAAAAGTTCTGGTCCTCTCTGAGCTCAGTTTCTCCATCCTAAACGGGGTCCTCCCCGCTCTCCCTGTCCCCCTGGGTCTTACAGCTCTATCGCAAGAATTAGATGATGGAGCAGAGGGGAGGGCCTGGCACGGTGTTTTGTATCCAGCAGCAGAGCAGGGGCTCCAAATTAGGAGCCGTTGTGACTGCTGTTATCAGTGGATGAACTCTGCTAAGGCAACTTGTTCTAGATCCACAGCTCAAAACCTGTTGAAATGACAGAAATAGTAATAAAAAATTAAAAGTTCGGGGCTCTGGAGTACATTTGTTAAAGTGTCACGCTGTGTTTTTTTCCCCACCTAAGTTGGTTGAGTGTCTGGAGGTCGCACTGCTCTGGGCTGGCCCCTGGGAGCAGGAAAGCAAGTCGGAGGCCCTTTGGGACAGTAGCCTGGGCCTGGGAGGGGAGGTCCTGCCCTGCCCTGCCCCCTGTGGAGCCTAGGGAGCTGTGTGCCTGGCTGAGGGCCCCCTTGGGGGAGAAAAGCAGGAAGGGAGAGAGAAGATGTGTCAGTGTTTTCCAGGTCTTTGCAGAGAGCTGTGGCATTAAAAGTACTGAGAAAGCCCTTGGGAGAACTTGTTCGACCCTGGCCAGGCTCCCCGGACCAGCACTGAACTAAAACATGGCCTCTTTAGCTGCTTCCCTTCATCCCCAGGGCTTCTCCCCTGGCAGTGCTGCATGCCTGCGGCCTACACAGCAACTGCTCCAAGAGTCATCCCAAGGAGTCTTGTTTCAGGATGGGGTTCACCCAGGGCTGAGGCAGGGTCTCTCACATCCCAGCTCACACAGGTGCAGTGGCAGAACATTGGAATGGGTAACATATCTGCTTTTGCTACACACCTGTCCCCACCTCTGGTGACAGGCACCCAATGCAAATTTTTTTACGTATCCAGTGTGGTGTAGGGACTGTGTCTTGAGAAGCATGTGAGAAATGGGGTGAAAGGGGTCACAAGAATACTTCCTGGAGGGGAGAGCTCTGTATTAATTAGAGAGAAAATACTAGTTGGTCTTGTGACCTTAAGGGCAGGACCCCAAGGGCCTGCAGAGAAGCAAAGCTGGTTCCAGGCTTGCTCTGAGTGAGACAAGGGAAATGGTGTTCTGTGGTCCCCAGACCAAATGCAGCAAATGGAACAGGATGGTTGGCAAAGGTTGGGTACTGCTTAAAATGACCCCACACCATGGCCCCAGGTCCTCAGCAAAGATGACTAAACCCACAAAATATGTGGTGTGAGTGGAGTGGAGGAAGCCATAAATAAAGTCATACTCCAAACTCAGATTTGACTCAGAGGGAGCCAGGGCCATAGGGCGCTCTGAGAGCATAAGCCCCCCTAAGCTCACAAATCATGGGGTGTGTTTTGGACTTTCAGAGTCTGTGGAAGCAGAGTGAAGATATGAGTCAAGGATGGCTAGATGTCCAAGGGACAGGAGCATCCCTGGTGTGGGGGTGGGGTGGGGGTTGTTGTCTCTGGTTTTGATATTGTTGCATAATAAAGAACTTCATTGGCCTTTGTCCCTAGTTCCTGGAAGAGAGACTCTAAGTTCTTGGAATTTCCCAAGTAATGAGTGTCTTTGTTCTTCATGAGCCCCTGAGTTTATGCTAATGAGATGACTCAGGATGGGGGCTGGTCACCAGAAAGACCAACTATGGTCTTTGAGCCTGTCTGACTGAGTTCAGTCACCTGGCCAATGACTCAATCACTCATGCCTATGGATGGAAACCTCAGTAGAAACTCTGCACACCAAAGCTCAATGGCTTTCCTGGTTGTTGAACACATGATGTGCTACCAAGGTGATGTGACTGATTCCACAGGGAGAGGGCATAGAAGCTCCATGTTGGGGACGATCCTAGACCTCACCCAATGTGTCTATATTTGGCTGGTTCTGGTTTGTATCGTTCATAATAAAATTGTAATCATAAGTATAGTGTTTTCTTTAGTTTAATGAGTTGTTCTAGGGACTTATCAAACCTGAGGAGGTCATGGGACTCCCCAAAACTTGTGGCCAGTTGGTCAGAAGTACCAGTGATGTGGAGACCCCTGAACCTCTGGCTGGTGTCTGAAGCAAGGGGGGTCTTGTTGGGGTCTGTGCCTTTAACCCGTAGGGTCTCTGCTAACTCCAGGTGGTTGGCATCAGAACTGGATTGTAGCACACCAGTTAGGTCATACCATTTGGTAAACACTCAAACTACAACCTTGAAGGAAACAATCCTCTGTTCCTCTGGCCCTGTAACCCGGTGGAACACAGTCTTTGTTATGGCCTGCTTGTTTTGTGCCCTCATCACGTCTCCTGGCCAAAGATGATGGTGGCACAAGTTCATGGCAGGGCCGCCTGCTCTGAGTTTACGGTTCTTTGGAAGGGCACATGTGAACTATAAACACAGCTCCACTTCTGCAAAGGCAGCACCAGGACTTCTGTTTGGGAGGTCCTTGGGACCACAACCTGGTTCTGAGGCATCTTCAAAATGCTTTTGCATAGTAGGCATATGGTTTTGACTTTGTATGTTTGTTTGACAAGTCTTGGGGTGGGGGGTGCTCAAGTCCAGTCCAACCCAGGCCACCCCTTAGCCTGACCATCGTCCTTCTGGTGAGACACAGAGCCCTGCAAAGGTATGGATGGAGAGGTCAAGATTATAAGTCTCCCTCTCAGAGTAATGTAATTTCACTGTACTTCAAAATAATTAAACAAATCTGTAAATCTTGTTTCCACTGCATTAGTTTACTTCACTTGGCCTCGCAATGTGAGGATCATAATTACTTAAATATTTCCCTTTACTATTTTTCAAAACATTTTTCTAAATTGTCAAAAAACATTCTGGAGACAGTTGGATAAAAAATATAGTGAACATGTGTCTGATTAATTTTTTAAGACAATCAAGATCAAATGCAAAAAATGATTGGAAATGGTTTCAGTGCAACAATAAAAGACGGAAATCTCAGAGCAGAGAGTGTGGTGAGTCATAAGGAAAAAAGTATTCATCATTTTTACGACAGTATCTATTGGAACTCAGATGACAGTGAACCAACTGGCCTGGTGTATAAATGGCCAAAGGTGGAGCATGGCCTAAGGAGAGTGGTCTGTTTCAGAGGGGCGTCCTGCTGAGTGTGTTCCCCGATGCAGGGCCCGCCCTGATGCTGAGCTTGTGAAACAAGAGATCACTCTGAGCAGCCATCCTTTGTCGCCTATCATTACAAACGACTTGAGGGCAATACGCTGGCATCCTGACAAGCGGATCATCCCTCATCTGCCAGCTGACAATCAGGCCACCGTCTCGAGGCCATCGATGGAGCTGCTGGGTGATGGAAAGCAACTTGTCAAAGGAGTGTTTATGACGTTAACTCACAAGCACTTCCCTGGCTTGAACTGAATTTTGTTTTACTTTATTCAATTTATTTTGTTGAGTCTGCTTCTTAAACTTATTTTTTAAGTTCCAATAAACAATTGGGATCAGGGAATGTGATTTCTTTCTCTAGCAAAAGATGTCTTCCCCTCTGCCTTTCTTCTCTGGCACCGCTGCCTGGCAGACACCATGAGAGGAGGAGAGGCAGGAGCCCTTTCTGAGGGCTGCACCCGTCTAGAAGCCTGGAGAAGTTTCCAGGCAGAGTAGACTCTACAACCCCTGTTTTGCTTAGGCATTGAGAGCACACACTAGGGCTCTGTCCTGAATCCTAAATGGGAAATTCTTTGAAGAGAAGATAGCACCCTCAGAGTCATAGCCCTATTTATTGCTCTCACATCCTCATGGCCTTTCTTTGTTTTATATTTTAAATATTTTTAAACATTGTTTATTTCTTTAATGTTGTATCTATTTTATTTATTTATTTTTGGCTGTGTTGGGTCTTCGTTGTTGCCCGCGGGCTTTCTCTAGTTGCGGCGAGTGAGGGCTGCTTTTCTTTGGGGCGCAGGCTTCTCATTGCGGTGGCTTCTCTTGCTGCGGAGCATGGGCTCTAGAGCGCGGGCTTCAGTAGTTGTGGCGCATGGGCTTAGTTGCTCCGCGGCATATGGGATCTTCCAGGACCAGGGCTCGAATCCGTGTTGCCTGCATTGGTAGGCGGATTCTTAACCACTGTGCCACCAGGGAAGCCCCCTATTTTAATTTTTTTGTTTTATTTTTATAGTGCAGAGATTCGTGACTTTTGGTTTTAAATGACAAAACATTGGGGGTTGTTGTCCCAGGTTCTTCATCACAAATTACAGTCTTTGTCTCACTAGCAGATAAAGGGCAGGTGCTGGTGGAGGTCTTGCCTGGTGTGGCTCATGCCTTCCTGGGAACTGGGGTCAGTTTGAGTGGAAACCTTGGTTCCTGGACCCCGAGGCAGGACCAGAAGCCGGGAAGACTTTCTGCAGCTTAGTTAGACGTTGTCTGCCAAGATCCGGTGCTCTCTATAATCCCAAGCACAGAGCATGGCTCAGGAGAAGTGGGAAAAAGTGACTCTTCAGTGGGCACACACCAGTCCATAAGCTGTTGCTTAGAGACCCCCTTCAGGGCGGGGGTGTTGGCTCTGTTCTCTGGTTGCTCATCTCTTTACTGTTCCTGAGCGAATGGAATGAACGGCTCCCCTGGGCAAAGAGTTAGAACACGTTCATGGAAGTGGATTGACCAGTTAGAATTACACACAGATCATGGCTTTGCATCTTGATGTTCACTCTAGAAGTCAGGCAGAGGACCCTCTAGGAGCTCCCAGGCAGTGGGAGGTAAAAAGTAGAAGAGAATAACGTGCAGGGAAGGCGGAAGAAGCAGCTGAGAGCATGCATATTCCCCACTCGCTTCTAAGGAAGACAAGCGGTGACGCAGAGGACAGGAGGAGCCTTAGTGGGTGATAGCTTCTGGGAGAGCTTCAAACCCACTGCAGCAATGTTGATTCTGTACCCTGGGCTGTTGATTCTGTGCCTTGGGCAGTCCTTCTGCAAGCTTGTGTAGCACTCCGTTTTATCTTACCGCTCCCCACCTCCAAAGCTTTAGGTTCTAAGCTTTTAAAATGTTCAAGTTATAGTGATTTTGATATATTTTGCACCCAGAATTCAGTGGGGATTTCTTGCCAATCTTGGTAATCATCAGAGGAGCCTGAAGGTTTAAGAGTGGTGGCCAGAAAAAAAAAAGAGCGGTGGCCAGGACCTGCCCCAGAATGCTGTGTGCTGTGAAGGGGGCTCTGGGCAGCGAGCTGCAGCCTCACTCCAGGTGCCTCTGCCCTGTCTGTTGAGGCCCCTTCTCCTGTCAGTTCTCCACCTTGGGTGGAACCCTTGGGTTTAACTCCATCCTCCAGTGGCATCAATCATTTGACGCCTTTGCCAGGGAATCTGAGGGCCTCCTGAATAATTCAGAAGTGCTACATAGAATACTTGCTGCTCCCAAGTGTTAATAAAAATATCAAGGGAATTAATTAACAGTCAGTTATATCAATTTTAGATTTGGACATTGATTCTGATGCTGAAAGATAAATCTGCATTTTTGCCACAGTTCCTTTCTCCGATTCTCAACTTGTCTTCGTCATTTCCAATCAAACTTATAAGAGGGAACATGCTCAAATTACTTCCTTTCCCTCACTTTGTTGCAGCTGGCTTCAGATAAATAAAGGTAAGAAGAACCCTTTCAGTAATATATATTTTCTACTACCTTAGGTGTACAGGTGCTCATTTGATCTCCGTATTAAATGGCTTTGGGGAAAAGGGAGTTTGACTCTATGGATAATAAATTACCAACAAAGGCAAAAAAGAAAAAATATAATGTGCATGCTATTTGCATAGATATGTATATTTTGCCCAGACCATGGCACAGAAGAGCTTACAGAGATGGGGAAACGGCCGAGGGAACCACAGGTAGTGTCTTCACCACCTGTTATTAGAAATGGAGCCTGGGAGTTTGTCCATTCTGCACGCGTGACATGTTTGCTAGACATTTGTTAAGCGTCACATAGGAAGAGATTTTTTTAAACCCTGTATGATCTTTGATATTAAGAAAAGGCATTTCATTGGAAACAGTCTTTGCATGATTTGGCACGAGACGTCTAGACTGTTTTATGAGAAATGACAGCTAGTAGGAAAGTAATTAAAGATGTATTTTGCTGAAAGCAAAAGTATTTTTGGAATCAATACCAACCATCTTTAATTTGCCAGCTCTTTCCACAATCATTGTGCGTTATCTGGAGGATCTCAATTCTAGAGAACAGGGTATCTCAATTCTAGAGCATGGGGTGCCAGCCCCTTTCTGGTGTCACTTTTGGGTCCTCCATCTGCTTGCTCGCCACCCTCAAGTTGGGTTGGAGGAGGTCTGGGTAAGGAGAAGGCACAGTCAGTGTGGTGGGCAGGGAGCGAGCAGACTCCTCACTGGAAAACTGTCACCTCATTTGGCTCCTGAGGCAGAGGAGATATTTGAGAAGTAGTAGCAGTGGGGCCAGATAAGTGGAGCAAAGGCTGGGGTGGACGATGGTGGTGGTGACTGTAGTTTTGAGTTAGAGACAATGGGGCAGAAACCTTCATTCATGCTTTTTAGAATTCTCAAGGCAGCAAAAAATCTGTCCTACCTCTTCTACCTTTTTTAGAGGGAGTGTTTTCCTTAGCACCACAAGGGCGCTCCTTGTGGGCCAGGCTTGTGCCTTCCACGTCCCTGTGAGATGCCATTCACACTGTACATACCCCACGTGTGTCTGGCCAAGACTTGACTGATGACTGCAGTATCAGACTCCCAACCTGGGGGAACGTCTGTCTGGCTCTGTTCTCCTCTTCTCTCCCCCAGCCATCCTTTCACCTGTCTGATTCCCACTCATCTTTCAGGTGTCAGCTTAGACAACACTTCTTCCTGGAAGCCTTCTTGGAATGCCTCCTCCTCCCAGCTACCATCAACTCAATTCCACCTGGTTCCATCACTCTCTAATTGGTTAATGGACTGCCTTCCCTACCATCCTCTTGGGGACAGAGACCACAACTTTCTCACCAGTTTATGCCTGGTTCCCAATCTGGGGCCTCATATAGCACCTTGGGTTTGGGGATACAAGGTAACATATTGCAACCAGTCACATTTCTGCACCTACATCATTTTACCCCTAACCTAGAGATCTCTGGGTTTAATTTTGGGTGTGGTCCTAGGGTATGAACAGACTGGCTTGTCCTATGTCCTTCTGTGTAAGAGAGGGAAGACCTCTTACCTCTCTTACACTGAAGAGGAAAGCTGGGTCAGTGGGCAGTAAGCCCTACACAGACCAGAGAACCTTATGCTCCTGAGGGCTGAAGGTTGGGTGGATCTGAAATGATTGAGGTGACCGAGGGAATGAGGATCGCTTGGGGGAGCAGCATGGCTTTAAGAGGCCTGGCTCTGCCATAGCCTTTGAGCCTTTCCAGGCCATTCTTCATGCTACAGGGGCCATGAGCTGGGCAGCCTTAGAGGGGTCACTTAGAAAGGTCAGAATGTAGAGCCAATGGTCTTTGTTTTCTGATTCTTGGGCTCTAGGGTGCCTCTGGGGGGCCTCAGAGGGTACCAGATTGGAAATGGAAGTGAAGGGCACCCTACCGGGCCCTCTGCTCACGCCTCAAGCAGAACATGTGTGCTTCTACAACTTTTGTTTTAACCAAGTATATATGTATATATATAGATAGATAGATTATAAATATAAAATATCATGCATACATGTGGTATACGTATGTAAGTGTGAGCACACATACAACAAACTACTGCTCACCTTTTGCTCACAACCACTTCTGTGCAAGTGCATTGTGTCAGCATATTCCGAGCCACATGGACGGCTGTGCTGAAAAGTGGATGTCGTCTTTTGGCCCAATTTTCAATGTCTAGGTGCTGTGGATTTTCATTGCTTTGGATCTTAATGAAACATTAATTTTTTCCTTCATTGATATGCATAGTCAGACATAGTTAATCTTTGGGACACCTGCTGGTCAGATGCTTGGGATAAGCCTGGCTTAAGGGAATTCTGATTACGAATCCTCCCAAAGTACCGGGCGACTTGGTAATTCAGGGTACAGAGTGTTCTTGAGCACAGAGCCATTCATGGCAAGGTGGCTGGGTGTGTCCAGAAGGGACTTTGGTCAATGGTAGTCTCCATGGTGGCAGCATGTGGGAATCACTGAGAGTAAGGGCCTGTGTGCCCATGCCTGGTTTTTAATCTGTCTTTATACTGGTGTGGGATCTGAACTCAGAACCCTTGGCCACAGTTTCGTAGCTGGGTTCCACATCCAAGGAGTAGCACAGCCCCTTCTCCACGACAGTCCTTAATCTACTGTGGAAGAGCTAGACTTGGACCAGTCCAGACAGAAAAGGAGTTATGGGAATCATTACCTACTGCAAACTTCATATTGTCAGTCTTCCCCACTAGATGTCAGCTCTGTGAAGGTACACATTGAAAATATTTGTGGGATGAATGGCTCCCCATTTATAAGGATACATCCAGGTCTTAGC
The DNA here is from genome assembly GCF_005190385.1 of Monodon monoceros. Taxonomy (NCBI): domain Eukaryota; kingdom Metazoa; phylum Chordata; class Mammalia; order Artiodactyla; family Monodontidae; genus Monodon; species Monodon monoceros. The sequence goes on from NW_021703766.1 coordinate 38,805,940, forward strand.
TGGGATGGATGCCTTTTGTGAAGTCCTCCCCGTGTTCACAGTGCCCTCCACAGTGTGCCAGCCCCTGGGTGTCTGAGCAGAGCCGGGCAAGAGGGTCCTCTCCTCCAGGTCTGGCCTTGGGCACATCACCCACCTGTAGGACGGTTGTTCATCCATGACTGGACGTCTTAATGGAGCTGCACGCACTTGACTTCAGCCTTGCCTTAACCAGAGACAATCCCTCCAATCACAGAGGACTCCCTTTCGCTCACACACAGCATCAGCGAGGCTATTTTTACCTGAGTTGGCTGTGGCATTCTCTAACTTCATTTCCAAAGTCAGACCATCGGGCTTGATGGAAAGATGCTCCAACACCTGCTGGTGGGTGTGGAGGGTGCTTGGGGTCTTTTGGAGGAGAATGTGGGACTGGATTTAAAATTGAAAATATACATAACTTTGTGACCCAGTAAATCCACTTTTCGGCATCTCTCATATACTTTCTTGGGCATATGAAGGTAAGTACAAGAATATTTATTGCAATGTATTTGCAGTAGTGAAAAACTGAAAACAGTCTACATGTCCATTAACATAGGAACAGCCAAATAAAACTGGATGCAGCCATACTGAAGAATACGATGCAGCAATTAGCAAGGCTGAGATAGAGCTATGTGTTCTCACATGGATAAGGCTCCAAGATGTATGTTGAATAAAAAAAGTTTGCTATGGAAACCTGTATTGGTTTGATCAAATTTATGTTAAAAGACATCAAAAATTTCCACAAGAACATACATGTGAGTGATTACAGAAAGTCCTATGAGAATATGCACCAACTTACACTAGCAGACATTATTTTAGGAAAAAGAGGAACAGATTGCAGAGATGGACAAAGGAGCTTTAGACCCTAGCATCCCTTTCTAAAAACAAGAAGTATGCCTCCCACCTTAGGAAATCCAGCACTCTGTGAGAGTAGAAGGAGTTCAGTCCGTCTTCAGGTCATTTGTGTGTTTCCTTTACACACGCCGAGCCTTTGTCCCATCCCACAGAGGACCACGGGTAGCAGCGACCATTTGTATAGCATCAGCTGTGAATGGATATGCTGTGGAGGAGACGGGGCAAGTCCAGCCATTGCTCTGCAGGAGCAAACAGTTGAATGAAGGAACCAAGATTCGGACACAGGAAGTAGGGGCAGAGAGTCACGGCAGGTTCCAGGTTCCAGATGGCTGCTCCTTGGCAGCCCAGACTCCAGGCCCCTCTCTCTGCTGGTTCGCCTGTTCCCCAGGGCAGGGCTTGTCTTTGGGCTCTTCATGCCCGGGAGCTGCTCCTAGTGTCCTCCTCAGAACACCTCTCCCTTAAAAGCGTGGATTAGTTGGGATGGCAGGTTATGTAAGGTAGGAGTCGCCAGGAGGGCCCCTACAGGGGAGGTGGCATTGGACCTTTAGATGGGTCCTTGTTGGAGAGGTGGGGATGCTGGGCTGGGAGCCGGGGGCAGCCAGGGATGGAGTGGCAGCTCTCCTTCCGGCTAAGGCAGGCATCATTTCCACCAGCCAGAGACTCTGCTTTATAGCAGATCCACATAGTTGCCCCATGGGGGGCCTCGCAGCCACTCCAGCACTCAGCGAAACCCTCTTTCTTGGAGCAAAATCCTTGGGAGTGGCTCTTGTGCTGCTGGACCTAGGCTTGGGCTCATGACCTCCTGGTGTCCTGCCTTCTGTCAGAGTCACTAACTCAAAGGCACTTGGGACAGACAACTGATGCTAGCAAGTGAAGCACCTCGGAGAGTGGCAGAGATTGCATCAAACAGGTGTGCGTATACACCATCTCGATACACACACGGCAAATAGTTGTCAACCACTGTGGTCCACAAATACGTCATGAGCCTAACTTCTCAGGGTACTGAGAGTCAGTGAAGGGCACAGAGCTGAGTTTGGAAACCCGGGGCTTGATAGCTGATGCCCTTTGTAAGTGTCGTCGGCAAGCACTCAGCCTCCCAGAGGAGCCTCAGTTTATTCATCTGCAAAATGCAACAGCAGTAGAGCCTGTGTAGCATCGTCACAGTGAGCCATCACACACGCGTGATGGACGTAAGATACCTCACGCTAAGAAGGGGCTTAATGTCTGATGCTTAATAATAATTGGTAACACTGCGCTTTGCTAGGGACCAGTAAACGCCGTGCTCTTCAGTGGCCTCATTCCTCTGCCTTGTATCAGCTGCAGCCAGCTGCTAGCTCTTTGCCTCATTTTCTCCTCCTAATGAGGGGAAATCTAATATCAGCTTTAGGCTGGATGTGGAAATAATCCAGTTCATCTGATGTGGGGAGGGGACGGAGCAGCAGTGGAGGGGGCCTGACTCCCACCATCCCTGTTGGAGGAGGGGATGGGGAAGGAAGTGTTGTTAGCCCCAGTCCCCACGTCCCCACGTCCCCATGTCCAGCTGGCCGGAGCCCCACCTGGCTCCTGCAGCTGACTTCTGTGAGCTGCTAGCGAGGGTTGAGACGCCCCCCACCATGCAGAGAAAACTTTGGGTGGCTGACCCCAGCCTTCCTCACGCACAGCCAATCTCCCTCCAATTGTTTCATCAGCATTGGGGCTGTCAGCTCAAACCTGACAAGTGACAAGTCTCAGGCTCATGCTGACTAGATAATCAAAGTCTTGTCAGGGCTGTCAATACCCTGCAGATAGGAGAGGACAAAGGGAGGAAAGGTTTCTACAGAAACCGCCTTCCCACAAATGCTGTCGAAGCCTCTTACCCAAATCACCTGTTTGTTCCTAAACCTCACTTACTACTGGATCTGTGGGCTCAAAAGCACACACCCCGGGATGAAATAATAGCCTGATATCATGCATTAAAAATGCAGATTTTTATATGTTGTAGAAGATTATTTCGTAATTTTACATATCAGAAATACATACTTTTTGGTAAAATCCAACAGCAGCACCTCGGTGAAAGAGATTTTTCCAGTAAAAATATATTTTAAAACGTCTAAGGTGGACCATGCCAATAAAGTGACACAGACTCACCCCTCCCCTATCGTATCTCACCAGTAACATAGTTAAGTGAATAGGTGACATGGAGCCTGAGGCATGCAGCAGCTCAGATGCACAGCCATCCCCCATCCGCACTTGGGTCCACTTTACAGGGATGTGCATATGGCAGCCTTGGCCTGAGAGTGGTGGCCAGTTGTCCATCTTTCCCCAAAGCTAAGAGAGGCTGACAGAGGCCAAGCAGTGTGTGGAGAGGAAGCAGATGCTATGGACCTGAAGAACCCCCAAGAGCACTCAGGGCCTAGAGGCAGGGCCTCAGGGGAGCCCAGGACTTTGACATGGGTCTCTTTCCTCTTCCCCTCATTCCACACCCAGCTCAGCATCTAGACTTCACCGTCCATGAAGGAGCATGGTTGTTAAACTATGCATGTCAAGATTCAAGTGTGATGGCCAACAGGCGCATGAAAAGATGCCCAACTTCACTAATTATTAGAGAAATGCAAAGCAAAACCACAATGAGGTATCACCTCACATCCATGAGGCGACAATCATCAAAAAGCCTACAAATAATTAATGCTGGTGAAAAGGGGACCCTCCTACACTGTTGGTGGGAATGTAAATTGGAGCAGCCACTGTGGCTACCATATGACCGAGCCATCCCACTCCTGGGAATATATCTGGAAAAGACGAAAAGTCTAATTCGAAAAGATAACGTGCACCCCAGTGTTCGTAGCAGCACTGTTTGTAATAGCCAAGACATGGAAGCAACCTAAGTGTCCACTGATAGATGAACAGATAAAGAAGATCTGGTACACAATGGAATACTACTCAGCCATAAAAAGGCTGAAATAATGCCATTTGCAGCAACGTGGATGGACCTAGAGTTTATCATACAAAGTAAAGTCAGTCAAAGACAAATATCCTATGATATCACTTACATGTGGCTTCTAAACAAATGACACAAATGAACTTATTTACAGATCAGAAACAGCCTCACAGACGTAGAAAACAAACTTAACGTTTACCAAAGGGGAAAGGGGGGATGAAAGATAAATTAGGAGTTTGGGATTAACAGATACACACTACTTTATGTAAAATAGATCAACAACAAGGTCCTACTGTATAGCACAGGGAAATATATTCAATATCTTGCAATAACCTAGAATGGAAAAGAATCTGAAATAGAATATATATATATATAAGAATATATATATATCTGACTCACTTTGCTGGGTACACACACACTTATGTGCACACGTGCAGATGGAGTAGCTGGGTGAAGAGAGATGGTCTCTGGAGAGTTACCGCAGGTTCCTTCCCGAGCCCTGTCTAGCTGTCTTGTGGCCTGGCTGCCCTGGCTCAACCAGGGGAGGTGACAGTCCCCAGCCAGGGGCCCTGCAGAGGAAGGCTGTGAGGCCTGCACTGATCTCTGTTCTCACTCAGGACAGAGAGACGGCCTTGCCCTGGCCTAAGCTGTGTGTGCCAGCCTGGCCCTCCCTGGTCTCCCCTTAACTGCTCTCCCTGGCTGTGCCACTCCAGCCACATCAGCCATTTTTGTTTGTTTGTTTGTTCGAGGCTGTCAATCACCCTTTTACACTTTCTTTCAGTGCTTACCAAGCTCTGACATGTTTCTGCTCCTGAGTTTGTGTCCTCATTTATTGCTTTTCTCACAGAGACAGAGCACAGAAGTCCAGCAGACAGTGACCTGGAGGTGCTCATGGCGGTGCCTGGAGGGAAGTGGGTGCTGGAGAGGTAACTGGCCACTTTTTGCCCTGGTATGGAATTGGGGCTGAAGGTACAGGGGGTCCCCGCCACAGACACATGGGGAGCTCCTCACCCCAGGGAGGGGCCAACAGCATCTTGTCTTTGTGAGACTGGGGCCAAGTTTGTCCCCAGGCCTGCCATCTTGGGCAGCCTCCACCACTACGTGGGCCCTGATACTCAGGCCTACGGGAAGGTGCTCCCCCTTAGTACTCATTGCTGCCCTCCCTTCAGACTCCTAGGGAGGGGATTTTCAGGACAGGGTAGAGAAACCACAGGCAGGTGTCCTTTGCTCCATCCCATGACAGTCATTGCCCACTCTGCTCTAAGGCCTGCACCGGGCCCCTGGAATAAGGCTCCATTCTTGCCTTCAGGTAGTCCACAGTTTAAGGAAGGTGAGAGAATGCAGTGAAGTTAGGTAGTGATAAAGGCCGGGGAAGCAACAAGAAGGGACTCACACTCAGCCTGGAGCAGCACGGAAGACTTCTTGGAGGTGGTGACCCCTGAGATGAAATTAGAATTTAGAATGAAAACGAGATGGATAAAAGGCTAGGTCTCTCCCTGGCTCAGCACACAATAGTGGAGTATGTCTCTATAAGTGTCAGGCCTGGGTTGCATCTCTCAGGAGCTGGTATAATCCCTGGGAGCCTGCACTGTGCTGGGAATGGCTTGGTCCTTGTGTGCCAGGCTTTAGCTCTCAGACAGCAGTGCTTTTGGCCTGTGTCAGTGTACATCAGCAGCAGCAGGTGGTGAATAGCCTTCTGCACCAGCGTTTCTTGCTTGAGGCCCCGCCTGAGTCCCTCTCTGTGGTACTTCTGCAAAGCCTTTTAGAAAATTCTTCTTTTCTTCATTGCTATGTCCTTTCTCAGTCAGTGTGTACTTTAATCCCCCAAAGCTAAAACTGACTTTCTTTCTCCCATCTGCGCCAGCACTTACTCTGGCCTTGATTTTTATGGTGCCAGGGACGGCAGGAGTTTCTTGCTGAAATATCGCTCACCATCCCCAGCCCCATCAGCGTGCAGGCAGCCATATTTCGAGGAGAGCCAGAGGTGGGCAAGGGGCGTGTGTGTGCGGAGGCCAATATTCCCTTGTCTGATTTATATTTTACATTTCTGTAAAACCATGCTTAGAGTATTTTGGTAATCTCTGCTGAGACTAAGTATAATGCTGTACCTTTAATTGACATAAGTGGTTTCAACTCTCCTTAATATGACAAATCTCCAGTGTGAAATATTCTTAGTTAATGATCAACATAAAATAGAGTTCATTTTTAATGTGAGTATGAGATTTGAATTAATTTGGAGCTAGAGCAGGGTGATTAAATTTGGTGTGCATTCTGTGCACAGGCACACGTGCGGTCATACGTGTGGCCGGGAGCACACACAGCATACGTGCCTGCGCTGGGTGAGGACGAGAGACGTGTGCTTCTTCCGGTTTGAGCTTGAGAGTGTATGTGTGTGAGTACACACATAGTGTGTGTACATAGAGAGTGTATGTGTACCCTTGACTCTTGTCTTGGAAGCTGCACTCCAGCACCTCACACATGAAGGAGCTGCCCTGCTGGGGTCCCCATCTCTATCTCCTTGGTGTTTGGTGCCCCAGGTTGCCTGGCCAGACCCAGAAGCATTGTGGTCGCCCTACCAGAGCTGGACAGACTCAGCGCAAGTTGTACCAAGGTCATCTGCCCCTCCCAACTTGGTTTCTGACACAGCATTTACTGGCCTGAAAATTTGCATATTGCTTTACATTATCAAAACCATATGATGTCTAACGTCATCCAGAGAGTTCAGTGAAAATTTCAAGTTAAAGAAGTTCCTTGCAAAGTCATGTCCAGGGGGAAGGCCTTGGGGGCAGACCCCAAGCAGTGCTAATCAGAGCCAAGAGGCTTGCATTCCCTTGCTCACTGGATCCCAGGCTCACACAGGCAGGCGCGTTTTCCCAAGGCACCAGGGTTGAAAAAGCATTTGCAGAAAGCCAGGGCCCAGGTCTTTGGCCCTCCGATTCAGGGCACAGTTAAAAACCACCACTGCCTTTACTGCTTTGAGATAACAGAGACCAATTTTCTTACAACTGTTAAAAGAGAAAGGGGGAAATAAAAGCTTCAGGATACGTGCCAAGTGGAATTTGAATATTGTATAAACTACGCGTGGGATGGAGACAGCAACTTGCAGGAAACATCTGTTCCTACTGGACCCTCCATTCCTCTTGCAGCTGGAGCACAGGGCACAGGCGCCTTACACTTTTCCTTTGTGATGTAACCATTTTGGAGACAGCCAGGCTTCAATATGCAGGTGGACCGTGCAGCCCTTAAATACTTCGTTTGCAGTCACCTCTTTAAATATGATGGGATTTGAATACCAATAACCATGAGGCCTTCCCACCCCCTCCAGTAGCTGAGGCAGGGGTGCTGGAAGGAGGCTGTACTCTGGCAAGTTCAATTTCTATTGGCTTAAGCGGCTGGGGAAAGAATCTTTAATCACATATACAATATTATTGGCAACACCGTGCAATAAAAGGGCTGAATGCATCGTTTTTCTAGATTTCCTTTTATATTTCAAAATCGCTTTTCTTTCAAATTAGTGTGTCCTATACATTTTCTTAAAAGAAATTACTTATGGCTTCGCTTTTTTTCTTTTGTTGGCTTACCATTCCTTTTCCTTTTGAAATTACCACCTCACGGGGACTGCAGACTCTCAACTGCTTTGCATACAAAATGAACGGCTTGAGGGTATTGTGTTGCAATTTTTAAGAATGGCGTAATTTTAACTAGAAATGTATAGATGAATAAAACCAATGCTGCTGCACGTTACTCACTGAGTATTTTATCACTCTCTGATTTAAAAAAGAAGTGTGCCTGTTCTAACCAGGCAGTGCAGTATGGTTGTTTGGAGGTTTCCACTGGGCTCCCTGGGAGGAAGCGAGCACCGGGTAACTGACTGCATCCTGACCAAGGAAGGCTGGGGGGTCATCTCCCTGCGAAAGCTTGGGGTTGAGCAGGAGACGTGTGCCCGAGAAAAGACAGATGAAGAGACACTGCCGTGTACTGGGAAAATAATCTCTTTTTGAAATTTGGTGTCAAGAGGAAGCAAATACTTGCTACTGTTGTGAGCATTTCAACCTATAGCCGAGTAATTATCTGGGTGAGGCTATTGACTAAGGCTTTTTTTTCCCCCTTGAAATTTCTAGGTAAATAAGTAAATAGTTGACTCTGCAGCACCTACTACATTTCAAAAAGAGTCCTTTGTACTTTAAGGGGAGACACATGTTGTGTAACTGTTGCCTTTGGGCAATCCTTACTCCCTTGGTTTGGCTTCAGGGGAGGCTGCGCTCTCCAAGCTGGCCCTTGAGCTCCCTGCAGGGATGATATGTTGTGGCTTTGTTCCAGTCCCCTGAGCCTGCTGGCCACCCCTCTACACCTGGGCTGGATCTGGTGACTTGGACATGGCTTGAGGTCTAGAAGGCTCTTTTGATTGCTGAAGCTATGAAGCTCTGGACTCCCTGTTCTGTTTAACAGGCTCCTTTCTGGGAATGAGAGCAGATCCCGCCCTCTTCTCTACCCTAGCTGGCTTTGTAGCCAGTGGGACCCAAAGAGGGGACAGTGGCTGTGGTCAAGCACATCTGTGCTCCTGGAACAGAGGCACAGTTTCTGTACCAAAGGAGAGCAGAGCCTTTGCCCTGGACCCACCAGCTATGTGTGGTCTGAGCTTGGCCCAGTGGGCCCTCCACCATGATCACTGTTTGCCCGCCCAGCTCTGCTCTATCAATTGCTGTCATCTATTTCACTGAGCTCACTGCAGCAAACGTGGGTCCTCACAAAGACATCTCGCCAGGCTACACCAATGGATGCTGAGTTCCTGTGCTTAGCAACTTCAGGCTACCAACCTTGGGTCAGCTTTCCTGAGCCCCCAGATCTGTGGCCAGCTGCTCTGGAGGAATTATGAGGTTAACAGAGGAACTTCCAACATGTGGAACTTCGGCAAGGTGGTGCCTTCCAAGAGTAGCAGAGCGGCTTCCCCCGTTAGGAATGGTTTGTGGCCAGGAATCTCTAGGCTGTCACATCTCATTATGCAGCCCACTAATCAGTAGAGAACTTGGGAGCATCCTGACTCAAGGAAGTCAGCATCTGTTCTAAATCCTGCCCTCAGAGCAGGAGCAGTGCCAAAGGCTGCAAAGACTGCTTAGCTGGGTACAAAAGATGCTGTCAACAGGCCAAAAATGGAAAGGAGTCCTGGTTTGATTTGAATGAGCTATTTTTTTTATGGGATAGAAAAAAGTAATTGAATTACATCCAATAAAAGTAAGTTTCCACATTCTTTGAGGGAAAAAAAATATAGACAAGTTGTGTCTGGTTAGAAATAGAGATATTCACTACTTTGGTTTTAGCCTACATGGCAAAATTCATGACCTCCGATCTGGCTCAGGTAATAGCTGGTAAAATCTAGTTCTTGAGACTGTGCATGATGGGTGCTGCATATTTCTCAGGAACTAGGCTCCAACCCACCTGTCAAACTTTGATCCTCCTTCTTTCAGTTTTCGCCAACCAGGAGGACACATACACGTAGGGTGACAGAGAGGCCCCTTTACATCTGGGGAAGTGAGCACTGCCCTGTGCCTCAGCGTTGTCTCCAGCAGGAGACTGGACCCCTCACCGTCACTGGCTGCGCTTCCCCTAACTTTGCCTTAATCTGTGGTCAGCAAGCCTTTAATAATGCAACCAGTATTAGTTGAGAGCCTTGACTGGACTAAGGCCATGTACGGGGGCTAGGAGATCACAGAGGCAAAGAGTAAGGACCTTCATCCTTCCTGGAACTTGCAAGCTACTTAATAAGATAAAATGTACCTGGGAGGAAATGCTTTTTTTTAAATATTTATTTATTTGGCAGCGTCTGGTCTTAGTTTCGGCACAAGGGATCTTTCGTGGCGGCGCGTGGGCTTCTCTCTAGTTGTGGCATGCAGGCTCTAGAGCATGCGCCGGCTTAATTGCCCCTCAGCATGTGGAATCTTAGTTCCCCAGCCAGGGATCAAACCTGTGTCCCCTGCATTGGAAGGTGGATTCTTTTTTTTTTTTTTTTTTAACATTTTTATTGGAGTATAATTGCTTTACGATGGTGTGTTAGTTTCTGCTGTATAACAAAGTGAATCAGCTATACATATACATATATCCCCATATCTCCTCCCTCTTTCCTCTCCCTCCCATCCTCTCCATCCCATTCCTCTAGGTGGTCATAAAGCAGGAGCTGATCTCCCTGTGCTATGCAGCTGGGAAGGTGGATTCTTAACCACTGGATTGCCAGGGAAGTCCCTGGGAGGAAAGTCTTTGTTAACAACACAAAGAAACAAAGGGATTTCAAAGCCTCAGAGCCAGAGACCTCTGGAAGGCTTCATCCAATGAATGAGAGGGAGAAAATGGGTTCCAAGGAAAAGGGTACCTGCCAGGAGGGTTTGCAGAAAGGGGACTAGAAGGGCTGGTAGAGCGTGGCCAGGAGGGAAGGAGGAGGCCTGCCATTTGCAACAACATGGATGGACCTAGAGACTATCATACTAATTGAAACAAGTCAGAAAGAGAAAGTCAAATACCATATATCACTTATATGTGGGATCTAAAATACGGCACAAATGAACCTATGAAACAGAAACAGACTCACAGACATAGAGAACAGACTTGTGGTTGCCAAGAGGGAGGGGTGTGGGGGAGGGATGGACTGGGAGTTGGGGGTTAGTATATGCAAACTATTATATATAGGATGGACAAACAACAAGGTCCTACTGTATAGCACAGGGAATTATATTCAGTGTACTGGGGTGATCCATAAGGGAAAATAATATAAAAAGGAAAGTATATATGTGTATATTTGAGTCACTTTGCTGTATAGCAGAAATTAAATCAACTATACTTCAGTGAAAAGTAAAAATAAGTAAAACTTAAGAAAAATGTAACATTCAAGTTTCTCGGAAGCTTTCATTCTTAACCAAAGAGCTTTCAACATCACTCAAAGCAAAAGATCAACATATGTAACCAACAGTGCAGAATTTAACGGAATATTTGTCATGTCTCTGTAACCACAGGTCTTTTGTGATCAAGTGTTTTGATGTATTTGTCCCTGCCCTTCTTGGGTTATTTCTGCACGTAATTAAAAATAAATTGCTAAAGCTAAAAAAACGAAAAAGCAAAGGTCATGTGCTCTTCACCCACAGGCTCCTGGGGAGGGTGGTAGTGAGAAGTACTCCAGTTGATGACAGAATTTCCAAATTTTCAGTGGTAATCAAAGTAAGAGTCAGTACCAAGGGCTCTTCTTCCTGGGCTTCATCACATGGCCAGCTTCCTCACTCCATCAGCATAAATGAGGCTGTGCCTATGGAGACAATTTCACATACCTTGATGATTTCCATCAGTAAAGAGGGACTGGAACGGATTTTTCTGGTTTCTTGATTTGAGCAGAAAGGTGAGGCCCGAACCAAGAGCCATAGGAGTACCACTAAGCTTTGCGCCCTGCAGACCCACAGGGGAAGAGCCCTCCTAACCCTGTCCTGGGCGTTTGGGGCATCCAGCCTGTCCCTGGTCCTCCCTGGTTTGTGCTGAAGTGCCGCTTGCCCCAGTTTGCAAACATTGAGTCTGACAGCTCTGTGGTCTCTACACTCAAGTGAGACTTTGGGACTTTTCCAGAAGCTGCTGCAAGGGAATAGGCTAGGCGTCAACCCTCCCTAGACTTGGGGAAACTGCCCCTTTTTTCTATCTCTTTCTCTCCATCTATCTTGTTCAGAAGTCCACAGCTATTCCCGTTTCCCTCCCACACAGCCAGCATAAACTGGTCGAGGGCCTTGGGTGTCCCGAAGTGGCGTGAAGAGAGCCTGTCTGTAAGCTGCTCCTGCTGTCTGCACTGCAGCTGTCCCACAGCAGGGACCACTCAGAACAAAAAACACTTCGGACACACCGATTTCTGAATCACCTCCCTGGATTTTGTCCTGTAGTTTCATGTTCTCTGTTTCCCCATGTTTTTTGTCAAGCCAACCCACCAGATAACTGACTGATGGGTTCAGTGATCAGCAAGCCGTCTTCCAGGAGCTGGTCTGCATGGCCAGCCTCTCTTCCTGAGGCTTTTTTACCCTGAGGACTGAGACCAGGGTCTTCTGGAACACACTACTTCCCTTGCAGCCCCTCCTTTTAAAAAAGTTAATTAATTAATTAATATATATTTTTATTTTTGGCTGCGTTGGGTCTTTGTTGCTGCGTGCGAGCTTTCTTTAGTTGCCGCAAGTGGGGGCTACTCTTCGTTGCGGAACACGGGCTCTAGGCGTGCAGACGCAGGCTCAGTACTTGTGGTGCACAGGTTTAGTTGCTCTGAGACGTGTGGGATCTTCCCCGACGAGGGCCTGAACCCATATCCCCTGCACTGGCAGGCGGATTCTTAACCACTGCGCCACCAGGGAAGTCCCCTTGCAGCCCTTTTCAGTGCTGGCTCTGTGTTCTTTCATTACCTACGAATCTCAGTTATGGGAGATGGGTGTGTGGACCTTGTTGATCACCATCACCACCTCCAGAAAATTACAACCCCATCCCTCTGTTTATAAAACCAAAACCTTATTCTATTGATGGCTCTGCCTTCCAGTAATACCACCCTGATCGCCTGCTTGTCACTGTCTCTACTTTCTCTGTCATTGTAGATTTCAGCTCTTGATTCATTGTCGTCCTTGTCACTCCAATCCTTCCCAGGATCCATGTGAATTTGGCATTCTGTAGGGATGCTCATTTCAATACTTGGGACTTTCAGTTCCTCAACATGTTAAACAACTGTGGCCATTCCTTCCGCTCACTCTCCAGCCGCCAATCCCCCCACACACACACACACAGTCCTTACCTACAACTCCAACCACAGCCTCTTGACTTCCTAATCGATTTGCTTCACCATTCCCACCTTTATTGTGATCAGACCTTACGAGGGTCTCCAACCTACTGATTCCTTCCTCTCTTTCTATCACTCCCTCCCCCCGCCCCAGTTATCTCACCCTCCCCCAACTTCAATCTCAGAGTTTATCATTCCCTCATTTTCTTGAATTGCCTTTAGCTCCTTTGGCCCTTTGGCCCTTTATCTCATTTATCTGGAAAAACCCTTATACCAGAAGGACCCAAATGTTAGTGTTTCTCTCTCTTAAAAGAACAGTGAATCCTGCTTGGGAAAATCACAAAATGAGATGGCGTCTCAGCATAACAGGTGCTGCATGACAGCCTCAGCTGGGCCTCCCCTACTCCTTGATATCCTACTATATTTGACTAGTCAGTTAACTGCTACTGTATCACAGAATTTATTTTTGCTGAAGTGTCTAAGAGAGGCCTGTTGAATAAATGACAGTAAATGCCAGGAACATGCCAGCATGGTCCTTTGCTATCTCTGGTGGAAGGGAGGGTGGCCCAGTCTGTAACAAAATGGTCTCACTCCTCTCCAGGCCACCTCCATGGAGTCCTAGAGAAGGCATGTTAGTGTTTTCCTTTAAGTTCAAGCCAAGTATTTCAAACCATTTCGAGTCCAGATGAAGGCAGAGATCCCGTTACTTCTGTCATTGATCTAAATCTTCCCTGAGCTCCCTGCATGGAGCAGACATTTCTCCTGCTCAGCGATCCCCTGTTCTCTCCTGCTGGGCTCATGGGGGAATTATACTTTTCTTCCCCCTTGAATTTAGGGGTGGCTGTGTGACTGTTCCTGATCAATGGGCTGTGGCCCCGGAGCACTGTATGTCCGGCAGGAGTCCACATCCAGCTGTCTTGTGCCATGACACTCATGCAGACACACATTGAGATGGAGCCCCCATCAGCCAGGGTCCTCTGTGAGGGCAGAGTCCCTGCCAATGTGCATGGATACGTCCTAAGAGCAAGACATGTTTTTGTTTTGTTTTGTTTTGTTTTTTTGTGGTACGCGGGCATCTCACTGTTGAGGCCTCTCCCATTGCGGAGCTCAGGCTCCGGATGCGCAGGCTCAGCGGCCATGGCTCACGGGCCCAGCCGCTCCCCCGCATGTGGGATCTTCCCGGACCGGGGCACGAACTCATGTCCCCTGCATCGACAGGCGGACTCTCAACCACTGCGCCACCAGGGAAGCCCAAGACATGTATTTTTGTGGTTGTGGTTGTCACTGAAGCCTAACTCAGCCTAACTGGACTGAGTCAGAGGCTGCAGAGTAGACCCTCAAGGAGTGTCATGGGGCTATCTTCTGTCAGTCCTGTGTCCCTTTCTGTTTCCAGAGACCCTCAGTGCTCCCCGCCCCCCACTCCTGCCCCATGGTCCTGCTTCCTCTGTATCTCTCCTCTAGCCTGAGCTGGTAGTCGTTCTTTCCTTGGTCTTCCATGTTGGTGGTCTTTGAAGAAGGATACTGTGGATAAGGTGCAAGAAGAAGGAGAAAATTAGGACCTGACTCCAACTGTCAATCATAGGGATGCCCAATCCAGAAGACAGTGAGCTGCAGTGTGACTCTGTGTCTCCCTTTACGGGGGTTGCAGGGGTGGGGGTGGGGGGGCTGATGACAGGAGGCAGGGCAAGAGCAGGGTATGGCCCTAGGAATGAATGTCATCGTTGCTGGAAGTGCTGTGCCCACACCTGCTCTCAGATTTCCCACGAGTCCTTGAAAAGGGCTACGGGGTCTCCCTCAGCCCCTGCTCTTCTTTGCCCGTCCTCCAAAGAGAAGCTATTAGCCTAGGTAAATACTCACTCTCCCAAGGACTGACTTGATGTCTGTACTCCCTGATTCAGTTCCTTTGCAAGGTAAATAACTATAAATATTAAAACATGTCAATAGCTTTATTAATAAATGACTTCTGGCTTCCTAAGAGATTGTGACTGTGGACTTTTGGTGGGCCTCTGGTACATACTTTCACATATTTCATATGGCTTAACCGTTGTTGGCTGAAGGATGCATAGGATCTGGCTAGCCCATCAGAAGTCATACTATTTGGATTCCCCAGAATGTTAAATACCCAGAGTGTTAAAGAATGCTCTTTTCTTGGTATAATTTTCTTTTTTATTTTTGTTTGGAGCTCTTACAACATATATAGCCCAATATTAATACCAAATGAGGCTTAAATAAGAAATAGAGTGACTCAGTAGTACCCATGCACATCTTACTCTTAGAATTTTAAACTTCCAACCTCTAACATCTCACCTACATAAAGCTTAATAAATTCTCCTTACAAGAACATTACAAAAATCCTGTGATGAAATACATTCATTTCTCATTTGCAGTTAGCTTGATATAATTGTCATATTATTTTCACAAATCCTTACCCTAGTCTCCTTTCCGGATTTGTCTTATCAATTTTTCTCCGAGAAAACTGTGCTAAAATTGTAATTTTTAAAACCAAGTCAGTTACCTAGATATTGCATTCTGGAAAAGTCAGCTCAAGTTTGGTCTCCTTCTATCTGGTTTTGAATCTCATTCCAGAATAAGGATTCCAAGGAACAATAGTATCAAAATTCTACAGAATGTGATTCTGTATTTTTTCCCCTAGTGCCATTGGAGTATTGGAACAAACACTGAGCACCTTGTGAATTTGACTTGGAAGATGGGCAACTCTGGCCATGTGGGGCCGAGACTTGGAAACACATTGTCTGATGCCAGTGGCAATGCTGAGAGCAGCTCAGACAGCCATGCTTCTCTAGGCCAAAGGAAGCTCTTCATCCAGCGTTTTCACTGAAGACACTGAGACTGCATCTATATTTTCCCTCTTCTCTCCCTTTGCCCAACAGTTTCTCCTAACCTCCTCCCAGAAAGGGAGACTGAGCAAGGCACTTACCATGGGTGGGCTCTTCTGAAGAGTATTCAGAGCCACAGCACTGCTCTATCCCGCCCATCTCTAGAAGCATAAGCAAGGTGCAGTGAGGAGCAGTGATCTGGGCTGGGGTGACTGACCCCACCTATGCTGGAAAAGGTCACTGTGATGGCTAGGAGGATAACCAAGTGGACAGTAGCAAGAGAAGAAGCAGAGAAGTCAATGAGGAGGCTGTGGCAGTAGCACAGGGGAGAGATTGTGGTGGCTTGACTCGGAGTGATAGTGGGGATTTTGGAGAGAAGGAGAAGGATGATTCAAGGCTGACTTTGGAGGTATAAAGGGTATATAGAATAGACTAGGTGTAGGGTATGAGGGGAGGGTAGGAGTCAAGCGTAGCTGTACATTTTCAATTGACCAACAGAATGAATGATAATGTCATTTACTGAGATGGGGAAACTGGGCAAGGATGGGTTTAGGGGGAAATTAGTGTTCCAGTTGGTTAGGGAAGATTTGTGTAGCTGACAGTGATACTTTCAGTGGAGAATCCAATCCAAATAGGTGGTTATAGAAATACATCTGGAGCTCAGAAGAAAGATCTGATTTCTAGGTCTAGAGACACTTTCACATAGATGAGTTTTAAGTCCTTGAACTGCCTGAAATCACCACTGGAGAAAGTGACAAGAGGGAGGAGGGCTATAGAGTAAGCCTAAATGTGCATAGTAGTTATTTATAATGATTTTTTAGTCTTTAATTACAGGAGACATGGTTCATTTTCAAAATATTTATCAATAGAGATAAAATGTATGCTCCTTTTGAGCGCCCTAGATCCCTGTCATTTCCTCCAATTTATTTCTCATACCCAGCATTGTGTATACCCATCTTTCAGATCTTTTAAAATGCATTACATACATTTATATGTGTACACAGAAATATACTTAAATAGTATCATTCTCTGCAGTGATGTCTTTTATTTTCCCTTAGTATATGTCTTAGAGATTTTCACAGGTCTATATATATATATACATATAGATTTAATTTGTTTTTTAAACAGCTCTTTGCTTCCATAGAATTAAAGTGCTATGGCTTACTTCACATTTCCCTTATCAATGGACATTTAGGTTGCTTTTACTTGTGTTCTATTGCCTGCCAGCATCTAGAGGTCGTGTAGAGGTCATGAGAATATGACCACCAAAGTATCCTGAGATAGAGTATCCTGGAGAGGAGGACAAAGAGGAATGTGCAGAATTCTGGAGGCCAAGGGATGAGGGTATTGAGGAAAGTGAAAGGGGCCAAATATTTGAACACTGCTGAGAGGTTCAAGTTTAAGCCCTAGAAATATCCATTGGATGTGGAAACATGGAACTCACTGGTGACTTGTCAAAGCTGTCTCAGTGGAACAGTAAGCATGAAAAGCAAGGAAGAATGGGTTGAAGAGTGACTAGGAGAGGAAGAAGTGTTCAGCAAGTGTAGCCATCTTTTTGTCTTTCTAGAAAGGTTGCTGTGAAAATGAGCAGGAAAGTAGGAGCAACGATTGCGGGAGGAAGTGGGGTCAGGGGAGAAGACATTTCCTTTCTTTCTTTCTTTCTCCTCCCTCCCTTTATTTCATTCTTCCTTCTTTCATTGTTTCTTCCAGTTCGGAGATACCACTTTATGTGTGGCATTAGTCAAACCACAACTTCTCAGTGTCTCTTTCTGGGTTTCCAGTTGGAATAATGACAATGTCTGCACAATGGTGCATAGCAGGCACTCTATAGATAAAGCCTGAATGAATCAAGGAATGAAGTGTATCTTCCTGGCAGAGTTATTTCCTAATGGGAAAATGTGTGACAAGCCCTTGCAAGAGTGTGGGAATCCTCAGTACTCAGCGCAGTGACCACCACGGGAGAGAAACATTTCAGCGACTGTCCTTGCCCCAAGTACCACCTTCCCTTGACTCACAAACTAAAGACATCGAGACATTGGACCTGAGGGCCGAGAGAAGCACCTGGCTTTCTCTGGTGGCCTTTAGCCTGATGCTGTGACATTTATTCGGAGCTGACACCAGCTGAGGGATGGCCGTTCCTGCGGCCTCTGTCCCACCGTGTGATCGCCACCTCTGCCCTCTGTTGCTTAAGCGTTTCTCTTCAACAGCTGTGCTGGGTTTGTGGAATCGGCATCGAGATTTATTTCCAAAATTTGTTAGGAAAGAAAAAGGAGGTGGCTATTTTGAACTTTTGAGATGCACTTTGTGTGCCTGGAGTATGAGTGAAACTTTTCGTTATAAAAAGTGACCAAATAGAGGCTTCTGGCAAGGGGACCAGCGGCAGGGAAGCTGAGCCCACCGTCCAGAGAGATAATGGTCACTACCTGCCACTTGCTGGGGCTGACCACCACGTTCCAACCCCGGCTGCTCAGAACATAAATCGGCTTTAAACACCCAGGACCTGCCGGCCACCCACTGCCATCTTTGGGCCAATTCGTCAATCACCGCTCATTCCATGGTTCTTTTTATTTTGAGCCTTGATAATGCTTCTGAAAGGAGATGGGGACACTTTTGCCATTCATCACAAAACAATGCAACATTCTGTACATTTATTACAGTATACGTTATGACTGCACTATTAACTTAAATAAAACTTCCATTTCTCTGAAGTTTTTCTTTATCTTTCCCAAACAGATACCCAATATGACTGAGAATTTAATACCCTAAAGTTTAAGACCAGTTTGTAAACACAGTCCCTGCTGTCTGCTATTGATCTTTTGCCATTTTAATGCATTTTTACTGACCAATGTGTCCTGCGGTAAAGAATATTGCCTAAATTACTTATCTGATTGGTTCTTTTGATTAATGGTGGGCCTGTGCTTCATTACACATGACAACATGATCAGAATAATCACTATTGCTCTACAAGCCAGGCTTGGCATTTTTTATTCCTTCATTTTTAAAGTTCATTTATAAAATTATTTAATGTATGCGTCCTAAGTTGTCATTTGTTTACATGACACTTTTTTCGATGGGAACTGTTGCACTGTATCACAAATGGCTAAGGAAACAAGGTAAACTAGATGTACAGATCAATGTGTCTTGGCTCAAGGGGGAAAAACACATAGTCAAGATTCAGGAGCTGACCTTGTACCAAAGTCCAACTTGTCACAGAACAAACCCTGAGATACCCAACAAATCACCAGGCACAGTAGGACATGTTCTCATGCAATCTTTTCTCTCTGTCTGTCACCTTCCATCTGCTGGGACTTTGAGCCCTTAGAGCTCTCAACTTCCTTCCTTCTGCCCACGGAATAGTCCTGGCCCCGTCGGCCCCATCGGCCGGGCTGCATGGATCCAGTGACCTTCTCCTCCCAACGCCAATTCAGCAAGAAGGTCTGGCAGGGATTTAGGATATTCAAAATCAGAATTTGGACCAGATCTGAATTTAAAAAATGTGTGTGCTTAAGCCATGCTATTATATTAATTCCAGAGGAATATAAAGATCCCAACTGAGTCTACTACGCTATTGGTGATACCACTCCTCAGGGTTCCTGCTTTAATTGTGGTTTGACTTGATACGAATTAACTGGGTAATCAGCTGTAAGTTCTGGTAAATCTGGCATATTTGGGGCTGCTCAAAACTATGGCTCTCTCCATAATTTTTCTCTCTCCCATATCCTGCTGGCCCTCTAAAGAAGACCAGGAAGTAAACTTCTGCCTTGCCTTTTTTCAGTTATGTTGTTTTGTGAATTTCTGGAGTTCAGGTAAAATCTTTTTTCCTGGGAGTTGTGCTGGAATCAGCTGTGAACCTCAAACTCAGACCCCTCTGTCATCTTTCCTACACGTCTCAGAGGAACTTGACAAACCTTCTAGCCACTCCTCCCTCAGAAAAATATTACCTGGTAGGAATGAGACAAGCCTAGGTTCATGCTAGATTGCATTTTTATTCCAAATAAAACACAGTTCCTTCCTCTCCTCGCCTTGCCTGCTCTCACCTCCCTCAAATTATCTGATATGTAAGGGGCCTGGCCACCCCCCAGCTTCCCTCCTGCTCCTAGAGCTCACTCCAGCATTGCTCTGATGGAGTGCACAGGGGCACCTGTGCTACATGGGTTCATGGCGACAAACAAAGCACAGAATGAACTCCTAATCCGGTACCTAATGTGTGAATGGTGTCAGAGGCTGAATAAAATAGAGTTTTTCCTTTTACCCTTCAGAATCCTCTGCCATCCCGTGTACATGATTTTGACAGAGACTTCAGCATTCGCCAGTGGACAAGTCAACCACTTTTTAACTTGGGCACAAAGTGGGTAGGAAAGTCGGGTGGGTGGCAGGGTCATAGGAGGTTGTGTGATGGAGTCTTCCAGGGTGGAGAGCACATTCCTTCCCACGGAGCCCCCTTCCTCTCAGGGCCTGGGGCATGTGGACTCAACTTCCCACGACACACACGAGAAGCCCCTTTCTTCTTAGGTGGGTTTCAGCTCTCTGCTTCCTATGATCCTTGGTAACGCCTGGCACCTCGGGCATGTCACCACGTTACAAAAAATTACAGACCCAAAGCACCCCACAACACACAAGAAGTTAAAAAGTTCAGCATCCTGAACTCTACTTGAATGTTGAAATAAGTAGAAGAACAAGACATAGGTTCCCAAGCTAAAGCACTTAAAGTGAAATGCATTTATATGGTCCTTTTTTCCCGCTGGACTTAATGTTGTAAATACTGCCTCCTATCTTCTGCATAATGATTTGCTCTGTTATGCTATTAAAAATTTCCGTTACGTCAGTTCACAGAGACAGTCACTTTGCACAGCCTAGACATTAAATAGAACTTTGGTTAAAAGCCTACCCCAGGAAATGAGTGTGTGCGCACGCGCAAACATGTGTGCCTGTGCACGCCTGCCGCCTTGTGAGACTTTCTGTGGTATAAGATAAGCAAGCGAGTGAGATTATGTTGCATATGCAAGTTATATGTTAATATGATTAAATGACTACTGGATCGCCCAACATAATCAACTGAAATATTCACCAACTTTGTGTTGAAATTGGAAGAAATTATTACCTTGAGGCTGCCAAACACATTTTGTAGCTTTGCATTTGCAATAATGCATGTCTCATTTAGCATTTAAAAACATACTTTTGACTTTAATAAAGCAAGATGAGTCTATTAAAGAGATACTCGCCAGAATGGAAGGAAGATCCGACAAGAAGGGATTAACCACCCAAAGGAGAGGCAGCTGGGCAGAGAGGTGCCCGCTGTCCCCTCCCTTCCCCCGACCTCTCTCCCTTCCTTCCTTCCTTCTAGCCGCACTGCGCACCATCGGTGGGGACTTGAGGCTGAATTTTCCAAGGAAAAGCATCCTATTCCAGACCATTCACATTAATTTATCATTGAATTATTTGCCTTCACCCTCAAAATCCTACAAAATGATTTAGTCTCTTGATGTGATTTACTTTGTATTTTGAAATTCCATGTCACACCATCCAGATCACAGAGACGTAAATGTGTCTTCTCTCCCACTGAACAAGCACAGCTAAAACAAATAAAATCAAAGATGCATATTCCTTCGCTGGGGCTCTGCAAAATGTAAGTGATGGGAGGACGGCAGCCGTCATTCTGCTCCGGTCTGTTATTGGCAACAGCAGAAGTAAAATTTAGAAAACAAATCCCCTTTTAAATGAAACGGAGTCAGAGGCCCACCTTACTCAGAGGAAATACTAATTGGAACTACCTTGCTAATGCTAGCGAGTCACAGGAAGGAAACATTAAGTTATTATTTTTAATAATGTTTACAAGTATATCCAGCCATTTCCAGCTGGTGAAAGATGTCAGCCTTGGCCAAACGTGGCAGATCTACTTTTCACCAAAGATGCTCCTCGTCTTCCCCCTGATAGCAATCATTAATTTTATTTTTTAACTCGCTCTTCAAATGAAGACAGATGAGCTGGAGAGTTTTAAATGCAGGCTGCTTATGTTCAGAAAAATGGCTGTGAGATAGCGGATCACGGCATCTGAGCCGAGGCCAGTTACTGTTTGGGAAGAAAATAAAAACAAACGTAAGGTGAACAGCAAAGCCAGCCTCAGAAGAGCTCCCATTGAGAGGGGCAGGTGTGTGGGAGAAGCTTGTGAGCTGCTCTTTGGGTCCGGGTCACTCCCTAATTGCTTTGGAGGCTTAGAGATATAATTATTGTTAATTGCTCTTGATAATTCTAACATCACATTTTAATATTTATTTCTTATTAACAACCTTCTTATGTGTCAGAGATCAAAACGCCTCTTAGATATCACATCACTGATATCTTTTAAAAAACCATTTTTCTCACTGATGGAATTTCATCTAAGCTGTATTTTTAGTCAAGTATCAATTAGTCTTATTTGATGCTATCATTTTAATTTTAAGTCAAAGATGTTGATTTGACCTCACTACAGGCTGCTCCAGGAAGATTTGAAGACACTTTCGTCTTAGAGGTTGTGAGGGGAACTTCTTACTTGCATGCAGTAAATCATTTGACTCTTAGAGATAATCTGATTAAGATGTTTGTGGTTCCATTTTGTGACTGGCTTGGGGTAAGAACAACAAAGAAGGGACAAAAGAAGACAAGGTAATTATGACAGAAGCACTTCCAGAATGGTGGAGTGTGGATCTCTGAAAATCTGCTCTTCCATAAAGGCAATGAGAACACTGGCAAAAATTGTCAAAATCCATTTTTTTCAGAACTCTGGAAATTAACCAAAGGCCTCCAAAAGTCTGAGTAGCATCCATTCAAGATAAACAGCTGGGACTTGGTAAGAATGACAAGCATGAAGACCTTTTAAATGGGCCTATTTCCACCCCCTCTCCCGAGCTCTGTGGTGGTCTCAGAGCCACAGTAAATGTGAAAGCCAGCAGAGTGGCAGCCACTAGAGGGGGCAGGGTGGATGTGGAGCTGCGCCAAAAGCCCCCACCTGACAACTGTTGGTGTTTTACCTGTTTGGCAGATTCCCAGAAAGTTCCCGCTGCCTCTATCTGACTCAGAACTCCTTTAGTGGGAAAAGCTCTATCTCCAGGGCTGTTTGTTGAAAACAATCAGCAGGAATTATCCAACATTACAGTGGTCTGGGGCAGTGATACCAATTGGGGCAAACAAGAAGCCGACCAAAAAACTTACAAGCAATATCTGGGAATGAGATAACCATAGGAGTCTTTGAAAAGCTCTAGCTTATTCCTGGGGCTCTAGAAGACTATGTGCATTCAGAGGGATGTGCATGTTTCCAGAGTTGTGGCATGGCCAGGAAAGACCTGAGAAAACCCTGGTCACTCACCTTGGCTGTCCCTGCGGCTCTGCACGAGCAGGAAGTGAAGACTAAGGCAGACTTATAAGCTGCTGGAGCATTGAAGGAGTGCCTCAACACACACACACACACACACACACACACACACACACACACACACAGTGCCTTGGTAAAGGGAGGGAGACATATTGGTTCAAGGCATTTAAGGAAATCTCTGTTCACACTAGCTGATCACGAAGTTAGCCAAGCAGAGACTTCAGTGGCTGCACATAATAAAGAATACAAACTTTACAGGACTAATTCAGAGAAGTCACTAAACAAACAAAAATAATTACCATAAACAAACCTTGGAAGGGGGAAAATCTGATATTCAGAGTTGCCACATTATAATATTTTAAATGTCCATTTTTCAACAAGAACAAAAGAGACATGCAAAGAAACAGAAAATTATGCCTCATAAAAATTAGAGCATAAATAAATAGAATAAGTAAATAAAAAATAACAGAGGGCTTCCCTGGTGGCGCAGTGGTTGAGAGTCCGCCTGCCGATACAGGGGACACAGGTTTGTGCCCTGGTCTGGGACGATCCCACATGCTGTGGAGAGGCTGGGCCCGTGAGCCATGGCCGCTGAGCCTGTGCGTCCAGAGCCTGTGCTCCGCAACGGGAGAGGCCACAACAGTGAGAGGCCCGCGTACCATGAAAAAAAAAAGAATAGAGAAAATAAATGATACCAAAACTTGGCTCTTTGAAAAAATCAGAATTGACAAACTCACCAAGACAAAACTAAACTCACCTAGAAAAAAATACCAAAACAACAGAGAAGACTCAAATGACTAAAATCAGGAATGAAAGAAGGGCTATCACTACTGACTTTACAGAAATAAAAAGGATCACACAGGTATACTTTGATCATCTGCATGCCAACAAATTAGATAGCTTAGGTGACATGGAAGCATTCCTAGAAAGATGTAAAGATATATGAAAGCTGACTCAAGAAGAAATAGAAAGTCTGAATAGACCTATAATAAGTAAAAATGATTGAACTGGCAATTAAAAAACATCCCACAATGTAAAGCCCAGGCCCAGATGGCTTAACTGGTTGATTCTACCAAATGTTCAAAGACAGATTAATACTAACCCTTATGAATATAGACATAAAAATTCCTCAAAAAATACTAGCAAGCCAAATCCAGCAATATATGTGCATATATATATATATGGATTATACATGATGACTAAGTGGAATTTATTCCTAGGATGAAAGATTGGTTTAACATCTGAAAGTTAATCAGTGTAATACATCATATTAATGGAACAAAGGGCAAAACCACAGGATTATGTCAACAGACTCAGGAAATTTAAAAAAATAGCATTTGAAAAAATCCAACACCCATTCACGAGAACAAACTAGAAATATAATAGAAATGTCAACCTGATAGAGTATCTATACAAACCCAAGGTGATGTTAGAGTGGTGAAAGACTAAATGCTTTCCTCTTCAGATCAGGAACGAGACAAGAATGTCTACTTTTGTAATTTCTACTCAACATTTTACTGGAGATTCTAGCAGGTTAGGTAAGAAAATAAATAAAAGACATCCAGATTGAAAAGAAGAAGTAAATTGATCTCAAGTTATAGATGATAAGATCTTGTATTTAGGAAATCTCAAGGAATCCACTAAAAAAAAACTATTAGAACTAATAAACACCTTCAGTGAGGTTGTATGTTACAAGATCAATTATATTTCTATACACTAGCAACGAAAAACTAAACAATAAAACTAAAAAAGCAATTTCATCTATAATAGAAACAAAAAGGAAAAAACACTTAAAAATCAATTTAACAAGTTATTGAGAGACTTGTATACTTAAAACTATAAAACATTATTGAAAGAAATTAAAGTATATCTAAGTAAATGGAATGAATAGGAAAACAGTTGGATTAGGCAACAGTTCTCAAATTGATCTACAGACTTAATACAGCCCTTATCAAAATCCCAGCTGCCTTCTGGAATAAATTGGCAAGCTAATCCTAAAATTCATATGGAAATGCAAGGAACCCAGAATAGCCAAAATGTTCTTGAAAGAAAATGAAGTTGAAGGTATAATATTTCTCAATTTCACAACTTACAACAAAACTATAGTAATCAATAAAGCATGATACTAACATAGGATAAATATATAGATAAATGTAATAGAATGGAAAGTCAAGAAATAAACCCTTATGAGGGAGATCAAGATGGCAGAGTAGGAGAATGTGGAGCTCACGTCCCCTTACAAAGACATCAAAAATGCAACTACATGTGGTACAAGACTTATGGAAAACTAAATAGAAACTGGCAGAAGGACTCCTATACAACAAATGCTGTAAGAAAGATACACACGTAACTGGGTAGGATGAGAAAAAAAGCATTGGGTTGGGACCTGTGCCCCTGGGAGGCTGCTAAGAGGAAAAGGGAGATTGCATGAGTGGATATCCACCCTGTGAGTGAGCAGGTTGAGCCACAGACTAGGAATCCCAGTCCTGGGCTCCTACGTGTAGGAGACAAGCCCCCTTGGCTATTAGAAGAACTGCTGGGACAGATATAAAGGCTGGAGAAGCCTAGGCCTCTCTCCTGAGAAGTGTGTGGTTTGCCCCTAGGCAGGGTGGAGAGGTCTTCTCTAGTGCCTGCTACCTCACCATGCTCCCCAGTCCAAGCTGAGTGAACACTCTGGCCTGCTCACTACACACCACAATTTGACACTGGATCTAGGGCAGCCAGGACCTGTGAAAACTCTCAACCCAGAGATGCAGAGGTGACCTGGGGACCTGAGGCCATAGCGCAGGTGGGGTGGTGGTAGTCATTGCTGGCGATTACTCAAGCAGTGCCCCAGAAGCAGGCCAGACTTCTGATGGCAATATAAACACCTGAATTCCTGTCACCACCTTGCCATGTGCTTACTCCACACCACAGCCTAGAACTAGATCTGGGGTGGACACAGCAGAGGAAAAGATCTGACCATGGGCTACAGATGCCTATAGAGGCAGAGCATCAGACCTCTGTAGGTGCACAAACCCCACTTGCTTCAGCACACCCCTCCTTTGGGGCAAAGACCCCAGCACAGGAAGAAGGAAAAACAACACTTAAAGGGAACAGAGCCAGCTAGAGCTTGACACTCAGGGCTTCAGCTCCAGCAACTTGGGAGCCACCTCCACCCCTGACAGGGCAGTGACAGCCACTGAATAGAGAGGAAGTCATGTCTCACATCCTGCACAGGCTCTAGCTTCTCCATCACCAGCAAGACCCGCCTACCAAGGTGATAGCTGTCAGCACAACCTGAGCAAAGATATGACTGGTGTCCACATAAAATCCAGCTCTCCCACCAAAAGCACTGGGCATACACAGTCTTCATAGGGATACTCCCACAAAAGAACACCCCTTGAAGACCACAATAGTTAACTGCTTCACCTAAATTCATAGAGACAGAGAAAGTTAAATAAAATGAAAAGGCAGAAAAACTACTCTCAATTGAAAGAGCAAGAGAAAAACCCTGAAAAAATAAAGAAACAGAAATAAACAATCTACCAGACAAAGAATCCAAAGCATTGGTAATAAAAATGCTAACCGAATTAGGGAAGAGAATTGATTTAAACATAGATCATTTTAATAAAGAACTATAAAATATAAATAAAATGTTCAAAAGTAGATAATTCAATATCTGAGATAAAAAACACTCTAGCAGCAATGAATAGCAGACTAAATGACACAGAAGAATGCATAAGTGATCTGGAAGACAGAACAATGGAAATCGCCCAATTAGAACAGCAGACAGAAACTAAAAAAAAAAATAGAGTGCAATATATGAGATCTCTAGGTTACCATCAAGTGTGCCAACATTCACATTATAGGGGTTCCAGAAAGAGAAGAGAGAGAGAAGTGTATCAAAAATATGTTGAAGAAATTATGGATGAAAACTTCCCAAACCTAAAGATGGTAAAAAATATCCAAATACAGGAAGCACAGGGGATCCCAAACAGACACACACCAAGACATATCATAATTAAAATGGCCAAAGTTAAAGATAGAGAATTCTAAAGGAAGCAAAGGAAAGCAAAGAGACATATATAAGGGAATCTCCATTAGGCTATCTGCTGATTGCTCTGCAGAAACTTTGCAGGCCAGAAGGGAGAGACATAATATATTTAAAGTGCTGAAAGGGAAAAACTTGCAACCTAGGATACTCCAATTAGGAAGATTATAATTTAGAATAGAAGGAGTGATAAAGAATTTCTCAGACAAGCAAAAACTAAAAGAATTCAGCAATAATAAACCTACCCTAAAATAAATGTTAAAGGGTCTTCTCTAAATGGAACAGAAGTAAGAATGTATAGGAAAGGGAAAATCCCAATAGGAAACACAAATATATAGTAAATATTCAAGATCATTTAAATAAGCCAGTAGGTAGATTAAAAAAACCAAAAATTTGTAAAAGCAACTATAACTTCAATAAACAAAGATAAGCATGAAGATATAAAATATGACATAAAGATCAAAAAATGTGGGGGAGAATAATAAAAAGAAGTAGATCTTTTAGAATGTGTTTGAGCTTAAATGACTATCAGTTTAAATCAAGTAAATAGAATTATATGTCAACATACATGAACCCCATGATAATCACAAATCAAAAACATACAACAGATACACAAAAATGCAAAAGAAAGGAAACCAAGCATACTACAAAAGAAAAATCATCAAACAATGGGAGAACAAAAAAAGAAGAAATGAACAGAGAAGAAGTACAAAAACAACTGGAAAACAAGTTATAAAATGGCAATAAGTACATATGTATCAATAATTGCTTTAATGTCAATGGATTAAATGCTCTCATCAAAAGACATAGGGTGGCTGATTGGATAAAAGAAAAATACCCTTCAATATGCTTCCAACAAGAGAGTCACTTCAGGACTAAAGACACACACAGACTAAAAGTGAGAGGATGGAAAATGTTTTCATGCAAATGGAAATGACAAGAAAGTGAGGGTACCAACAATCATATCAGACAAAATAGACTTCAAAGCAAAAGCTATAACAACAGACAAAGAAGGATATTATATAATGATAAAGGGATCAGTAGAAGAAGAGGATAATAGACTCGTTAACATATAGGTACCCAATACAAGAGAAACTAAATGTATAAAGTAAGTACTAACAGGTATAAAGGGAGAAATTGGTAATAATACAATAATAGCAGGGGACTTTTACACCCCACTGACATCAATGGACAGATCATCCAGACATAAAATCAATAAGGCAACAGTGGTCTTAAATGACACAACAGACCAGTTGGACTTAATTGGTATCTACAGGATCTTACCTCCAAAAACAGCAGAATACACATTATTTTCAAGTGTACATGGAATGTTTTCCAGGGTAGATCACATACTAGGTCATAAAACAAGCGTTATCAAAGTTAAGAGGATAGAAGTTATATCAAGCATTTTTTTGGACCACAACAGTATGAAACTAGTAAGCAACTGCAGAAAGAAAATGGGAAAAGAATAAACACATGGAGATTAACAACATGCTACTAAAAAACCAGTGGGTCAATGATGAAATCGAAGTGGAAATCAGAAAATTCATAAGACAAATGAAAATGGAGACACAACTTTCCAAAATCTATGGGATGCAGCAGAAGCAGTTCTGAGAGGGAAGGTCATAGCAATACAGGTCTTCCTCAAGAAAAAAACAAACAAAAATCTCAAACAAACAACCTAATCTACCACCTAAAAGAGGTAGAAAAAGAACAAATAAAATTCAAAGTCAGAAGAGGGAAGAAAATAGTAAAGATCAGAGAGGAAATAAACAAAACAGAGATTAAAAAAGCAATGGGATAGGTCAGTGAAATTAAAACCTGGTTTTTGAAAAGATATAAAATTGATAAACTTTGACCCAGGCTCACCAAAAAGAAAAGACAGAAGACCCAAATAAACAAAATAAGAATTGAAAGATGAGAAATAACCGATACCACAGAGATACAAAAGAATCATAACAGAATACTATGAACAGTTATATGTCACTAAATTGAATAACCTAGAATAAATAGACACATTTTTAGAAATATACAGCCTGCCAAGACTGAATCAAAAAGAAACAGACAATTTGAACAGGACAATCACTAAATGTGCAATTGAATAGGTAGTAAAAATCTCCCAGCAAAAAAAAAGTCCAGAACTGGATGGCTTCAGAGAGGAATTCTACTAAATATATCAAGAAGAACTAATATCAATCCTTCTCAAACCATTCCAAAAAACTTAAGAGGATGGAATAATCCCAAATTCATTCTACAAGGACACATTACCCTGATACTATAACCAGACAAAGAAACTATGGAAAAAGAAAATTACAGGCATTATCTTTGATGAATATAGATGCAAATATTTTCAACAAAATATTAGCAAACCAAATTCAACAATACGTAAAAAGGATCATACACCATGATCAAGTTGGATTTATTCCAGGGTCACAAGGATGGCTCAACAATCGCAATTCAAAGGATAAAAATCACATGATCATCTCAATAGACGCAGTAAAAGCATTTGACAAAATGCAACATCCATTCTTTATAAAAACTCTCATCAAAGTGGGTATAGAGGGAAAATATCTCAACATAATAAAGGCCATTTACAACAATCCTACAGCCAACATAATACTGAAAGGTGAAAAGCTGAAAACCTCCCTGCTAAATTCAGGAGTAAGACAAGGATGCTCACTCACACCACTTCCATTTAGCATAGAAATGGCTGTCCTAGCCATAGCAATCAGAAAAGAAAAATGTATCCAAATTGGAAAGCAAGAGGTAAAACTGTTTGCAGATGACATGATACTTTATAGAGAGAAACTTAAAGTCTAATAATAAATTAGAACTAATAAATTAGTTTAATAGAACTAATAAATTCATCAACAAGGTTAATATACAGATATCTGTTGTACTTCTATATACTAATAATGAAATAACATAGAGAAAGCAAAAAAAAAATCCCATTTACAATTGTATCAAAAAGAATAAAATACCTAGGAATAAACTTAACCAAGGAGGTGAAAGATCTATACACTGAAAACTATAAAACATTGATGAAGGAAACTGAATATGATGCAAATAAATGGGAAGATATCCTTGCTCTGGGGTTGGAAGAATTAATATTGTTAAAATGGCCATACTACCTATAGCAATCTACAGATTTAATGCTATCTCTATCAAAATACCCACAACATTTTTCACAGAACTAGAACAAATAATCCTAAAATTCATATGAAACCACAAAAGACCCGAAAATGCCAAAGCAATCTTGAGAAAAACAGAACGAAGCTGGAGGTATAACCCACCCAGACTTCAGACTATACCATAAAGTGACAATAATCAAAACAGCATAGTATTGGCACAAAGACAGACACATAGATCAGAACAGAGAGTCCAAAAATAAACCCACCAACCAATGGTCAATCTACAATAAAGGAGGCAAGAATATACAATGGAGAAAAGACAGTCTCTTCAACAAGCGGTGCAGGGAAAACTGGACAGCTGCATGTAAAACAATAAGATTAGAACATTCCCTCACACTATATGCAAAAATAAACTCGAAATGATTTAAAGTCCTAAATGTAAGAACAGAAACCATAAAACTCCTAGAAGAGAACATAGGCAGAACACTGTTTGACACAAATCATAGCAATATATTTTTTTGGATAAGTCTCCCAAGGCAAAAGAAATAAAAGCAAAAATAAACAATGGGACCTAATGAAACTTAAAAGGTTTTACACAGCAAAGAAAACCATCGACAAAATGAAAAGACAATCTACTAACTGAATGGGAGAAAACATTTACAAAAGATGTGACCAAAAAGGGATATATATCCAAAGTATACAAACAGGTCATACAACTCAATATAAAAAAACAAATAACCCAATCAAAACATGGGCAGAAAACCTGAATAGGCATTTTTCCAAAGAAGAGATACAGATGGCTAACAGGCATGTGAAAACATGCTCAACATCAGTAATTTTTAGAGAAATGCAAATTGAAATGAGATATCACCTCATACCTGTCAGAATGGCTATCATCAAAAAGTCTACAAATAACAAACGTTGGTGAGGATGTTGAGAGAAGGGACATCTCCTACACTGTTGGTGGGAATGTAAATTGGTGCAGCCACTGTGGAAAACAGTATGGAGTTTCCTTAAAAAACTAAAAATAGATCTACCATATGATCCAGAAATCCCACTCCTGGGTATATATCCAGAAAAAATGTAAACACTAATTTGAAAAGACACATGCACCCCTACATTCAGCACTATTTAAAATAGCCAAGACATGGAAGCAACTCAAGTGCCCATCAACAGAGGTGGTATATACAAGTACAATGAAATATTACTCAGCCATAAAAAAGAATGAAATACTGCCATTTGCAGCAACGTGATTGGACCTAGAGAATATTATACTTGGTGAAACAAGTCAGATAGAGAAAGACAAATACTGTATGATGTATGTGGAATTTAAAAAACAATACAAATAAATGTGTGTAAAACAGAGACAGGCTCACAGATATAGAAAGCAAAATCATGGTTACCCAAGTGGAGAGGGAAGTAGAGAGGGACAAATTAGGGGTATCTGGGATTAACAGACACAAACTATTATAAATAAAATAGATAAGCAACAAGGATATACTCTATAGCACAGGGAATTATAGCCATTATCTTGTAATAAGCTATAATGGAGTATAGTCTGCAAAAATACTGAATCATTATGCTGTACACCTGAAGCTAACATAATATTGTAAATTAACTATACTTCAATAGAAAAAGAAACTCTTACATTTATGATTCATTATCAACTGATTTTTCACAAAGATGCCAACACAATACACCATACAGAAAATTTAATTCAAAGTGGATTGTAGTCATAAATGTAAGAGTTAAGATTATAAAACCATCAGAAGAAAACAGGAATAAAGTTTTATGACCTCGAGTTAGGCAATGGATTCTTAGGTATTCTTCTACCAAAAGCAGAAGCAACCAAATAAAAAAGTACTGATAGATAAATTAAACTTCATCCAAATTAAAAACTTCAAAGGATTCCATCAAGGAACAACCCACAGAATGGGAGAAAGTATTTGCAAATCACATACCTTGTAAGGATCTTATATACAGAATATATAAGTACTCTTAAAATTTTATAATGAAAAGATAACACAATTAAAATGGAGAAAATATTAAAATAGACATTTCTCCAAAAAGATATGCAAATGGCCAGTAGCTCATGAAAATCTGCTCAGCATCATTAGTCATTAGGGAAATGCAAATCAAAACTGCAATGTGGTACCACTTTCCACCCTTTAGGATGGCTAAAAGTAAAGAGACAGACAATCTGAGTATTTGCAAGACTGTAGGGAAATAGAAATCTCCTATATTACTGGTGGATTGTAAAATGGTGCATGCGGGCACTTTGGAAAACAGTTTGGCAGTTCATCAAAAATATAAACTGAGAGTTACCATGTGACTCAGCAATTCTACCCGTTGGTATATATTGAAGAGAAATAAAAACAGATGTCCACACCAAAACTTGTCCACAAATGTTAATAGCAGCATTATTTGTAATAGACAAAATGTGGAAACAACCCAATTATCAACAACCCAATTATCAATTAATGAATGGATAAATAAAATGTGGTATATCCATACAGTGAAATGGCAAGAAAAGGAATGAATTAATGATACATATTGCAAATGGTGAACCTTGAAACATTATGCTAAGTGAAAAGAACTAGCCACATATTGTACAATTACATTCATATGTAATGATCCCATTTATATGTGATATCCAGAACAGGCAAATCCATAGAGACAGAAAGTATATTAATGATTGTCAGGGGCTGGGGCTAGAGGAGGGGAGAGTGACTGCTAATGGGTGCAGGGGTTCTTTTTGGGCTGGTGAAAAGGTTCTAACATGAGATAGTGGTGGTAGTTGCATAACTCTGTGAATATACTAAAATCCGCTTAATTGTTTAAAAAGGTGAATTTTATGATATGCGGATTATACTTCAATAAAGATGTTATTTAATATGTATGATGATAAAGAGGAAAAAGACAGTCCCCTAATCAATTTGCTTTTTGTAACATTATCAGACTCAGAGAGAGTAAAAAACAAACAAACAAACAAAAACAGAAATGATATTTTTATGTATCCATTCTGAAGGTCAAGAAACCTAGCTGTTTCCTTTTGTGTGCTGTTATAACTGTCCTTGCCCTGGTGGGAAGCTCGTTCCACCTTCCCAGTGAGTGTGGCAGCTTGTAAAAGGCAGGGCTGCCTCACTCACCTCTATGTCCTCCACCATTGCCCCACTCCCAGTACCTGCCACAGAGTCTTAATAATATGAGGACCTCAATAAATAAAAGGTGAATACATTGATTAACCAGTAAATGAATGCAAATTCTGAAGAAGAACTGTGACGTGATGATGTTGATGATGATAACAATTAGTAGTATTGAAACTGAGCAGGACCCTGTGGGGTTCTCCCAAGTATAAAAGCCTTTCTCTATCCCCCATAGTTTGCTTGTAGGAAAAGGTTTCAGCTTCCTAGACCTTCCCTGAGTTCCAAAGGGCAGATTCAGTTACTAATTAGAGGAGCGACGGAATGCAGGAGCAAAGAAAAGGCAACAAGAAACAACAGTGTAGAGGTGGGACAAGGCCCTGGTTCCTCCTGGGGCATGTGCACAGCAATCTGATACATACCCCTGAGTCCTTCTCCAGGAACTAAGGACCCCATTCAGGTGGAGGGTGGAAACTTCAGGCTGAGCGCTAGCACGTGGATCTGGTAGGAGCAAGAAGGCTGATGATTGAGATTCCTGGAACACCACCCTGTTACCTTACCACCATCCAATAAGACGAAGGTCACACAGCCAGCAGGCCTCCCCACAAATTTTGCCTATAAAAACTGTTCTCCAAAATTCATCAGGGAGTTCTTCTCTTTACGGCATGAGCTTCCGCTTTCTCCTTTCTTGGCCCTGCAATAAAGCTTTCTCTGCTCCAAACTCCGACTTTTCGGTTTGTTTGGCCTCTGTGTCAGGCACTCAAACTTGAGTTCAACAGCAGTGTTATTTCTGGAGAGGCTAGCAAAACCAGTTTTGAAGGAACTTTCCTGAGATGAATTCTAGAAATCGCTTCTGCAATGGATAAATTGCTGAAATCAGCATCGAGCTTCCCAAGGGTACTACTGTGAAATTCAACTCTTGTATGGTGTCTGTTTTTTATAATGTTTTTAATACTTTTCCAGATAATATGTAAGAGTTGGCAAAGAAGGTGAGAACAAAATGTAATTTGAAAACCATCCTCAAATTTTATTTCTCTTTGAGACTTTTTTCGTATTTTCCTTCCCTTATTATTGGTCTTGGAGGAAAGAGCTTTGGTAAGGACCATGGCTAGTCTTTCTGTGCTAGGGTTGTGTCTGCCTATGCTGCTAGTTACTATTGGTCAGAGTTCTGATTTACCATCTTGGTCCTTCCTGCCCTCTGATATTTTGATAAGAGTGAAGGGAGAGCTCCTGAATCTGCTTGGTTATTTCCATCAGGGGCCCTACTTCCCAAGTGCCTCAAGTCAAAGCTTCTCCTCATTTCCTCTCTCCACCTCCTTTCTCTTCCCCCATCATCTTTTTCTAGAGGTGAGAGAGATAGAGGGGGCAGGAGGCCAGCACCCTTTCCTGAATGTAGGAAGCACAGCTTATCAAGCATATAGAGAAGACTTTTTAAAATGAAAGCAGGCATGCGTTGGGGTGTCTGGGAAAGAAAGCAGTGTCTAAAGTGGAGAGAAGATAAACTTTCTCTTTATTAACATTGTCACTGGTAGTAATTTAATAGGATTCTGTCCCATATCTATAGGAAATTCCTTAAATTTTGCAGCTATAGAAATGATTGAAACAGAACAGCAAAACTTGGTATAAAAAAGGGACTACAGAGGTTAAACAGTTGAGTAGTCTGGGAGCCCCACAAACAGGTGAGAAATATGACCCCGGATTGCAGCGAATTTAATCTATGAGGAGGTTTATTATTTATCAGCTTCTGTCTAAGGAGGGTTCATTATATACAACACTGAGATACAGTTTTGCAGAGCAGATTTATTCAACAGGTTTATTCTTTTACCAGGTCTCATAGTATTTCACCACTTGGTATGTGGGATCTTATTCATCAAAAGAGTTTATGACTTAATCAGTTATGAATTTTAAAAAGTTTTACTAAGAATGCAGGATGTGTTGACATTTATAGGCAGTGCATTTATTCTATTAAGAGTTTTATTTCTGAGCTAAGATAGGCTGGAGATGTAACAAAAGCAAATTGCGTGGTTTATTTGTAATGAGCAGGCATGGTCTCTGCAGAGCCTCCCGCTGTGAGCAGTGGATTTTACTCTCCATCTTAATGTGGCCTGAGGTACTCTAATGATTTCCATGACTCAGGTCATCAGCTGGTCATAAAACTTGGTTTAAAATATCTGTGGTCCCTTTTCCTCATAGTACGGCGGGGCTCACTTCACCCTGGTGGAAGCACAGTGCGAGGCTGGCCTGCCCAATCACTTTGTTCTGTGATTGTTTAAAATCACCATTTCTTAAAGTAGAGGAGGCCAACATGGCAGCTGTTTTCTGAGGTCAGTGTCAATAATTTGCCCTTAGTGGTCATGCCCAACGGAGAGTTGGAGTCAGGTGAGATCCTTACCTGGGCCAAGAGACATTTTGCCGATGGGAGCCTCTGCCAGCTTAAGGTTAATTGCAGGTGTTTCATCATAGTGACATGGTTAAGCCCTTGTGTGTAATGCCAGCAGCCGGACAGCTTCTGCAGTCCTGACCTGCCCAGGTATACTTTATGATTTATTTGCGGCATTTGCCATGATCATCACCCCCGTTCAGGGTCATCACAGAACATTTTCTCTAGTGTCAGTATTACATCACTAAAAAATCACCTTCCCATAATCTCTGTTGAGCAGACAAGTGAGGGCAATCCCAGCAGAGCTCCAGCTGTTTCAATCACTTGGATAGGATTTGCTGGCAATGGGACAAAATCCTAGTAGAAGTGACTTCAGCCAATGATTCCAAAATGGGAGAACTCTATTCTTACCATTCCTAGGGGAAGTCAGCTCGGCACGGGGAGACACTGCTTTCTAGAGGCAAGGTTAGCAGTTGGCTTTCTGATCCTGTTTCAGAATAGAATCACCCATTCCTTGAGAGCATAAACAGACTCCTGGTCAATGGTCAGTTAAAACTTATTATGCTGGCTCATCGTGAAGTCTCAAGTCTCAGATTCACCATATATGTCCTTTAACTGCTGACTCTGGGGCCACCTCCTCGGACCATTCGCTGTTTGATTTGTATTTACTTTTCACAAGAAGAGAGCTTGATGGGGTTGTTTCCACCCATTGCCTCCCAGTGGGTGTCGCTTCCCCAAGCCCTGTCAGACTGTGGTTGGTGCTCAGGGACTCTGCAGTGTCCCTTGTCTTTTGAGCCCTGTGGTGAGGGCTGAGGCTGGCTCCACCCACAATTCACCAGGCTAGCAAGCAAACAGTACAAGATGCTTTTTGGATTATGTTTCCTCAAGAGGTTACTCCAGCGGTCCTCCAACAACTTCCCCATAGTCACTCTTACTCTCTTTTGGCTATTTTCCACACTGAAGCCAGCAAACCTTTTAAAAATGAAAATCTGATCATGTCACTCTTCTGTTAAACCTGTTAATGGCTTCCCATTTCCCTTAGGACAAAGCTTAACCTGGCCAGTTAGGTTCTTCATGATCCCGGCCCAGCCCAGCTTCATTTCAAGCCACTCTCCCCTCCCACTCCACTGTTCAGGAGCTCTGCCTTTGAGCTCCTTCCCAACTCTGGATCTCTCACACTTGGCTGTTTCCATCTCTCCCTCTAATTCTCTCTCACCCAGCTTTTCACCTGGCTCTCTCCACACCATTTCTGTCTTTCCTCTGGAAAGTTCTCCCAGACTGGTTGCAGCAGTCACACCATTGCCAAACCCTTGCTTTTTCTTCAAAGTCCTTGTCAAAAGTCTACCCAGACATTGACTAAACAGTCAGACAAAAAAGAAATGTTTTCTTAACATGGATGTGAGTCCCATGACAACTGTACCATGTCTTATTCACATCAGTGTCTCCAGGGCTGGTTCAATGGTATTCAACAAACATTTCTCTAGTGAATGAATGAAAGAATGAATGAATGTTTCTTGTCTTCCCCCATAAATTTTTTGTCTTT
The DNA here is from genome assembly GCF_005190385.1 of Monodon monoceros. Taxonomy (NCBI): domain Eukaryota; kingdom Metazoa; phylum Chordata; class Mammalia; order Artiodactyla; family Monodontidae; genus Monodon; species Monodon monoceros. The sequence continues at coordinate 38,842,918 of NW_021703766.1, forward strand.
TTTTTTTTAACATTTTTATTGGAGTATAATTGCTTTACAATGGTGTGTTAGTTTCTACTTTATAACAAAGTGAATCAGTTATACATATACATATGTCCCCATATCTCTTCCCTCTTGCATCTCCCTCCCTCCCACCCTCCCTATCTCACCCCTCGAGGTGGTCACAAAGCACCGAGCTCATCTCCCTGTGCTATGCGGCTGCTTCCCACTAGCTATCTATTTCACATTTGGTAGTGTGTATATGTCCATGCCACTCTCTCACTTTGTTCCAGCTTACCCTTCCTCCTCCCCGTATCCTCAAGTCCATTCCCTAGTAGGTTTGTGTCTTTATTCCCGTCTTGCCCCTAGGCTCTTTATGACCTTTTTTTCTTCTTTTTTGTAGATTCCATATATATGTTAGCATATGGTATTTGTTTTTCTCTTTCTTCAGAGTGACTTACTTCGCTCTGTATGACAGACTCTACGTCCATCCACTTTACTACAAATAACTCAATTTCGTTTCTTTTTTTGGCTGAGTAATATTCCATTGTATATATGTGCCACACCTTCTTTATCTGTTCCTCTGTTGATGGACACTTAGGTTGCTTCCATGTCCTGGCTATTGTAAATAGAGCTGCAATGAACATTTTGGTACATGACTCTTTTTGAATTTTGGTTTTCTCAGGGTATATGCCCAGTAGTGGGATTGCTGGGTCATATGGTAGTTCTATTTGTAGTTTTTTAAGGAACCTCCATACTGTTCTCCATAGTAGTTCTATCAATTTACATTCCCACCAACAGTGCAAAGTGTTCCCTTTTCTCCACACCCTCTCCAGCATTTATTGTTTGTAGATTTTTTGATGATGGCCATTCTGACTGGTGTGAGGTGATACCTCATTGTAGTTTTGATTTGCATTTCTCTAATGATTAACGATGTTGAGCATTCTTTCATGTGTTTGTTGGCAATCTGTATATCTTCTTTGGAGAAATGTCTATTTAGGTCTTTTGCCCATTTTTGGATTTGGTTGTTTGTTTTTTTGATATTGAGCTGCATGAGCTGCTTGTAAATTTTGGAGATTAATCCTTTGTCAGTTGCTTCATTTGCAAATATTTTCTCCCATTCTGAGGGTTGTCTTTTGGTCTTGTTTATGGTTTCCTTTGCTGTGCAAAAGCTTTGAAGTTTCATTAGGTCCCATTTGTTTATTTTTATTTTTATTTCCATTTCTCTAGGAGGTGGGTCAAAAAGGATCTTGCTGTGATTTATGTCATAGAGTGTTCTGCCTATGTTTTCTTCTAAGAGTTTGATTGTGTCTGGCCTTACATTTAGGTCTTTAATCCATTTTGAGTTTATTTTTGTGTATGGTGTTATGGAGTGTTCTAATTTCATTCTTTTACCTGTAGCCGTCTAGTTTTCCCAGCACCATTTATTGAATAGGCTGTCTTTTCTCCACTGCATATGCTTGCCTCCTTTATCAAAGATAAGGTGACTATATGTGTGTGGGTTTACCTCTGGGCTTTATATACTGTTCCATTGATCTATATTTCTGTTTTTGTGCCAGTAGCATACTGTCTTGATTACTGTAGCTTTGTAGTATAGTCTGAAGTCAGGGAGCCTGATCCCTCCAGTTCCGTTTTTCTTTCTCAAGATTGCTTTGGCTATTCGTTCCCCCATAAATTTTAAGATCCATTTGTGCTGAGATTGTTTCTTAACATTCTCATCTCTGCCTAGGGCACCTTGCCCAGGTCTGTCTGGCTGACTCACTGGTCAAATCCAGAAGCTTGATATCATTAGCACTATCCCCCAGTCCTCCTAGAAGTACTTGAAGGGGTAGAATGCTGCAAGTGCTCATTCTGAGATCTATTGAGGAAGTCTTAGAAGGGTAACACTTTGTTTGCTGTTTATTTGACATATAGAGTTCTATCCAGTAGGATTGTGGCAAACATTTTTGGTTGCCTAACCAACAGCTATTGCCCACTTCCTTCCTGCTGTCAGGGACTATGTTTGTTTCTATACCCAGCCCCTCATGTAATCATGTTACATGTTTTTAACAGAATAAAGTTATCCCAGCTCCAGAGAAAAATCTCAGTTGGTAAACTAACAGTTCTCAAAGTGTGGTCTACAAAACCCCTGAGGTCCCAGAGACCCTTTGAGGGAGTTCTTAAGGTCAAAATTATTTTCATGATAATACTAAGACATTATTTGCTTTTTTCCATGCTGACATTTGTTCTGATGGTAGAAACAATGATGAGTAAAACTCCTGGTGCCTTAGCAAGAATAAAAGCAGTGGCACCAAACTGTACTAGTAGATATTGTGTACTTCACTGCCAATACTCACAGTAAAGGAAAGGAGAGAAGGAAGGAAGGAAGGAAGGAAGGAAGGAAGGTAGGGAGGGAGGGAGGGAGGGAGGAAGGAAAGAAAGAAAGAAGGAAAGAAGGAAGGAAGGAATTCATTTTATTTGAGAATATCCTTGATAAGACAGTAAAAATTATGTGTTTTTAAAAATTAAATCTCTACTCTTAAGTACATGCCATTTTATTATTCTGACTGAAGAAATGGAAAGTTTGCATCAATCCCTGCTGTTGCTTACCAAAGTGCAATGAACATGGACAACTCAAGGTAATGCCCTTGGGTAACAGTTTGAGTTGTAAGCTAAACAAGCTGGCTTTTTTCACGGAACACCATTTTCACTTTATAGAATGTCTGACCAACTATGGTAATTCTGACATGGGTATTTGACAGATATTCTCTCAAAAAATGAACAAGGGAAAACAGCTAACAGTATTTGTTACCAATGATGAAATGTAAACTTTCAAACAAATGTTACAATTTTTAGAAAGGTTGTATTTGCCACTATAAGCTTGACAGCTTCCCAGTATTTTAAGAATTTTCTGATGAGATCAGTGGAGATATTAAGGAATATAATTTTTCAATTTTGTACAATAAAACCTGTTAACATTAGAAGATCTGCATAATTCAGTGAACCGATATTTTCCAAATGATCAATGCATGGCATTACAAAATAATGCCTGGGTTCAAATCCATTAGAAAAGTAAGAGTAGACCGATGGATATTAATGTAATAGAATATGAAAAGTTCTTTGATGTGGCTTCAGAGTCCACACTGCACTTAATCTTTAAAGTGCTACCACTTGTTGAGTTTTCATAAAGTATCAAAGAAGAATATCCACAATTATCTGAAGAGATTATTAAAATATTCCTCCCTTTTGCAACTACATATCTGTGTGAGGCCAGATTTCTTCACATACTTCAACCAAACAACATATCCCAATACACTTAATGTAAAAGCAGACATGAGAATCCAGCTGTCTTCTACTGAGCCAGGCATTAAAAATTGTACAGAAATATAAAATAATTTAAAATAATCTTCTCACTATTTTTTTTCATTTTGGAAAATATAGTTATTCTTCATAACTCTATGCTATTTATGTTAAGATATAATGGGTTTTTTTTGTAAGGAATTAATATTTTAAATTTTCTTGGTTTTTAACAGGATATATACTGATAGATATTATCTGTGTAAACAAAAGCTTGAAAACCTCTGGTCAGGGCTAACCCTCGTGGTTCTATTTTGCTTCCTGGTGATTGCTTTAGTCATGGGCCTGTAATGAGATACGAAAGAAATTCTGCTAAGAGGAAAGGTCGTGTTACTTTTAAAGTGTGTGAAAAGAAAGGATGGTCTCTTTTCCTCTACTGACCATTTTTAGGTGTTCATGTGACAGCTAGAAGTAAGGCAGACTTCGTGTTCGGGTGTCAGCTGATGCAGAGAAGGAAAGAAAATCGCTTGGATCCTGGTCGACACAGTTGAGCTGTAGGATTAACCAGCCCTGGAGATGTCTTGGCCTTAGGCTTGTTGATAACTGAGAAAACAGGGTTCTTCTACTGCTTAAGCCATTTGCGTGAGGTTTCCATTCACTTAATAGAGAAGAGCATTCTGATACAAGAATTCCCCCCAAACTTTAAACATATAAAGTAACTCACAGCCAGGATGAAAGTCTCTTTTTTTCTTTTTGACTTTTTTCATTACAGAGCTCAAATTCACATCTGCCTCAAAGATCATTAGGACTATATGCCCAATTTCTTGGTTTTATATATTGCAGGTCCTATGTGGGTATATGAGTTTCCCTCCTCCATATAAAAGAGGTGAATGTTATAGACAACAAAAAATTGCCAGGTTCTAGGCCACATTTCCCCCAAAGAGTCGTTTCCATCTATTAGGCACATAATGCATGTTTTCAAAAAGAACCTGTTGTAAATACATATTTGTTTAGATGAATTGCAGCACAGAAGAGAATCTCTGGGGGAGATAGTATGTATTTTACAACCTGCCAAAAAAGACCCTGTGAAAGGTAAAACAGGACAACCAGAAGGGCATAGAACCCCTCTCCCTGCTGTTGACAGCTGCCGTGGCTGGCCTGACATTCAGACACCTCGACCTCTGAGGCTGCTGAGGTCCGGGAACCATTGTCTCACTGAGCTTCAGGAACCATTCAGGCTAAATGTGGGATCTGAGGAGAGATGATGCAGCAAGTCATCCAGCGGAGGGGCTCCAGGCACAGTTCTTAAGCCCTGATCCCTCAGGTGAAGCTGGGTTTGCTTTTCCTGGGTGTGGGGACATGAAGAGAAACAAAGCATACCAACTCATTTGTGCTTGGTTCCAACCACCTCCATCAAATTCAAAGTAGCTCAGGACCTGCTTTTTGGGTGTGAATGAACTGTTCTTATGTCAGACTAGTCCCTGCTATCACAGGTTTAAATAATAGCTACAGCCAAAACCCTGCTGCCTTATACTGAAAGCTGCAAGGGGAAGTAGCATCAGCCTGACAATTAGTACCATTTAGGAGGAATCTTGAGAGAGAGAAGCAGCATGCCTCATACTAAATTTCAGCCCTAGAGAAGCATGGGGATGCTCTTCTACCTTCATTCTGCAGTTGTACTATTTCCTTCCTGTGTGTTTTACCAGGCTACATCATCTTTTGTGTACAAATAGAATCTCCCACAACCCCTCCCATAAGGATAATTACTCAGGTGATGATATGCACTTCCTATGGCATCACATCAGGAGGAAGGGGACGTCAATTTGTTCCATTAATTAGTGATGCTAAGGCTGTTCACCAGGTTAAGGTGGTGACTGCTGAGTCTCTCTATTAAAGAAACGCCCTGTGCTTTTTGTAATTAGTAAAGAGTCTGTGCACGCGTACTTGGGAATCATGTACATGTCCCATTTCCTAAGGATTTTTCAACCAAAGATTTTAGAACAATCCATGACTGAGTCAGTTATTACATTTGTGTTTGCAAAATAGTGATTCTCTAATTCAGTCATTACTTCTACAATTATTAGCTGGTGTTGATATGTAAATAATCTATCACCACGGATTCTTTTTTTCATCAGTATGCTATAATCCATTACCATCATTCTTTTTGATGCCCAGATTGTGTCAACTTTGACCAGTAGGAAACCCTTCATCTTCTAGAACTTTCTTGCTTTCTGTCACAAGCTGTTCCAGCTTCAGCTTTCCTCTTCCTGCTCCAGACCTAGAATCAGCCATTTCTCCCAGGAGCCCTCGTTCCATGTAGTGAAGAAGGGTGTTTGGAAACCAAGATCGGACTTCTGGATGTTCTCCTTGCTAGTGGAGGGTCATTGCTTCTAGGCCATTTCAATGGACAGAGCTAGAAAATGTAGTGTTTCTTTCTTATTTATTTTCTTTCTTTAACAAACTCATGAGTTCATGCTGATCCCTTCAAATCAATTCCAATACAACAGTCATTTTCCTCACTTTCCCCTAGCCCACATTAGCATCTCCTTTCTCAGTGAAAATTCGAGTTCCCAGGAACACTAGTATATTTACATTTTTGCTCTGAGCTACCAGTGTACACACAATAATTTCAGAATTACTGATTATTGATGCCACAGCTGACACCAACCTGCTAACTAAAGTTCAAAATATCGTTGCAGTAGGCTTGCGTCTTTGTAGTTGTCTTACCAATATGTTTAACCTAAATCCAATCATGAGGAAATGTTAGAAAAATCTAAATTTGGCGATGTTTCACAGGATAACTGGCTTGGATTCTTCAAAAGTGTCAGTGCTATTAAAGTAAGAAAAAAAAAAGGTGGGAGAAGTGTTATATAAGTTACAGAGACAAATGCAAATGTAAGGTCCTTGAGTGGACCCTGAAAAATAAAAAGCCACAAGGGCTATTTTTAGGACAAATGGGTAAATATAAATATGGGCTATATATTACAAAATATTACCATATTCAGTGTCTTGGGTTTGATAATGGTGCTATGGGTGTGTGTTGCATATATGGGGCAAGCCTGCTTTGGTGCACATGACTGAGTCATCAATAATACTTATTGCTTTCTCCATCTTCCTTTTAAAGATACACATGATGAGAAATAAAGAAATATAATTTCTACTTTATAACTCATAGCTTCATACTTTAAACTTTTGATGTTTTAAACTATGTCTAGTCCATTCCTCAAACTATCCATGAACCTCACTGACTATCTTGCTCATCTCTAGATGATCTATCAATTTGGTTCATTTAAAACAAATCCATGTGTTCTGTTTTCAAAGTGTCTTGTTTCACCTCCCCACCCTCAGACGTTCAATCCTTTAAAAAATATCTTGTGTTAAATATCATTTAAACAAGTTTTAGATAATGCCTTTAAAATTGACATTCCACTTCTCAAAGTTGGTGCTCTAGCACACCTGTTTATTGTTTCTCTTTACTTTTATTCCTAACCTGCAGCTTTCTTATCTGCTTGGTAATTTTGGATTGTGAGCCCATTGTCATGGAGCCTGGTTTCACCTGTCAGAAATCCAAGTGGACCGTGTTATGGGGTCATCTTCCTGCAGAGATTTTTCTGTCCTTTGCCTCTTCTGATGCTCCAGGATTATCACCAGCCCAAGACAAATTTTATACTAATTTTTGGGCACTGAAATTTTTCTTGACCCTTTAGAGGTTGCAAATTCAAACCCTAAATAGTTTTAGGCTGGGATTTTGAGTTCTCAAGCAACTGTTTAGACCCAGACCATTGAGAAGGCTTCTACCTCCTTTTCCCATGATGGTCTGAATTTTTTCACAGAGCCTCCCATTTCACTGAGGGTGCAGCTTTTTCAGGGTCCTTTCTTGAGGGAGGCATCATGTTCCAATTCCTCTCCACACTGGCTAAGGCTCCATCTTCAGTCTCCACATAGCCTTTAAAACCCCAGCCCCGGATTGTCCCAAGGAGTGTTGTTACTGGCTGAATGATATCCATTTAAAAAAGATATGTTGAAGCCCAAACTCCAGCACCTGAAAAATGGGACCTTATTTGGAAGAAGTGTCTTTACAGAGGAAATCAAGTTAAAATACATCATGAGGGTGGGCCCTAATCTGACTGGTGTCCTTGTAAAAAGGGGAAATCTGGACACAGAGATACACATGCACAGAGGGAAGGCAATGGGAAGACACACAGGGAAAACACAATGTGAAGACAGAGGATGGAGCTGAGACAGGCTGAGACCTGGGGACCTGGGACCCTTTGCTGCAGTGCTTGCACCTGGACAAACGTCTCCTGGAGCAACAAAATACAAAGAAAGTATAAGGGACTAAAAATGACTGCATGCATGTACAGTTGGGGCAAATTATGGACAAGAGACAAAAAAGACCAAAAAAACCCCACTGCCACTTTTGAAGAGCTGGAAGAAAAAACAAAGTGTCAGGAGCAAAAGCACAGGGCACTCGCTATCACCAAAGGGGTGGGCAAACTAGCTAAGGCGCCCCTCTGGCCTGACCCCTAAGCATACCTCTACCCTCACCCCATATAAGGTACCAGCTGGCCCCCCCCCCCCCCCCCCCCCCCCCCCCCAGGCTTGGGGAGCGAGCAAGGGAACCTGTTACTTGTCTTTGCTTCCTCAGCAGGGGCCCCCATAAAGCCTTGCCTGAATTTCTTGTCTGGCCTCTTATCAGTTTATATTGATTAAGGAAGGCCAAGAACCCTGGTCGGTATCAGACTTCCCCTATCCCTGCCCACACCCCTAAGGTGGCCACAACAATAGCGCTGTGCTTACCACTCTTGTTGTCAGTTCCCTCTTCACTTCTGACCCTTGAGGATTTCCTTTCTTCAAGCTCAGTTTTGTATGTTTAATATTTTTTGGTTGTTAACTCTTATCCAATGTCTCTCTTCCTGTATAGTGAGAGAGATGTCATGCTACCTGAAGTTCTCCATCAGCCCCCCATTGTTGACCTTTTGGGCTGCTGGGAACCTCAGGGAATACGACATTCCCAGACATTCCCAGGATGAATTCTTCCCACTAGTGCAATCCGGAGCCTCCCCCAAGCGTAGAGCCTAGAGCGTGTTGCGCTGTGCTTGGAAGTGGCCTGGAAGTGACTGTGAACACCAGGCTGACAGGCCAGGTGAGTAATGTAAATGAATAAAAAACCCCAGCTGGGTGTAAACCATACCAATTATTTTGAAACCCTCAGACTTCATGGCATAGCTTTTATTTTTCCACTTTGGTAGCAACCTGGGTATCACTTTCTTTTTAATTCTACTCTAAGGAGAACCGTCATGCAGACTTAATGCTAAGTGGCAACTGCCCCCAAGGTCCTGAGAGGCGGAGACCCTGGTGAAATAGGATGCCTCCATCGAAGGGACAGCTGTCACTCGGCGCCAGCTGAGTTTTGTGAAGTATTGTCAGGTCTCTATATCTTTCAAAATAAAAAAAGGAGTTTGGGTCTTTTTGTGAAATTTCCTGATTTTAAAATGTTGGCACTATGAAAGAATTCAAAAGTTAAAAAAATGTTTTCTGGTCAAAAAAATATAGTCATATATTTCATTAGTTTACTAAATATGATTTGATGATTGCTTTTTCAAAATTTCTAGTTACATGACTTTTCTGAGAAAGAAAACCATTCTATAAAACAATAATAGACATTTACAGTTTTCTTGAAACCTCTTTGTTACAATGTGTACATTTCTCGGTGGAAAGGCAAATTCTAGATGATGGCATTTTTCTTAGTATTTTATTTACTTTTTTAAATACAGAGAAGCTTTCGACTCCAAAGCTGTGTTTTCCTTTAAGGAAAATGATGAAGAATAAAATTAATTAGAAACAGACGTTGCTTGACCCCCAAGTTCTGAAAACAGACAGAATACTCAAGGTCAACACTGAAACTCCGAGTTTAATTTATTCTGTTGTTTTTTATCCTTCTCCCTCCCAAGACCATTCCATATTTTGTTAGTTTCTGTCAGAGAAATATAGCTTCATTTGATCTGCCTCTTTGCTAGGGTGTTGTAGGTAATTGTGATTCTGAGGAGGCCATTTCAGAGATGCACCTGCTAGGTGCCTTGTACTGCACATCAGAGTGGCCTGGACATTTTGTTGTTATTGTTTTGAGTGATAGGAGAGCCGACTTATCCTTGAATCTGAGGGACCAGCATGCCTCTAAGAAGACAGCTACTCGGACAAACCTTAACAAAATGCTTGGGTCGTTTGGTGTCTCAGATCCAGGTCTGTCCACTTGTCCCCTACTGCAGAGGGGAGAGGTGGGGCCAGTGACAGCATGGAGAGACTATATCTGGTATTTTTGTGCCACTTGCATTTCTTATGGGTCAAAAGGAAGCTGAGAGTTCTGTATGGGCCACCCACTTGACCCATCCAGCCCCTCAGATGTGATATCGACACTGCTCGCCTATCTCATTGTCTGTTTTGGGGCAGTGCCTCAGATATATTTTGTCTTTCCTAATCACCAAGTGTGGGTTCATCATTTATGAACCTGTTATGCCATTTTGGAGTTTCTCCATGTTTTCAGACTGAACTGCCCCTCCAGGCTGAGAGTTTCATAATCCCTTCCTTTTCAGTGAAAGTCTTTCATATTCAATACTGAATACCTGAGGTCTCTTAGCATCTTTGCCCACAGCCTCCATGGCCAGTTAGCCTGCAGGATCTGCTACTCTGTGAAGTGGCTGTGTGGATGCTAATTGTTGGTGAAGAGTATGTTTTCAAATGTGTGTGCTTTCTTTTCTATTCCCATTCATCTTCTATATTAAACTTCTCTGGTACCTACTGACCCCTCCCTGGCTCTCAGTCTGTCTACTCTCTCACACCATCATTCTCATAATTCAGCTAGAGTGATCTTTCTAAAATAAAATTTGACCATGTCACAACCATGATGAAACTCTTTGCTGACTCCATTACATAGAGAACAAAAGCCAAGACCTACAGCATGGCACTAAAAGGCCTTAATAATCTCTTACCTAATTTACCAAACTTTTCTCTTGGCCAATGCCTCCATTAAGGTTGCATCAAACTATTCTCTGTCCTCCAGGTAAAAGTAACGTGTTGGACAAGAGCCAACTTGTCCACTTTATAAAAGGTGTCTTTATATACCCAACACCATAGCTTTAAAGCATAAAAAGTAATAGAAAATAGGAAGAATGTAATAAATCCTCACTTATACTGGAAGATATTTGCCTGACCTCTCTCAGAACTCAATAAATTAAGAGCACAGAGGTTAAAGGAAAAATGAGTTAGTTATAGAAGAGCTATATGTATATATATATATTCATACACTTTTTCTAAGCAAATAGAAAACTCACACTATTTTAAAACACACATGAAATATTTATAAAATTTACCATGTATTAAGTCACAAAGGAAATTTCTATAAATCTCTCAAGTCAGAAATCATAGGGGTCATAAAGACAGATCACATTAAAAATCCAGACTTCTAAAATAACCCTTGAGTTAAAGAGGTTAAAATAAAACCATAAATTCATGATGACAAGCCACATTTATATTTTTTTAAAAACAAATGACAACCACAAGAACCTTCAAACAAGTAAGAAAACTTCTTATCCCAATATAAAGGTTAAGAAATCCAAATTAATGATGTAAAATTAGAACTATTTTATTTGATTTTGTTAAGAGATTAGACAAGACACCCATTGAAATCTCAGCCACTAAATACAGAAATAAAATTGAGCAGATAAAATATTGTAATAGAAGAAACAAAATTATCACTATTCATAGCTAATATGTTTGCATACCTCACATATCTAAGTAAATTTCTTAGAATTATTATTTGAAGGTAGTTCAATACAAGATAAATAAACAAAAATAGCATTTCTAAACAACAACTAGGAAGTACACTGTGAAAATATCCTGTTTGATATAACCTCTGGAGATAAAGTTAACAGAAAGTGTGCGGGACTTGTATAAATAAAACTATAAAAGTTTATAAAGGACATGAAAGAGATTATATAACTGAAGTGTCCTCATAGATAGGAAGATTCAATAATGTCAGATCTCCCCAAATAAACTGTCTATTCAATATTTAATGATCTCCTGTCTTGAGCTGGGGGCTTTTTCCCCAGGAAGCAAGTCTGAGACCAAGACTTACCTGCAGAGAGTTTATTTTACAAAATTATATAGCAGGTTCTGGAATAAAGGGGGTTGCTGAGGGGTGTGTTTAGGGCACAATGATCACTGGCAAATATCCAAACCAAATCTCAGTAAAGGATTTAAAGAAAAAATGTGATAAGCAGATTCTAAAATCACATGGGAGAGACACTGCAGAGGAATCATGAAGACAGTTTTGAAAAAAGAAAATTTGTGTGGAGGACTAATTTCTCCACCAAATTTCCACACAACCCAAGTGTATAGCAATTACAACTGTGTGGTCTTAGGAAAGAAAGAGATCAATGGGATAAACTAAAGAGGGAAGAAATAGAATCATGAAATTGAGAGTTGAATTTATGACAAAGGCAGCACTCTGGTTTGGAGGGGAAAGAATGGTCCAATTAACCAATGATGAAGATGGTTGGCTATTCATTTGGAAAATTAGACCTCTAGTTCATAATACACAAAATTTCAACATTGATCAAAGAGTTCATAAAAATAATTATAAAATAATTAAAAGGAAATATAAAAAGTATACCTCAATAAAATATGAAGTCCAGAGTCTCTAAACAAATAGGTTGTCATATTTGACTACATTAAAACAAAGGTCTTCTGAGCAAGAGACAAATGATGTACTGGGAGAAATATCTATAACATATATAACAAAGAATTACTATCTAAATTTTGTAATACACTTCTTGAAATCTGTAAGAAAATAAAAATAACTCAATAGAAAATTAGACAAAGAAGATAACTGTACAATTCAGAGAACAGGAAATACAATTAGCCAATAAATAGATTTTAAAACATTCAAACTTTCTAATAAACAGAGAAATCCAAATGAAAACAAGATTATCTCTTTTTATACCTTAGAAAATTAAAATTTTCAATGACTGATGTATCCAGATCACGCAAAGATGTAAAAAATAATACCATGCCGTCTACCATCAACTAGTCCTTTTAAAAGGGCAATTTGGTGAAGGCATCTGAATTTAAATGTACATACCCTTCAAACAAGTAATTTTAATTCTAGAACTCTAGTTTATAGAAACATTTCCATGAGTGTTCAAAAACTTATGTACAAGATTGTACAACAAAGTCTTATTTGTAATAATGAAAAAAATTAGAAGAACCTTATTTTATAATAAATTATGGTATGCCCATACTATAGAATACTAAACAGCTGTTAAAAAGAGTAATGTGCTTTAGTTTTGAAAGATCTTTGAAAAGAATTAAATGAAAAATAGGGTACAGGATAATATCTAAAACATATCTTCACTTATGTGAAAATCCATACATATAAAAATATATATGTATTACATAGAAGTATATTATATATGAATTGATATTATTTATTAATATTGATATATAAATATTAATATACAATATACTTCTATATAATACATATATATGTTTTATATGTATGGAAATGGATAAAAATTGACTAGAAAAATGTACATCTAATTGTTTCAAGTGCTTACATTTGGGGGGGTGGTTTTTAGGGTGGGTATATTTGGGATTCACACATTTATTCTATGTATATCAGTGATACTTGAATTTTTTACAGTTTTATGTTGATGTATTATTGAGATAAAATTTTAAAATAAAGGTGTACAATTTTATTATAAATATCATTTTTTTTCCCACCTTCACTAAATAAATGCTGAACAAATATTTAAATATATCAGTGTGAAGGGATCCTTAATTATTGACTTGCTGAGGGCACCTGTGTGTCTCCATCTGCCCTTCTCCCATCTGAGTGCCTCCAGGTGGGACAGGAGAGATGTATGAGGGCAGACTTGAGCCCTGGGGGGCATCGGGCTTCTGCAGCTGCAGACAAACACATGGGAACACATATGCTCATGCGACACTCACAAGACAATGTTTCATGCGCTGTCAGTGGCCCAGGGTGTCCCAGCTCCGGGCACGCTGGGAACACAGGGAGGCACCATAGTGGAAAACATCTTTTTGTTGACTGAGGAAAAGTAGTACATTCCAGGAGTCACGTGTGAGAGGTGCCCCTCCTTACCACTCAGCCCCTGTGGGGTGGCTGTGTCAGCCTCTCTATAAATGCAATGTTGGCATAACCTTTGGAGCTATCCACAGCGTGCCTGGGGGTTAGCTGAGTGGAGAGATCAATGACAGCACTTGGCCTGGCATATTGGAGGAGCCCCTTCTTCACATGGGTCCCAGCCTCGAGCCCTGTGCCATCCTAGAGCCTCTAGCAGTGCAGACTGACACAGCTGAAAGCTGCTGGCTGTCCTTTATAGCCTGTGTCATTAAAGGAGCTGGGATGCCACTGTTCTGCAGAGCACCAAGGTGCAGGCTGCATTTTCTGAACGCTTTAAACACTGTCTTTCTCGAGAGCACCAGGCTTCCGTGCCCATTCATTGGTATTTGAGTGCGGGACGGTTTCAGCGACCACAGATGTGTTGCACTGGCATTTTCTCCAGCAGCCTGGCAATCGTTAACAGTCACACCTCATAATGAGTTTTGCCAATAGAATGAATAAAACCGTATTTCTGACCTTAGCACCTATCTGAATCTTACTCAAGTTCTACTCTCCAGTTATTGTCACAGTAAGTCTTTTTATTTGCTGTCAGCAAAAAATAAAAAATAAAAATATACCTTGTTACACAGAAACTTGTTGCAAAAGCTCACTGATAAGACATTTGTAAATCAAGGAGCTGCTTTGCTAGAATCTCTAGAATCTCCAGATGGTTTTGGATGCGTGAATTCTACCCATTGCCGGGTCTTGACCATTCAGGGGCACAGCATGACATCATGGCAGTCAGGGGCCCTGGAGCCCTTGAGACCAGTGCTGCATTCTGGCTCTGCCACTTGCAGACTCTTGGGTCATGGAAATCATATAGCCTTTCTGAGCCTCTTATGAAAGTGGGGATACTAATTCCCACTTTGCATAGTTGGCATTCAGACGAGAGACAGCATTCAGAAGGTGCTGGCATCACCTGGCTCTTTGAAGGCCCAATAAACCGTAGCTTAATATGGCATCATCCCCAGGGCTGCTACTTGCACCGTTGGGCCTCCTCCCATGGTCCAGGTCAGGGCATTAGGATGGAAGACCCAAACAATCTGAGCAAGCATGATTTTTCATCTGAGAGTTATCAACAGGGGCTTCTAAAAGCTACAAAATGTTTCAGTCCAATGAACTTGCCCAGCTGGAGGTTTCCAGGCTCTTAGGCACCCCCAACAAACCAATTAACAAAAAAAAAAATCCCACAAAAAAACCCGTTCATGAGAACTGTATATTTTTAATATTAGTATCATTTATATACAATTTTATTGAAAATGACATTTTTGTTCCTAAACTATGTTCTAGCTGGGAGGAAGGCAGTGATGTTGCATTTGAGGATAAAGTCTTTTACTATCACACATCTCTAGCCTTATACTGAGAGGCAAGGAGGACATGAATTAGGTCCATAGGACTGAATCTTACAGGAACCTCTCCTGAATGGAGGGGTGCCTGCCTGCCTATGAGGTTGGGGGAAGCTAGGAGACTTCTCTAGATTTTAGTGAAGAAGTTGAGATATTCACTTCATTTCTTTGATTTTACAGGATTTTTACCATTTTTCCTATAGTATCTTTTGAAGGCAGAATTGACATCACACTTATTATATGTTTAGTCTACTGAATGTGAAATAACCCATTCTTTTCTGATTATCTGAGTCTTTCCAAAGCTTGCTTAAGCAAGAAGAGGGGTTAGTTGGAAGGTTATAGGGCTATTTCCCTGGAGTCCATGGACCCCTGGGCAGCAGGAGGGACTGGAATCAGGAAACACAGCCACCTGTTCTCTGAGACCACCTAGTCTTGTATTTATTTCAGCCTCTCTACACATCTGTATTCTCTCTCTCTCTCTGTCTCTTTCTCATCTTACCATCTCACCCTCTTCTCTATTCTCAAGGCCCAATCCAGCCCTCACCTTGCTTGTCCTTACAACCAGGAGCCATAGAGACCTGACTTAGACATCCTGTGTTCCAATTCTGAATTCCCAAGAAAAAGAATTCCCAAGAAAAAGTTCAGCCTATTCTCAGGGTTGACCCTCACTGAGTCAAGGGAGCTGCTCTATCTAATCAACAGTCAAAAGTGGGGAAGATGCAGTCCTGCTTTCCCAACTATCTGAAGGTCGTGGAGGGCAGCCACTAGTCTTTCCACTTGGCCTGGCACCCAGTAGAATTGGGTAAAATTGATCGACTGATTGATTGATTGATTGACTGGCTGACCTATCATATACTGCACATCAGGCTTGAAAATTCCTACAGTGTGAACATAGCTTTCAAATTGTCTCTTGTCCCATTTAAGAATAAATGTCAGATAATCAGGCTGAATAGAGTGTTGAATTCATTTATTTTGCTTTATGTAGAACTTCTGGGTGAAAGGCAGGCTCATAAAACGTGTATGAGCTGGAAAACTTGGGGTACTTGCAAAGATGAATTGTAAAGTATAATTTAACATTACTTATATATAGAATCTGGGCTCTTGGTAGGATACGGTGGGTACCAAGCTGCTGTGGGTTCTGGTGCCTTGGCAATTGCAGGTCTTTTAAGAGACATTATTTCTTCCCTAGCCAAGATATTGAGACAGAGGAAAAAAATGAATGGTCTTTCACAGTCATCAAAAGGGACCACATATTTCCCAACCTGACTACCTCTTCCTTCCCTGACCTTCTGAGCTTTATGGAGAAAGATGGAAAAAGCTAGAGGAGAGAAAGAAGTGGCAGAGAGGAAGAGGGCCTGAGAAGCCTCTGCAAAGGGATGGCTTTGCACACTGACCTTTTGTCCTTGTCCCGGGAGGCTGGGTACATTCAGGTCCCCCTGAATGGGTACATTCAGCCACAGCCCTGGTCCTCTTGGTCCCATCCCCTCATGTCACCCTCATGTCACCCCAACCTGATGTCTCCACAGTGCCCACTGAACCCGAACATTGGTCCAGGTAAATGGAAGCAGGCCATGGTGGCATCTAAGAGCTGGTTAGATTAACGGTGTGCTTGCTTTCCATTCGGAAATCCCAGAGGAGTATCTGCAGATTTAATTCTCAGTTAAAGGTGGGAGTGTAGGTTTGAATCTTGTATTAGGTTTCATCCCCTTACTGCTCAGCATTTCTTCAGAAAGGTCAACTCTGGGAAAGATTGGTGTGTCGGAATCTTCTCCCTGGTGCTGTATAAAGATTTCTGACCTTTCGGTGCTCTTAATTCCTTCCCTTCCTTCCCTCTTAATACTTCCCCTCCGCCCTTTCTTTTTAAGGGCTCTTATTCATTGAAGTGTAAAGGATGTTGTATTCACACAAGCACATATACACACAAATTCCCCATTTGAAAACACGAATAACTTATCAAAAATGGAACATGCTAATACTCCTCAAAACTGTCAAGGTCATCAAAAACCAAGGAAAATCTGAGAAACCTAAGGAGACATGACAACCAAGTGTAATGTGGTATCCTGGATGAGATCCTGTAACAGACAAAGGATTTTAGGGAAAAACTATGAAAATCTGAATAAAGTATGGGCTTCAGTTAATGATAGTGTATCAATATTGGTTCATTAATTATAACAAAAGTACCATACTAATTTACAATGTTAATAATAGGGGAAACTGGTTACAGGGTATATGAGAACTCTCTGTATTAGCTTCTCAACTTTTCTGTAAATCTAAAACTTTAAAAATATAGTCTATTTTTAAAACCAAAAACAAAAATGGTGCATGCTAAAACCACAACTCAGCTGGCCCATCACAAAGCATCACCTTGGCCACTGCGGCTGAACTGGCCAGGTGGGGGTGGGGGTCTGATTAGCTAGTCCTTCTTGGTAACCAGGAGGTAACCGAGCAATGAGCTCATTACACAGATTCATTTCGGGGCTTGCTTGAAAAGCTAGACATTAACTGTTGAAGATGACTCCATATGGTTGGTTTCGTTAACCTGTTAAGTACCAGACAGAAAGCATTGCAAAAACAGTGCCTCAAAGGAAGAAAGTCTAGGATGTACCAGAAAGGAGGGGTAGTCACTGCAAGAGGGTGGCTGATTTCCCTGAAAATGAGCGAGGCCCTTGCAAATGCATCAGACAGACAGCTCAGATGGGTTTGGGTGGCCCGAGGCATCTGAACCACCCAACCTGATTTTATGTACTTGGGATATTGAAGAGGGTCGCAAGGGAAGATTCATTTACTTATTGTCTTTGAATATTTTATTTGAATACCTTGCTGACCACAGGGAATGAATGGACTTTGCTCTTGATTCCTTCAACCTCTCCCAGATCGAGGTCTTGCCCTGTGGCTCAGTCAGGCATCACCAGGGAGCCAGGCCGGTCACCTCCTCAGAAGTCCGCTTCTGAACGCTTCCCCTCGGTGTCTTTTCTCTCTCATTGACATTCCAGCCCTTGAAACAAGGTCTTGGCTCCTTTCTCATTTCAGGATTTTGTTTTGGGGGAGCTGGAACACCTGTCCGCTGATCGCCTGCCACTCCGCATCTGGGCCCGGCTGACAGGCTCGTCTGCTTTGACTAATGATGTGATTGATGGACAAAATAAGGAAGAACATACAAAAAAACATTTCTGTCTGGTCTGGTGTGTCAGCAAGCCTTCATCAAGAGGCTGCTGAAGGTATATTTTGCTGCATGCCTCATTACACAGTAATGGCATTCCCAGGCAAAGCTGTTTCTTTTCATGACACAAGACAGCAGGCAGCTTTATGGGCGCTGGGCCCACCGAGCCCGGAGGAAGGAATAGCACTAAAGAGCGGTCATTTCCAAAAGTGCCTCAAGTTGCTTTTTTGTTGTCATGAATTTAATATGAATCAACACAATATGAAATGGGCATGAGGGATTTTAGTGACTAGTGATTTTTTTAAGACTGCTGTCTAAACAGCCATCAAGAAGAAAGGGGAGGGTAGCACCACCACATTTCCCTTCTCCAAACCTGTTGCAAAAAAGAGTCATCTGTCAATTTTATTGCATTAAAAAAGTACACAGAAGCATATAGTCCAAACAAATGTCTTCTTTCAGGCTAAACACGTGGAAAATGCCACAGAGCTGATGCCAGAGTCCTCTCACTCAGCAAACCAAGTGTTGGTCACCTCCATTACAGTGGCCTGCTGTGGATGGCGTGACATTTGGGAGAACCACACCTGCCTCACTGTTGCCTCGGTGCATATAATAAACCCCTGAAAATCACTTCTGGCTGGAACGTGAGGGAAGCAAAGAACCGCTTCATTCTGCTTACAAGATACCTGTGAGCTAGAATCCAGCACTGGAGGATGCAAAGGAACCATGATTAAAAATAAGAGAGAGAGAGTAGGTAAATTCTTGGCCTGATATTTTTTTCTTTCTCTTTCTTCACTAGAGTACACTTAGAAGCAGGCACATGAGTTGGGTCGCAGAGTTCCTACTTTATTTTTTGCAAAGTATTTTGATTCTCCCTGGCATTAATTATTCTTTTTTTTTTTTTTCCTGGCAAATTTTCTTTGCCAAGGTATTTTATTACACACGTTCCACTTTTTTTCTTTAACATGTTGGACTCTCTCCAAAGAGAGATGCTTAAAATGAAGTTTCATTTTAGAAACACTCTTTTATTCTTTCCTGCTACCATGATGAGTCTTTAGCGGTGGGTTATTGTGAATAATATGTGATTTTAACGAGTTGTGATTAGACAAAACTCTCTCTTCCTACAATAAATACTAGATAGTAAATTAGAAAAGGTATATGAGATTTTCATTCCTATTTAAAAAGAGAGAAAGACATAAACACCAAATCTCGTTGTGATAAATGTAGGCGATAATCTTTTAACATGCATTTAATTTACTGTGAGAGTAAGAGGCAGCTCTTCAACTCCTATGTCCATGTTGACACTGCTTTGCACCAGCCAGTCTGGCACTGGGGACAGTGGCCCCTTTCTAACCAGGGTAACTATAGCCAGGCCCCAAGAGGGTAGAGGCAAGAATGCAGGGCAGAAGGATGCAAGTTTAAAAATCAACATGTTACCAAAACCAAACCATCAGATTACTTCCTACATGGACACTAATGAATATAAAAAATAAATGAAAGAGGAAAGGGTGTTCCGGTTTTTGGCTGAACAAAGGTAAAAGTCGTTGTCAACATCTTTTGTTAATTTCCCACACCTGTTCGTATTGTTCATTGAATTTTAATATCAAAATATCCCACTCTAAAGCAAAAGGACCATGGAATTCGGCCGACTCAAAAGTGGAAGCGGACTGAAGCATCCATCAACAGCAGAGCAGGGTTAGCTGGACAGGCCGAATACCTGCCCACGCCCACTGACTTAGCCGCTTGGCATTTGGAAGCAGGTGGCTCTTGTAATGGCAGAGGCCATCTTATCAGGAGCACTTTTTTCAGCGGCTGTGCTCCGCTAGCCTTGGAGTGGTTGGGATTGGAGGAATTGCTGTCTGCTCTTGCTTCCTGCCCTTCAGGCCTGAGAGCCAACAACCAGCCCCAGGTTTCCTGTAAACCAGCACCCTCTCTGTCCTCTTGGCCTGGCAGGCTGTTTCACTAGCACCTTCTTGATTTACAGCTTCAAAGCTAAGCGATGAGTTGCTTTAACCTAGACATCTCCTCCCCCAGCTTGGACCGAAAGCAGGCCTCCTCTCCAAAGGAGGGCCTCACAGCCTTGGAACCTTTATTCTTGCCTTGACTTTCCGTTTTAGAACCAGAACCTTTTCAAAACCTCAGGAGCAGACAGCGGGGTGGGGTGTGGGCTCTGTGCTAGGGCCTCTTTGAATGCCAAGGCCGCAATCCATCTGTTTTCCAGTGAGGTCGTTTGTTTCAAAACTAGTGGCTGCAGGAGCCACTGGGGAGCGAGATCATTTAGCAGCAAAAATATTCTTTCTCAGCAAATTGCTTGGAGCCAGGGAAGAATCTTCCAGGTGGGTGGTGCTAAGTACAGAGTGGAAGCAGAGGAAGCCCTAACCTCAGGTTGTTTTCTCACATCTTGCAGGAACCAGCCACCCATTCACGGGCTGCTCCATATATTACAACATACATTTTTTCTTTTCCTAAACAAGTTTGTGTATCTTTCTTGATTGATTTTCTTTCACAAAACTCTTAATATTTTTCCAGATGCCTCTACCTTTTGTCCTTTCAACTGCCACTCACTTAGGAATGGCTCTTTGGAAAAAATTCTGACTAGAAGCATATGTATTTTCTACTTCAGTCTCTAGTTCCTTTGTACAATTTTAACTTAGTTTATCTTCCTGTTATTTTTATTACTTTAATGAAGTGGTGGCACTAACCAATTTGCAAAGAACCCCTCAAGTCTAGTTGGCTCTTCTCTGTAGAATATAAAATATGTTATTTGATGGTATATGATGAAGAAAAGGAGCATTAGCATTTATCTGCTTAATTTGTGGGATTGACTTGGTAGATGCTTTCATACTGAAAGAAGGCTCATTGGTTATGATTGCGAGATGGAATTTTCTCTTGCATTCCAGAAAGTTTGCCATGTAGGTTAGGCAGCTTTCTGGAGACTCTTTCTGTGCTGCAAGCAAACCATAGGTGTTGTCTTGGCTGACTGTTCCCTGAAGTGCAGGGCCTGGAGACTCTGAAAACTGCTCCAGGTACTTCACCCACAGCTCCTCTGACGTCCTCTGCCAGGCAGCATGGCCTGAGGGAGAAAAGATCTCCAATGTGAACCCACAGGACGAATCTGCAGGGAGAGACTGACATGCCCCCATAGCCATTAAAATGGGGTTTGGGGGTGAGTGGATGCAGAGCAGGCTCTCCAGGACCCAAGGGCCAATTTCAGACACTTCCCATGCACCACTCAGATCCTCTTAGCCTCACTGCCTTATCCTGGCTGCTGCTTCATGGCCAGATTTTTGGGGCTTCTCCCTGTCCTCACACAGCAGTACCTGACAGCACCTCACAGTTGCACTGGCCTCTAACTCCCAGGCCAGTTATTCCCTGTTTATCCCGAGTCGTGGAATGCCTTGGGGCATGCCTCAGTGCCCGTGTTTGTGCAACCAAGAGGATGGGAGACTTAATGTCCTATGGAGCATATCGTTGACCACTGGGTGGATAATTTCTCCCGCTTTTGTTTTCATCCCGCCCCTGCATATGGTTTCTCAGGTGGCCGTCCTACAAGGCTAAGTAATCAGTTGTACTCAGAGATGAGTAGCTAAACAGTGCAGATCCTGTTGGCTTTACCTCCTCTTTCCTCAATTCCCTTGGCCCTCACTTCTGCTTCCTGGGTCTGCGTCCTCTAACGAGGGTAGGTAGCACGGGTGCTTTTGCTCCAAGTTATACCTTATGTGGAACCCAGGCTAAGGCATAGGTGCTGTGGGGATGGCAGCCAGGTGGATGCCCAAAAGAATCAGGACGACCGGGCTGGGCAATTTCTCGTCAGCTATCTTATTGGAGCATCTGATAACTTCTAGGTGAATGACTATGCCCTGCGGTGCCTTGGGAAGAGCTTGCAGATTTCAGAGAATGGGCCAGGGAATGGGATACAAAACAATACATTGTTTGTACCTAGGCCAAGATGCTGCAGACCCCAGGGCCGCCTGGATCAAACACATGGCTTTGTCCCAATGGTATGTCAGATGGCGGGTGGGCCAAGTCTGAAGAGGCCATGACCCCCCTCCTGCTCCAGCTCTACACATCTGCTTCCCACCTTGGAAGCACCATTCTCATGGCTGCAGTCTTTGAACTCTGATGAGGTGTGTGAAACACCCTATCGACACATCATATCAGGTATCTTTTGAAATGAAA
This sequence comes from Monodon monoceros, assembly GCF_005190385.1. NCBI lineage: Eukaryota > Metazoa > Chordata > Mammalia > Artiodactyla > Monodontidae > Monodon > Monodon monoceros. The sequence continues at coordinate 38,865,038 of NW_021703766.1, forward strand.
ACCTCTTAGATCAGTTTCAACTCATTCCAAATGTCATATGTATCCTCCAGGCTGAACCTCCATCTTCCCTCCACCCTTGATATTATTTGAAATGCAGTGTGGGTCTTTGGGCAGAAAAGCTGACAAAATGGCAAGTTGGGGATTGAGTTGGGGCTTGGTTGTACTGATGCTGTGCTTATCCGGGCACTAATCTTCCTTCATCCTATTCGGGTTCCCGTTAGCTTCTCCTCTGTTAATCCCAGCCTCCTCTGCAGCATTGTCCTCATCTCTCCTCTCCTCTCCAAATTATCCTTGTTCTTCCAGGACCGACTCAAGTCCTGCATTCTGCAGGAGACTCCACCGGATTCTTGCATTCCATTCTGATGCCCCCAACACATACAGATGTGAACCACATAGCCTAGCCCTGCCTTGCAGGGTCCTCCAAACTGATCCATGTGTGTGAATCTCATCTCTCGAATGAGCCTCTTCCTTCTGTGTGCCCCATCAATGTCTAGATGACTGCCAGACTCTGGAAAGTTGGTAAATCCTTAAGGATTAGCTTAGGGGCTTTGGAAAAAGGAAAGAGATATTCTCAATATTTGCTCCTCTTTCTCTCCCCCATTTCGAATCCGTTCCCTCCCTTTCCGTTCCAGCCACACGATTACTTGTATGGATTTATGCAGACCCACCCTGTGACCCTGGGGATGGCAGCATCATACCCATTGTCATAGGGTTTGGTTAATCACCTAATATTTCTCCAAAGGCACTTGGCATAAAACAAAAACAAATCAAACGTGCAAACTGTGTCATATATAAAACAAAATGAACACCGTAAGAAGGGAGAAAAATGTAAGCTACCATGAATACTAACTCTAACATATAAATAATACCAGGACTATTTTCTGATCCTATTTTGAACTGGGAGCTACTGTAAAACGAAGAAAGAAACCTAAAATAATACCACTGTAAGGCAAAGTGTGTGTTATTAGAAGTTCATGACGTTGAAGAGCCATACTCCTATTCTAGTGCTAAGATTTAATATGTACTTTACACAAAAATAAATCATGTAATATTTTCATGGCGGACATAGAATTTTATGGCTTTTATGACTATCATGGAATTGGGATTCATATTTTATAGACAGCTCTAATAACATCAAGAAATGCTCTGGGAGAAATGGGGGCTTAGAGAAAGATGAGTGATCACTCAGCAGAAGCTGAAATCAAGCGTAATTAATGCCCAAAGGTAAGGCTGTTCCCCATCACATGGGTTGCTGGCAGGGCCCCGGCAGGTGCAGCTGGCGTGGTGGGGTCTGTGAAGACGGTAGCTCCGTGAAGGGTGATCTTGGCAAAATAGGACTCCCTCAGTGCTGATGCTGAAATTGCCCATCTCTGGGGCGGGAGGATGAGCAAAGCGTTCAAGAATACACCGGAGGGGCTTCCCGAGTGGTGCAGTGGTTGAGAGTCCGCCTGCCGATGCAGGAGACACGGGTTCGTGCCCCGGTCTGGGAAGATCTCACAGGCCGCGGAGCGGCTGGGCCCGTGAGCCATGGCCGCTGAGCCTGTGCGCCCGGAGCCTGTGCTCCGCAACGGGAGAGGCCACAACAGTGAGAGGCCCACGTACTGCAAAAACAAAACAAAACAAAAGAATACACTGGGAAGGATATTCTCAGGTTTGATGTCCCTGCTGGGGCACAAGCTCTGTTTTTGCATGGAGCAGAGGCAATTTTGCAGGGGTCCCTAGGACTTCCTACCTCACCCACCCATCATCCCAGCCAACTACTGTCCCCCCTGAGCTGGACTTTTTAGAAGTTATAAAAGAGCTGAAAATAATCTGACGGCTACCATCAGCTGTAGGCGCTTTGTTGGGCTTTTACAAGGATTATTTAGTTGCATCCTCACAGCCACCCATCAGGTGGAAAGCTGAGGGGACTTCTCTGTTTTCCTTACCTGGGCACGAACTCCCTGAATGCTCTACTGGTTGGTGAGCATAGTGGAGAGCGTGTGTCCTTGATGAGCTACAGTTGAAGACATCGTGCTAAAATCGTTTTCCCCTCTGAGCCACAGATTACAAAATAGTTTCTACTCCTGGGCAGACTGATACACATGCCGGCCTCCAGGTCTCGCTTATTCCAGCCACAGGCTGACCCCAGCTCGAGGCCCATCTCAGGGTCTCCCCCAGTCGCAGGGTGGCCACCAGCCCTCTGTCTCCCTGAGCTCAGCCCCAGGCTGACCCCCTAGCGAAGTCCTGGTACAAGTGCAATGCTGGTCCCAAAACGACAAGCAGAGACCCATTGGAGGGCTCTCTGTCACCTGTGCCACTACCACCCAGGTCCATCCACAAGGACGTCACCTCTCAGCCATTCGCAGGGAACGTGCGTTTCCAAGCCCTCAGGTACACGCAGCCCCTTCACGCACACCGTGTGCTGATCTTGTCCTCCATCCCCCCTTGGGTTCCAGACCCAACTCTGGGACTGTGACCTTGGGCAGTCCCCTGCACGGGCCCGCTATTTCACCTGTGAGAGGGGATGAGTGAGCTTCCTACCTGCCGGCCTTGTCTTCCTCTGAGGCATTGTTGTGAGTACCTGGAGTTAGCAGGAGTGAAAGGTCTTTGTAAATTGCAATGTACTTCAGGTGGGGAAAGTGCAAACATACCTGTGCGATCCTTCTCCCTGGGAACCGAGGCGGGCATGAACAAGGCACAGGGGCAAAGAGGAAGCCTGCCCTGGGGGCTGTCACCTGCTCTTTCAGCCTCCCCACACCTTTTAAATGTGACTTCTGTGTCCTCTCAGAACTGACATGCATCAGGGAATAGTATTTTGCAGCAATATTTCTGCTCTGCTCTCAGAAATATGGGACGCCTGCCTAGGACAGCATCTGTAGAGGCTCACGGAGGAGGGAGCCTGGACTCTGAAGGGCTGAGGGCCAAAGAGTCCGCTTCCTCAGGCTGGGCCCTGGCCTGTCTTCTATGTGGCCCTCTTGTGAGGCCTGACCTCTCCATAACCTGAACGAGCAAGCTGTGATGAATGGGAAGCCACAGTCTCAGCAGAGGCACTGTGCCCGAAGGAGAGCCGTGGCCCAGGCCCCTAAACCTGCGGATCCCACGTCCTTGTGAATCAGGTCCCAGGAGGAATGCGGTCCTGGCTTGGGGCTAAGGCTCAGGGGTACTGCCACCACCGAGAGGGCACCCTTCTGGAAACTGTGGCCCCAGGCCTCTGCCTCACTCGAATCCTGCCTCTTTTTAAATGGAGGAACACATTTCCAGTGCTGCCTGGGAGGTGAAGCTCTTTAGGATGCTTAAAAACCTCTCTTTAAAGGTTTATGGTCGTTCACATTCTTATTAAATTGCTTTGATAAAATATTCAGCCACAGCCCCCTCCATCTGACTCTTAACTTGGTAAGATATAATTTGCAATTGATTATTGCTCAAACATTCCTGGCCCCACATTACGATGTGCTCATACATCTCATCCTCTCTCCGCCAATTTTGGGTGGAGGAAAAATGGTTTCTTTGAACTTTGACCTGTTTGAGGTGGGACATTAGGTCATCAGGGCCATGGAGAATCAAACACCCCCATCTGCCGCCAACAGAGACAGGAATGGATGCGTGCAGCTCTGAACAGAGCTTGTAATTTTTTTTTTTTCCTCTTGGTAAGATACAGGTATTTTTCAGAGTTGGAAAATGTCTTGAATAAATGAGCTTCGTATATATATGTTTTTAATGTGATTTGCCTGTATTTATTTGGGTGATCACAATTTATGCCAAGTGAAAAGGTTAAGAGTCCTGGAAACTGAATTATTCCATTTATTTGCAGACATGATGCAGTGCAGGACAACAGAAGGGTGCGTCCTCATCTTGCCCGGCCCCTGACCTCACCCCTGACCTCGACGTGGGCATCACAGCTCTGAGCTACCTCCCCTAGGCTGGGGCGACCACCCTCGGGAGATGGTTTAGGAGTCTGGCAAGTTGCTAGGGTATGTGGGGGGATCCCTTGTAACTGCTTAAAAAAGCATTTACTGAGTGTGTTCCGTGCACCCTCTCCTCCTGTTCCCAGGTTCCCAGAGGCCATTCTCCCAGGCCTGAGCTTTTGAGATCTTGCCTAAAAAGGAGCGGCATCCTTACCCTCAATCCTTCATCACTTCAGTTTGCAAATGTCTTCTCATCGGTGATTTCCTCACACCTAGTTAACAGCCCGGGGTGAAAGCAGGCAGGGATGGGCTCCCACTCCATGCGTTGCTGGGAGCTGTCATGACTTGCTGGAGTGAGGCCTCTGGCCCCCGGCTGGGCAGCTGGGACCCAGGTCTCCGAGGCCCTGGCGTAACACTCTCCGCTCTCTCTCCCCTTACTCTGGCAGGTCCATTTCCTTGGTGGCCTCTGGCAGAGACTGAGCAGCCTTACAACTCCAAGGAAAGGCTCTCCTAGTGAAGGGCCAGCCAGGGGAGGAATCTGAGGAGGGGGCTCCCTGTGCCCCCCATCTGCTCTCTATCCTGCACACGTGGCCTGTCTCGTGGGCCCGACTGTCCCAGGCCACAGCCTCTTGGCTGGCTTCCCCATCACTTTCACATTACCCCAGAGTAATTGGATATTGGCAACCAATTACTGAATTTTTCACGTCAGCTTCATCGGTGACTCTTAGACAACTGACTGCGCCAGAGTCTCTTTCGATGAAGAGAGGAATGATAATAATTCTCATTAATGTTCTGTGAGACATGGAAGGCCGAGGCACAGGGCCTGTGGAGGATGGGGAGGGAGGAGAGGAGGCAGCCCCAGCCCTTGGTGCAGGGAATGAGCTTCCCCTCCACCTGCTCACATCCTGACCCCAAAGCTGTGTCCCTCTCTGCTCCTCCAGGTGTGCTCATGCATCTCTCTCTTCATTAGGAAAGAGGGGTGTCCTGCCTCTGGGTAGAGGAACTGGGAAAACCTTCCTGAGGTGAATGTGGACATGCAGACCTCATGGAAGAGGATCTCAGTGGTTGTAGAGGATGTGGATAGAAGGGAGAGGCATGCTGAGGAGGTAGAGGGAGCCGACCCCTCTGGCCTGGCATTATGATGCCCAGGCTTGCCACGGACATCACTAGCAGACATGCCCTCTGCACGCTGATGGCTCCCTGTGTCGCCCGTGGAGGGCATTCTCTGGCCAAGGGAGCACAGTGACCCAGGCCCAGGGCAGGCCAAATGTGCAGGGCTGTAGAACAGCCTAGGAATAAAGGACAGGACATAGTGGATAAATACCACAGGGCCTCGTCCCCCAGTGGGACAATCTCAATGCATGCCTCTTAGAGCATGCCTGGTGGGATTGGCTCTGAGTGTCCACGGAGGAAAGCTTCCCCAGAACTCACACTTTGTTGGATTTCTTCTCTTCCCTGGCTCTGTTCCCTACATCTCTACCCTCTGGGATCACCTCCCAAATCAACGCCTTGCCCCATTTCCTTGTCTCAGGATTTATTTTTGTAGAAACTGAAAGGATGGTAGCTGGTGTTTGAAGATGGGACAGTTCTGACCGGATAGCAGAGAGCACCAGCCTCCTGCACTTCCAGGCTCTACAACGCCGGTCGGGACCCTGAGCCACCTTCCCACCTTCCCACCCTCTGCTCTGCTCTGCCCCAGCCCTCAGCCCATGCGTGCTCTGTGTGGTGGGCAATCTGATTTATCTGGAATGTCTGGGCTGTGGAAGGAGATGAGCACTTCTCGCTGGGAGGGATTTTCAGCTCATTTCACAGATAAAATCAATCAGATCTAAGCCGCACTCACTGTGGCCATGAGAGGGAAACCCAAACAGCAGGGGCCAACGGGAGGCTTTTCCCTCCCTTCCCATCCGGCTCCACCTCGGCCTGAGAGCAGGCGAGAGCAGCGGGGCTCACGGGCCCTCGGGCTGTGGAAGCTGCAGAGGCCCGGCTCCTCTCAGAATAACTGGCACAGGCCTGACTCAGGAGTTCAGGTGGAGGATGGGCTGCAGCTAGTGGAGAAGGAAGAGGCTCCCAAATGCACTTCCTTTGTCTTCTGGATGGTGTTGGCAGAGGTGAGGGGGTGGTGGGGACACAATAATACCAGTTATAGATTTACCTTTTCCTTTTGTTTTCCTCGGTGATACTGAATGGAACAAATTGGAAGCAGAAGGTGGATGGCTGAATGGCAGTGCCTGGATCCAGCTCTCCTGCGCTGTCTAAGGCTTCTGGCCATTGGGTGGTGCCATTTTCTCTGTCTCCAAACTGTCCACATTGAGGAAAAGGGTCTAGACATCAGACCTTTCTAGGCTGACTTGGGGTCAATCCTGCCACCAGGAACTGGGACCTGTGTTGACACTGCATCTCCCAGCCTGAAATCTACTGGTACTATCCACCTCTGGCATTCACACATCTGGAACATGGCCTTCCTCAGCCTGCAACGGCTCTGTAAAGCTGGACAGAGCTAAAACTCAGACCAAGAAGTTCTGAAGAAGTCTGAAGGAGCAGGTACCTGATTTCCATTTCTGGCTTGAGGATGGTGGCCTTGGTCTCATCCCATTTTCCCTGCTCCTGGCAGGTAGGAGGGAGACCACTCCTTCCTTATGCTAGGCCATTCTTTACAGTCTCTTTACAGACCCAGATAGGGTATGTTGAAAAGGCCTGTGTCTCCTACAAGTGTCTCCTGTTCTCATCCAAGGAAGCAACCGTACTTGGTGAATTGGAGAGGTACCAGGGTTGTGCCCTTGTGAGCATCAGGCCAGCTCCTTCAGGGAATGAGATGAAGTTGCCTACTCAGCATCCATACCCCTTCTTTTGGCATCAGTACCTCCTTTACTCTAGAGAGCACTCCTTCCCCTTTCAGTTCATGTGGTTCAACTGGACTAGTTCAAATGATGGTCACATGACCTAAGCCAAGCCAATCAGAACATCTAAGTCCTTTTAGGGAGAAACACTTGAAAGAGAGAAGTCATCTCTCCTCCAGTTACTGAAAGGAGTGGATGTAAGCCTGGAACTTCTGGCAGCCATCTTGGCACCATGAGGAAAAGGCTTACCTGAGAATGGAGCCAATGCAGAGGGAGAGATGGAGACAGACAGAGTCGGATGACATTATTTGGGTTCAAGGGTCCAGCAGGGCCTGAGGCCAGATCTAGTCCTGGACTCAGATGAGCTTTCAAATGCTCTCTCTTTTTTTTTTTGGCCATGCTGTGCAGCATGAGGGATCTTAGTTCCCCGATTATGGATCAAGCCTGAGCCCCCTGCACTGGAAGCATGGAGTCTTAACCACTGGACCACCAGGGAAGTCCAAATTCTCTTTTTTCTGCTTAAACCAACTTGATTTTCAGTATTCTTATCATTTGCAGCTGGCATGAGACAAATACCTATGGCTCAAAGGTGGTCCGTCATCTTTCTCATCTATTGATTTCAATTAAATTAATTCTATTTAAATCAATTTGACAAACATTTACTCAGCTCTTTTCAAGCCTTGATCTACTTGTTAAGAAAACAAATCTGATTTTTGTCCTTAAGGGGCTTGCAGTCAAGACTGGAAAAGAGATACCTTAGGAACTACTATCAATTTAAGGAAGTAAATACTCAAAAGTTCTTGTTAAAAGAGGGCATACAAAGGGACACATTAATACACGCTAATTAGAAGTTGAAAGCACTATGAGGTGGGGACACAAGGAAGTGAGAGATTAGAATTAATCTCAGAATTGATGGAAGAAACCCAAGAAGGCTCAGAGGAGGGGGTAGTGTTTAATGTTGGCCTTGAAGAATAAATAGGACTTTGCTAAGAAGAGAATGAATGCATAAACAAATTAATAATTTAATGCAACACATATTTATATTCAGTGATCTACTACATTCATGGGCACAGTGCAAGGCACTGGCAATTAAAAGTTGGGTCATGTATAGGTCATCACTCTGCAGGCTTCCTGTCTAGCAGAGAAGGTAATTCCTGAGATAACTTATAATGGGAGATGGGTGTAGAGGGAGAACGGCTTGCAGCTCAGGCCTAGGGAAGTCATCTAGAAGGAGAACGAAGAGTGATCAGTGATGCAGAGATGGAGTCACTCCAAGAATAGAAACCAGCCCAAGAAAACACGCAGAATTGGAGAAATGAGGAAAGTACGTGCTTACCTTGAGCCAAGAGCTGCCTGTGGGGAGTGGTGGGTTGAGAAAGTCATGGAGAAGCTGGAATGTTTGTCTAAGGACCTGTGACATTATGCGATGGGTAGTGGGAAACCACTGGAGAGTGTGTCCAGAAGTGTGATGTCAGAGCTGGCCTTGGGAAGATTAATCTGGCCTGGGGAGAAGAAGGTACTGGGGCACGTACTTGGGGTCCTGAATGCAAATAAGACAAACCAGAGCCAAATTTGGTGCTCAGTCAGGAAAGGAAGTGGTGTGGTTGGAGACCCTGGGACTAGGGTCAACCTTCCTCTTGACCAGCAGCAGCCGGCTTCTTCCACACAGGGTTGGGGGACGTGCCTTTGGTGTTTCCAGGCCCATGCTCTTGTTTTGAACAAGAGAGAAGAGGATTCTTCCCCGTGTTCCAGTTTGAAACCATTCTGGAGAGAACGTTGCCTGGCTTATCTTAGGTCTTGTGCCTACTCTGAACAATTACGTAGACCAGGATGGAGAATCGATAATTAGCTCAGCTTGAATCAAGTGATTCTTTTCAATCAAGACGGAGTGACCAGGGAGGGAGGGGGAGGCCTTACCAAAGCAAGGAGCCACACTCCCTAGAGTGGCAAATATCCCAGGGCTGGCCTCCGAGGAGGTCCTTGTGGGCTGTGAATTCCAGGTGATTTGCTTCATAGATCTGGGCATCCTCTAGGAGAGAGCTGTTGGATCTGAGTGACATTTGTGGGAGGAGGGCTGGAGAGATGTGGAGGGATGTGGGAGGGGCAGGGAAAGTGACAACGTGGGTGAGTGCTGAGCCAGTGGAACAATGGTTCATTACCTACCTGCCCACACAGGTCATTCAACAGCTCGTGGTTGAAGGTGGGCCTCCACGCCCACTGCAGACCCTCCCCAGGTGACTTGCACAAAGCTGGAGGATGCTACAGCTTCTGCCCTGTGCCCGTGAGTGTTTAGATCTGCTCCAACAATCTTAGGAAGGGAATGGCACACCCTCATTAGATGGTTCAGTATTTTATAATATGGCCTGGATATTTAACTGACAAAAAACATTGAGGGGAAATGAAATTTAATGGGCCACCTCTTCATCCCATATAAGGCTAATTTCCGTTAAAAAATGAAACAGTTTTAAAAAGTAGGAACCCCAGAGGAAATGTGCCCATGCCTTGGGTCTTAGGGCTAAAACCCTTACAACGCACCAGCTAGAGCTCTACCCTCCATGTGAGGTAACAGCAATTAGGTTGGCGCCCCCAGCTCGGGCCCTGGCAGCCTGGCTGACAGACACGTCAGATTAATACATCACCAGGTATGAAAGCGCAGTTAGAATTTGACTGAGGTACTTCCAGCCTGAGAGAGGGAACGATTTATCAATGCAAACTTAATAACATCTATTTGAATCTAACTAAAAATCAATATTTCATTACCAAATTGTTAGTGAGAATGAAGAAAAATTGCGGAAGTCGGGCAGTTTGGTGCTAGGGAAGCGTCAGGAGTTCAATGTGAAGACGGGATGATTCATGAGGCCGCACTGGAGTAAGGGTGGAGGACGACGAGTGCAGAAAACTTGGAGGGGCCCCCTCTCTCATGACCTTGGCCGTGAGGGGGGGAAACACAAGAAAATGAGAGTGACTGTCAGTTCCCTTCAGGGATGGAGCCCTCCATAAATCACAGGGAGCCAGCCCAGGGAGAGCAGAAGAGAAGGGCTCCAGTGGAGGGGTTGGCGATTTAACTCTTAGGACCCTGATGTCTGAGTGGTGCTCCTCAGGATGGGGATGGGTAATGAATGGATAAGATCCGGGGTGGGGGCTACCTAGTGGTTATATGTGCAAATGCAGAAGCGGTAGGTGGACAGTGAAAGGTTACCATCCACTGGGTACAGCTAATCCCAGGACCAGCCCACTTTCCACTCCCGTCAGAAAACGGGAAATGACAGCTTGTGTCTGGTCAAACACTAACATAAATCAGCTGGTTGGAGGTCTGCTCTCCAGGTGAGATTCGGGGGAAGATTTTCAGTCTGAACATACAGACCAGAAAATGCTTTGTAGTGCCGTGACTGGAGTGGAGTCTCAATATGAATAAAATCCTTGAATTTGTTTCTAAATCTGAGCTAGAAATGAAACCTGAGGGTCTGTCTTTGCCCTTATTCGTCATCCCATTCCTCTCTGTGTTTGGTTTCCTTGTGCTGGCCAAATGTGGCTAGCAAGACATTTAAAAAATATGCATTCGTCCTTTAGCAAGAAACAAAGGAGAATGGCATAAGGTGTGACTCATACGTATAACCCCATAAATTAAAATCGAGCTTCTGCTCACTTCATCCACTGAGGGGCTGTGCATGGGGACCCCGCAGCACCTGGTATGGGGATCACGGTCCTCCCCAGCCTTGCGCTAGCGTTTTGGAATCATGGGAAAGGAGATGTATTTGACATTAATGCCCTAAGTTTCAGGCCCTAATTTCAATATGATTCACTTTAAAAAGTAAGGGTTAGCCTCTTACTCCTCAAAGAAAATGTAATATATTTTGACAGAAGATGGGAATATGCTTGTTTTACTCAAGACTTTTTCTAGAGCAGAGCTGGTCTGCTTGGGAACCAAGGATTTGAAGATGTGGGTTGGGAAGGAAGTAAGCTAGCATTGTCTTGGAAATATGATAGGCAAGGGCAGAAAATTCCTCACATCAGTACTTTATGGGAATAGAAAATACCATCCCCACCCCAAACTCCTGGGGGCATATATAGCCATATATCCAGGCACGCGTTGCTCATCAACACTGGGGAGCACTGCTGTTATGCCAGGCACACCACTGAGCTCTTTGGTGAATTTCCTCGTTTACAACCCTGTGAAGCAGGTACTCTCACTGTTATCTCCATTGTACGTGAAGGAACCAGGGCTAGGGATGCCTAGTGACCTGCCCCAGCTCAGACAGGAAGTGGCAGAGCAGGATTCAAACTCAAGTTCACATTCTGAGCACATCGCCCTAACATCCCCACATGCAAGGTTGCTGTGAGGTCCAGATAAGGTGGTTTTGGGTGTGATAGCATCCTTGTTGCATCTGGGTCTCTTCAACAGGATGCTCTCTTGTCCTTGAGTCTGCATCACATTGCAACCTGAGCCAGCAGCCCATGTGGTGCCATGGTCCTCACGGGTGTTGAGTGTCTGTGCTCATTTATTTCACCATTTGCAGTGGAGCCAGCCCAAAGATTGTTGTTGAAAACCTCAGGGCCCTGAGAACAACATCTTTGTGACAAGGACGGGAGTCCAAAAGAGAGTTGCAAAACTGTAGTCTTGGCAAAGCCACCCCTGGGTACATCTTGACAATGGAATGGTCTGCCCTCCTCTGAGGCATGAGCAAACCCTCAGTTTAGGGTGAGTGCCCAAGGGCATTCCGCAGAAATCAACGTCTACCACCTTCTTCCCAGGATTCATAAGCTGGGAGGCGTTCCTATGGCAGGATTTAGTGCAGATATCTCAGGTGTTGGCAGGAATAGTCATGGTGCCCAGCAGAGCTCAAAAATATGAGCTGCAGTTGACTCCAGTAATCAAGAGGCGCAAGTACCTACTAGAGTATTGTCTCTAAAAGTCCTTTGCAAAACTGTGGGGTCCCGGTGCATTTTTAAAGATGGCAGAAGTTGCCTGACTGGGAATGCCAGTGGGGCCCCCGCAGGGAGCCACTTACATTCACCCTTATGGGACCGTCTGTGGGGAGTCTGTGGTGAAGTATGTTCATTGCTCCCAGTGTCAGGGCATGGAGTCCAAACACTTATACTATAGGTATAACCATAGCTGAAAATTGACTTTTATAGAACTCCCATTTGCACTGGAACCGTGACTTGCTGGCTATAAAAATGAAGTGGAAAAATGCAAAATACCTGTTAAGCATCATCAAACAGACTCACCTCAAGTCATCTCATGTGCACAGTGGGCCACACTAAGGACACTGAACAGAGGGGGTACGTGGGGCTGGCGTGGGGTCGATACCACACACTAGCACAGCTTGGAATCAGCGGCTGCAACACATCAACTCCTGTCTGAGCATGCTGCAGTGTCTTGGTGAAACTTGACCTTGCCCAGGCTTATCAGCACCTGTTTTCAGTGATACTCTAACTGTGCTCATCACTCACCAAGGGCCATTTTGAGTTAAGTGCCTTCAGTTGGGAATTTTTATTGTCCCTTGATTTTCCCAAGGCTTCACAAAAAGTTTCAGAGAGTCCTAAATTCCAGTGAAATCCTGGCTTAGAATTTACTAGATAAGTTTACAGAAATGCTTGGGAAAGTTTGGCTGTGTTGGGTATCACTGAAAAAAGGATCACTTGGACTTGGAACATTGATGTAGTGTCCATAGGCTGCTAAATCCACGTGGCAGAAGGTATGTTTCTCATGGTTCATTTATAAGTTGTGAAATATTGCAAGAAATCAAAGTATACGAGGTGATAGATGCAAAGTACTCACCCTAGTTCCAGGCACAGAGTAAGCAATTGATACATAATAGTAATAATAATTGGTTTATTATTTCTATCACTACCACCTCTAGACTTGTTTCAACTTTCCTCATCTAAATATGCAACCAACAAGGCTGAGTCTTGTATATACTTCATGATTTGTAACTTTTCATTCTAGATGGCTTTCTTGGTACTTAAGAATGAGGTGGATGTCAAGAAGAAGTACTCTACAGCTGTAAAAAAGATTCAGGTATATCTCCATATACTGTGATGGATGATCTCCATGATTTACAGTTTTGTAAAACAAAGCAAGAGAGAGAAAAAATGCATATGGTATGCTATATTTAAGAGGAGGGGGATACTAATATAGATTGTATATTAAATAAGTGAAGTTATAAGCCATAGGTATAGTTATAAGAGGAGGGAAGAAAAAGAGTGGAAGGGAAAGAGATAGAAGCTAGACTTGTCTGAAAAATTGATTCTGGAGCCAGATAAATATTTTACATAATTATCAAACACAACTTACTCAAAATAAAAAAGCAGAGCAAGATGAAACAGATGAAACTGAATGTGTGTCAAGTTAGTTATGTAATCTGCAGAGAAAATTTACTTTAGTTGAATTTAAAATAGAGTTCTTAGTGGTTTGTATCTTAAGGAAACACACACAAACCCAGAAAACATGCTTTTCAATATTATACTGTTGGTAATAACATTGGTATTGCTATTTTGAAACTCACTCTCTCTCTCACACTGACATGTATGTATTAGGAAAAAGCAGTGAAGTGATTATATTAATGCAATTAGAATGCTATTATCATAAGAAAAGAGATACAAATATAAAATCAAAATTAAAACCTAAATTGAAATTGAAAATGTCAGTTTGAATTTGTAATATATTTTCTCTGGGGGAGCTAGAATTATCTCCTATCTGTTCACTGCAAAGCCCTGAATACAATGATGAGCTCAGCAGTACTGAGAATCTCTACCACCAGACTGTGGTCTCTAAATACCATTTTCCACCAAAATGGCTGATTCAAGATAGTTTGTACAAGGCAAGAGCTGTACAAGACAGACTTAGAACATCTTGTCGTATAAGAAAGCAAGAAAACTGTCAAGGATGACTGGGGTCATGTGAGAGAACATAGGAGCCAATGTGAGGCTTTTACTGGCCAGAAATGTGACAAATTCTGATGACCAGAGAGCGTTGATATGAATACTAACTGAAGTGGATTGTTCATTGTGATGCTTAAAAAAATCAGATTGGTCACCTCTGGAGGCCTGAAAATCTACTCATTCTGAAAATTGGCAAATAGAGAGAAAGAATCCAACATTTAACCTGCCTTTCCCTTAAGAACTGTACTTCAGGCAAGTAGTTGATAAGAGAAAATTAGCCTTAATAGAAATATTACAGCTAATCAAGGAAGAAAGAATGACAGAATTTTCAATGTTGAAAAAAAAAAGAAGATTCAGACAATGATTTTTAATGGCTTCTAACACCACAAGAAAAGAGACAACTGGGCATCATATGCCTCATATAGAAGTACACAGGGTCACCTCTGCAATGGTCTTGCAAAAAAGAAACTAAAAAGCCTGAATTATAGCCAGCTTCTAGATCTAAGTGCTAGTTTACAGGAAGTACAGGGAATAGAGAAACATGTTAAAAGACACACTGGAGATTCACTCAGCATAAAGCAAAATCCAGCGTAAAAAAAGTCTCTAGGACAAATGTCATGGTTTCTTCAACAATTAAAAAATATAGGGAGAAAAAAATAGAGACAATTTAGAGATTAAAGATGGAATAAACTAATTATAAACAAATAAGTAAATAACATATCCCCCATTGTCTATTAAATGTTTTAAAACTGACTGGATATTTGATGATGTTAAGAAACGATTCTCATTATTTAGGTGTGAGGATGTTGTTTTTAGAAATACAAATGAAAATATTTATTGATTAAACTGAAAATCAATATTTTTTATCGATTTCTATTTTTTGGAAATACAAACTGAAATACTTCCTGGGATCTGTGTGTGTCACAGGAGTTCACCGTGGTGGTGATGGTGAGGTGTGTGAATAGGGGGGCACAGGCCACGATGATCATTGTCAGAGCTGGGTGGTGTGTAAATTGGATCTCATTAAATTACTCTCTTTATTGAATTGTTCCACAAGACAAGTGAAAAAGGAAGTGTGTGTTAATGAGATAAGCCCTGCTTCTCACACATCTATGGAATACATATATTTTGTCTGGTGCTGTGCTGAGCTCGGGGATGAAGCGTCGTCTCTGACATGTCCTGTCCTCTGGGAACTTGTTGCAGATGGAGAGACAAACCTAGGGTCAAGGGAAGAATGGGGCATGCTGGGGGTACAGGAGAGGATGCTGCTGCACTGCTCTGCTGGTAGTGTGCCTTCCAGAGGGACCTGACACCACAGAAGCCCCTTCTCTGCAGCCCTTTGCCTCCTGATAACTCAGCAGAGTCACAGAATGAAGGGGGTTGAAATTTCCCTTTTGAACACCCCCTAATATAATTACCTACCACACCAGATGTAACCTTTCTGGCCAGTGAAAATGTGTATTGCTGAATCAGTTGGTATCCGTGCCCCTCAAGCTCCCAGGACACTTGGAACCCTTCCCTTCATGGGTGGGCCACAAAACCATGAGGAGTGAGGACACCTAACATAGCACCTTAGAGTAGGCAAAGATCATGTGCTCGCTGGGACTCACTGCTAGGCTGAGTCAAATCCTTCAATACATCCCAGGAGACAAATGCTACCTGATGCTTCTGGGGGACCAGGTAGGCAGAGGAAAACCTGCCAATGTAATTTAACCCCTTCAGCGGAGTTCGTGATAATTCTGCTTCAGGGAAGTTTGTCCTGAAATAGGTGAAGAATCACTGCATCAGGTGACTGAGGCAGTAACTATCATGCACCTGAGGGGATACTCTTGTAAGGGAGGAAAAATAATCTTCCCTGTATCCTTCCAGGTTCTCAGCTGCCCACATAGCAAAAGACATATGAGCAAGAGCAGAAGAAACAGAAGTTTATTAACATGTATGCTGCATGTGTACACGGGAGATGCCCAGGGAAAATGAGTAACTCTCAGACATGGATTAGAACTCAGTCTTAAATACCATCTTCAGCTGAAGACAAAAGAAAGGTGTGGAGAGGTTAGTTATGGGGAGCCGGTTAGGAAATGCAGAGGTGCTCTCTCCATTGATAAGGGCCTTAGTTGTGTCCGGGGGTTAACCTTGGTCCTTCCTGGTAGAGAGAAGAGGATGAACACCTTTGTAAATTTATGTCCTGCTCTTAGGCAAGTAGGGGAGTAATGCTTACACCAAAGTGGGATATTTCGAGGTAGAATATTCTGCCACCCTTCACTGTAATATAATTAGGACGCTTTTAGTCCTTTGTCCTAATGTGTGTCTATACCCTCAGGCTGTTGTTGTTGTTCAGGCTCTGCTATAGGCTAGCTGTCCTTTTCTGGCTAATCTTGACTCTTGGGAGAAACTCAGGAGACAAATTCATAGGTGGTGAAATGACAGGCAGCTGGGAAGAAGCGTGACAACACAGCCCTAGGCTCTGCATTGTGAAGAGAACCATGAGATTCCCAGCAGATTCCTGAATCAGTGATGTGGTGGTTTTGTGGGGAGCAACACATCTAGCATGGCCCTGGCAATACCTATTGCGTTCCAACTCACTGGCTTTGCCAAGGACATCGTTTTGTGGTTTAGGCTCAGGAAGTACAAAGTGGCCATTTTTCACATTTCTTCTTACAGTGGGTCTAGGCCAAAGGGATCAATAAACAGCCATGTGCTTGTGTCTGCTCTTTGGTCCTCAAGGACATGCTTTTTCCTTAAACCACACTTTCTATTAGAGGGGTCTGTACAGGGTAGGGGAACTAAAGCACCCTGTAGACAGAAGCTTCTGAAGAAGCCCGTCATGTTCCTTTGCCCGCTGAGGATGGACTTCTGTTGTCTACGCATGGCTGCCTTGGACTAGAGTCTTTACTCCAGCAAAGAAAGGGTGCCTGGAGGGCTCTCCATCTCCGGGGCTCACCCCATACCCACAAAGGGCTTGGCGCAGAGAGCAGGCATGCAGTGACTGCAACAGTGGGATCCGGCTCTGCCCATGGCAAGATCCCACCCTAGGGGATGCAGGGGGCTGAACCGGCTGCTGCCCAGCACAGCCTGGGATTATGGAGCAGGTCAGGTAAATGGACTTTCAGAGAAGAAGGAGACTGGGAGATTAACGCGGACTCTCTACCAAGAACTTTCCAGAAGTGTTGAGGGGAGAATGGGTTCATCTGAGGTATTTGTGTGCAGCTCTGAGTGTTCCGGCTACACAGCCAGTTTCTGCTCTCACTTTGTGCTAGCACCATGACGGCACCAAGGCTTTGACACTAAAGCTAGCCTTGATTGTGATATCGTGGAGGTGGGCTTTGGTTTTACATAATAAATGTTAATAAGGAAAATCAGTGAGGAAACATTAGGACGAGACTATAAGTGTCTAGTATTCTAGTGGGCTCTCTGTCTTTGCCTTCTTTATCATTGTTTTCTTTGACTAGTTAAAGCAAGAAGAAATTTACTGGACAGCATAAAAGTGGGGGCCCTTTCTTGATCAATAATGAAGAATCTCGTATTCAAGTCCTATGTGTTACCTATGTAAATGCCTTTCGACAGACAAAGAGAAGCTTTCTTGGGGATTTTATGTGATACACTTATCACTTCCACATGCAAGTCACAGAATTCTTCTGGCCTTTTCTTACTACCAGTTTCAAAGATGTCATAGGTCATCATCAACCACTTTAATGTCCTCTAAGGACCTAACAACAGGTTTCCACAAATAGACAAAAAAAAGGGCTGGAGTGAACACTGTCTCTATAGCTGCTCTGTAGAACACATTGGGTTATTTAGAACACAGAAAAATGTGTGCATGCACACATGTATATATGTATACGTGTGCACAGCGGACATATGTCGTGCTCAAGACAGACCCTGAGATGTGAGATTTTTACGTGGGATTTCAACACTTTCCTGTTTTACCTTCAAAGCTATATAGTTTGATCATCTGCGTATGTGATGCAGAATATACCTTAAAACCCTTTTACTCCAAGCTTCATGGTACAGCTGTCTTAATTTTGCATTAAAATACAGAGACACAGGAGCCTCCACGATATCAAACCCCAGAATTATTTGCAAATTTTAGAATATGCTTCAATTTTGCCTTCTCAAGGATCTGCAGTTTGGAAACAATATGAAAAATCCAGTTAATCATGATGAGATTAAAGGATTTTTAAAAGCTGAATTCCAGCCACATTTACATTCCCCGATAATTTCTTAATTTTCTTTCAAATCACCTTTCATCTTCATAAAATGAACTGTAAAAATCCTTCTGAATTCCATAATGTGCCAAGAAAATGGGGCAAAATTAAGGAGGCCCCTACCTTTTAATCATTCTGTTCAATAAAGTGCTTTCACTGCACGCCAGGAAAAAAATGGAGGCTCTGGTGTCTGAGGTATTCTGTGCCATAAACTCCCATAATAGAAACAGATGGTGAAACTGCCTTGGAAGTGAAGAAACTAGTGTACACGCAGCTCACCCTAACATATGAAGAGATTCAGGGCTGACACATGAAGGAATGCGTTTGGCGTGGCGCCAGCGGTACACTCTAATTCAGCGGCGAGTGCTCAAGCTTGAGATGGGAGACCCACAATTTCAGGATCTGGAACGCCAGGAGCTCCAGGATTTAGAACTCTGTTCAAGGCTCCCAGGATCTTTCTGTCCTGCCCAACAGGGGCCACATTCTCAGTGTTTCAGGTGGCCGCAAACTCCAGTAGGGCGCTCACTCTGGCTTTTCTAAATGGTTCATAGAAACAATAGTGGAGAATTGCCAGCTTTGCTAGGGCTTCCTTTAACTAAGTTCGGATTTGCTTCTTACCTAGAGCTGCCACCAGTGGCTGCTGAGAGAAGGAAAAACTCTTCACTACAAAGAGACGTCAGTGAGAATGACCGTAGATGGGAGTGAAGTGACATGAGGTACCAGTCTTACACGTGGCCCCTCTCGACTGGATGACACGATACATGCAAAGGAACCTCTCCTGGGTATTGCATTTTCCAAGTAAAGCCTAACACAATTTCCATCATCATATCCCAATGACATTAATACCTATATTTCCTGCCTTGCTCTATTAGGGCGGACTAAAATTCTGTTACAAACAGATCCCAAAATGTAACGACACCAACACAATAGACTTTTCTTTTTCGCGTATAGAGCCATCTAGGGAGTCCAGGTGTTGGGAGGCTGTCCTCCATGGGGGGACCCAGGCTCCGTCCACCTTGTAGCTCCACCATTGAACGGGGTCTTGTCACCTTCACTGCTGTCCTCAGAGCTGTGCTTCAGAAACATGTCCCGTCGTCTCATATTCTGTTGGCCAAATCACTTGGCTGCCTTGTGCCCAGGATACGGAGAGAGGGACCGTGGGGTCAGCTGCAGTGCGGGAAGCTGATGGAGGAGCCTCAGGCATCCCCAGGGGTGTCTTGCGTGGACTCTGCATAGTCAGGCCTGCCTGCAACTGCTGCTTTCTCTTCTCTCCCAAGAAACGCAGTATCCTCTGATCTTCCATCCCCGCTGAGTATCGTCGTCCTCGCAGGTCTGCAAAGCCCAGAGGAGCCCAGGGGTTCTGCATTTCCCTCAGCCATTTACTTCACCTGATTCTCATAAAAAAATGAGAAGAACGTCCATCCCTCTGCAGGGCTCAGCCCTGGTGCCATGTGGGGCTGGCAGAAGCTCAACATTTGTTCTTTTTTATCTCTGACCCCAGGCACTGAGGTTGAAACATTTTCCTCTTTACTTGTGTGGAGATCACATGGGTAATTGGAAACCCCTGTTGGGGGATGAGGGAAGACTCAAGCTCTACCAGCCCTCTCAGTTTAGGCTCAGCCTGGACCATCCGTGCCCCTTTAAGAATTCTCTTTCCAAGCTCTGGCCAATGCTCTTTGTTTCCCAAATCCAGGCCATGTGAGAGGAGCAGATGAGCGCTCACTCAAAACAGGGCCTTCTGGAAAGGAGGATTTACTTCCTGACATTAGCGTTCCTTGGTCCAGAAAGGAGGCAATTCTAGTCTCTGCAAGGCCTGGTCCTAGGATGCCTGCGTGAGGATTTGGGAGAGGAAGACAGGCTGGACCGCTCTGATGTCATCCTGTGATGTCTGCTGTGCTCTCCCTGTGCTGTGACCAGGGACACTGTGAACGGGAGGGAGGGCCAAAAGGATGTGGGAATAGACCCCTGCTTAGCCTGGCTAGTCTGGAAGAAAATCCAGGTTTGGGGGACCTGAAGCTTAAACAGTTTGGGGACCCTTAAGAAAAAGAACATAAAATTATGAATATGAAATTGCTAATGTTGCTCCCAGACTTGTGTCTGCGTGGGGAGCCGGGGGTGGGGAAAGGCAGGCTGTGTGTCTATGTGTGCACACCAGCCAGTTAGCCTGGCTGGAAACAGGAGGTAGTGTAGGGCGCCGGGGCTCAAGGCCTTTCTGAGAGCAGCTGATGGAGGTAAAGGAGGCCGTTCTGGAAGAGGGGCCCCTCGTGCTCTGAGATGGGGCAAAAGGCTGAGTGGATAGATGCTGCACCCTTGCAAAGTTAACTCAGCACATGGCACCTGTTGAAGGAAAGGGGAGGGTACCCGACGTTCTTTCTGTTTCTCCTGCCAGCTTTCCCTGACTGACCATTTCCTACCCTGGTCGCTCCTGAGCTATAAGCCCCCCTTTCAATGAGATTTGTAACAGGCTTTCAGCTGAGCTTATGGCTTCCACCATGGAGTCTCAAGGGTAAACACAACATTATCTTCCCAGGAAGTTCTCTCACTCCTGTACCTGGAATGGTGTGAGGAACAGTCTGTGTGCAGTAAGTGTTGAGAGGATGGTGATTGGATGTGTGGAAGGATGAACAGGTGGAAATCCTTAGAAGCTTCTTATTTAGTGGGAGGATCAGACATTGCCTTCCAGTTTCTCCTGTGTTTGGCTCTTCATCTTTCACTTGGATAAACTGCGAGCATCATCATTATTGACCCCTCGTGCCTGGCGGAGGGCTCAGCAGGAACTGAGTGGGCTGCTGTCGACATTTGTGTGGCACAGGAAAGGTGGCGGTCTCTGTGCACAAGGAAAAAGTGGGCTTACAGAAGGCAGCTCCAATGGCCCTCAGATGACATGGGCGTGCCCCGGCCACCTTTGTGGGCCTGAGGCAGGGCCAGGACTAGCAGCCTCCCCCACTACCCATTTCTGCTCCTCCCGGCCTCTGTCCATACCCAGCTCCCCTGAGAGCTGTATATATGTATACATGTGCACAGCGGACATATTTCATGTCCCCAGAGGCCCATTAGGCCCCAGAGGCTCAGCCAGCTTCTGGGGAAGCTCTCTTTTCCCCATTTAGAAGCATCGAGTGTGGAGGGTGAGGGGCCAAGTTAGTGCAGAATGTTGGGGCTCAGAGGCCCCAGTAAGATGTTTCCCAACTGAGTCTCCAGGCCCACAAACAGATGGGTTCCCTGAGGGCCCTGCTCTGTGTCTGGGGGAAGGCAATACCCAGGACTGGTTGAATTCCTGTGAGAATGTTGCCGGCGTTGATTTGCAGTTTGACAGTCAAAAATAATGCAAGCATTGCTTTGCATGTGATTTATACAAGTATCTTAATTGGCATCTTGATTATATGATTGCATGAAGTGCTGTTTTCAAGAAGGTGTATCTCTAAATAGAAAAAAGAAGAAATACACAGCTGCAACGTGTATGTAAAGAAGCTCCTCGTGAGCTATGCCTTCCCCCTGCTTTTTGGTACCAACACCATATTTTCCAGTTTCTGCCCCTGTGCTGGACCTTTAGTGGGAAACATTTCCCCCAATTCCATAAGACTTCCCTGCAGATGCGGCGCTGGGTCTGCAGTTTCTCTCTGAATCTGCTCTATTTTTCTCTGCTGCACCATCTCAGAGATGTGGCCTCTCCTAGCCTGATTACAGCTAATTATTTTAGAAATACATTTTAAAGGCAAGCTATCTTAACTTTATGACTAATCCGATGGAGAAGATCTAAGGAAAACCTGAAAATCATAAAACGTTCCAGAACATTATATTTTATGCAGTCCAGGATGTGACACATGGGGTCTTTAATAATTCACTGCTTGTTAACATTAAACAACTGTTAACATGCTCAAATAATTAGTTATGCTTGCTTGACATGTTTGCATCTTTAATAATTGATGCATTTATCTTAATTACTAACAGTATTATGATCATAATATGCATCTTTTTTCTATCTTAAAATTTTAACAAAAACTGACTTTTTGCCAAAAATGATTATGCTCTAAGTTTTAATTACTCATTGTAATTAAATTGCAAGCTGCAGTATTTTACTAAAATATCTTTCACAAAGATATTTAATGGAAAAGAGGTGATTTGTTGTTTATGCTGCCAAGTTAGTAAATAGTTCATAAGTTTGATATTACCCTTTCAGTGTGGATATAAAATAACATAGCTTTTAAGATATGAGTCAATTTAGAAGTCCTCCAGAGCTGAAAATGTTTCTATCATTTCTACCCAAAATGTTATTCCCCCTCCCGCTAGCCTCATACCACTCTTTGTGTGTGAGACAAAGTTTTTGTTAACCAGCCAGGGATATCTGAACCTCAACATCTGTTACAGGAGGTTGGAAATTTCCAACAGATTGGAAATCAATGGAAGGGTGATGTCCACACTTTTCCTCCATCTCCTCCTGCCAACCCTGTTTGATTGTGCAAGTGAGCTCATAAAACAGCATTGGGGTGATGTTTTATTAAAATGTTTCTGTATGGGGAGGCAGACAGACGTCCCATTGGCCAGGCTTTGTTAAGCTGCCCCACACCCTGTTGGAAGATTAACTGACTCAGAAATACCCATGGCTGTAGAGAACATTAGTCCCAGGAATGTTCTGGAAGATGATGGGAAACAACTGCCTCGTTTTACCAGTGAGGAAATTGAGACTTGAAAGCCTTTATCCTAAGTGCACACAAAATGATCAAGGTAGGAAGGAACTCAGATCTTTAGATGGCAAAACCAGAGCTCTGTCTATCACACCTGGGGAACTTCCCTTTGACTTGTGGTGTGTCCTTTAGAATTCATCAGGGCTTCTGTCCTAGGCAAAATCACTGTTAGCACACTGCCCAGTTCCATGGAAGGCAGTGTCATGGGCCAGGACAGGTCATTCCTAGACTTTCTGGGTCCTTACTGGGATCCCATTCTTTTGGACTGATTCTATACTTTCTTTGCTCTGGGGTTCACCCAGACTGGAGGAATCAAAAAATAGAATGGCTGGGACTTGGGAGAAGCCCTAACAAGTTCCCTTGGTTGGTTATTCACTGCTGTGAGTCATCAGAGGTTTTCAAGATGCAAATCAAGCAATTAATGGGGCTCTTTGGAAATGACAAGCAGACCCAGAGAAAATCTGAGTTCGGGCAGAGAGAGGCCCAGTCAGCTGAGGACTAAGACTCATCCCACACCCTTTAGCATCCTGAACACATAGATTATGTTCTTTGACCGTGAAGCTGTTTGACTTCTTGGGGACCTGAGAAAGGGCCAGGGCTAGGGGATTTCTACAAGGCTAGCTAGTATGGGGAACTAACTGCTCACCATCAGATTCATCAGTTAAGATGCATTTAGCTGCAAGTAGCAGAAAATTTTGACTTACACTGGCTTTAAAATGTAGAAATTCATTATTTTATGAAACCAGGTCCAGAGCTGCAGGTGGTGGGGTGGGACCCTTCATGCCTAGTATAATAACCTCATTAAGTCAAGGACACTGATTCTTTCCGTCTCTCCACTCTACCACCCTCAGAAGCTGCTTCATCACAAGCCTGGGCCCCTTGAGTCACATGATGGCTGTAGCTGTCACATCCCAGCAGCTGTCACATCCAGACACAACAGACAGAAGAAGAAGGATGGGCCCATCTCTCCCTATGCCTTCCTCTTAGGAATGAGAACACCTTCCCAGAGGGCCCTGTAGATTTCCATTCACATCTCATTGGCTGGATTTGGGTCTGATGCTGCCTCCTGAACCAGTCACTGGTGAATGCGATGGAATGACCAGGATTGACTCAGACTTGTCATCCAGAGGTGGACTTGGCATTGGAGAGTCCATTATATCCAACATGTTCCCCCAGGTCAAGCTTCCCATATTCAGCAGTCACATGCTGAGAACAGCCTCCACGTTTGGTGTCAGGCATTCCAGGCTAGATAAATGAATAGACACAGATTCTGCCCTAAGAGGGTTTCAGATAATAGGGAAATGAGACATGTTCATAGAAAAGAAAAAAAAAAAAAAACCTAAATGGAAGCCAACTGCAATTGTTTAGAAGAATAACTAACAAACGCTTGGCTCAGCACAATTCATCAGGAATTTTCTAAACATCTTCTCTGTGTATAGATATAGTTTAGGTGTTATTGGGGAGACAAAAGAACATAAAAAACTCATTCTTCCTGTTAAGGGGCTTAGTTAAGGAGACAGGATATGCAGAGAAGGGGGCTGTCTTTGTCTTTCCCTGACTCCAGACAGAGGTAGGGAGGGCTCTTGGCTAGTTTAAAGGAGTATACAGACTGCCAACAAACACATGAAAGAATGCTCAACATCATTAATCATTAGAGAAATGCAAATCAAAACTACAATGAGATATCATCTCACACCAGTCAGAATGGCCATCATCAAAAAATCTAGAAACAATAAATGCTGGAGAGGGTGTGGAGAAAAGGGAACACTCCTGCACTGCTGGTGGGAATGTGAATTGGTACAGCCAGTATGGAGAACAGTATGGAGGTTCCTTAAAAAAACTACAAATAGAACTACCATATGATCCTGCAATCCCACTACTGGACATATACCCTGAGAAAACCATAATTCAAAAAGAGTCATGTACCAAAATGTTCATTGCAGCTCTATTTACAACAGCCCGGAGATGGAAACAACCTAAGTGTCCATCATCTGATGAATGGATAAAGAAGATGTGGCACATATATACAATGGAATATTACTCAGCCATAAAAAGAAACAAAATTGAGCTATTTGTAATGAGGTGGATAGACCTAGAGTCTGTCATACAGAGTGAAGTAAGTCAGAAAGAGAAAAACAAATACCATATGCTAACACATATATATGGAATTTAAGAAAAAAAATGTCATGGAGAACCTAGGGGTAAGACAGGAATAAAGACACAGACCTACTAGAGAATGGACTTGAGGATATGGGGAGGAGGAAGGGTAAGCTGTGACAAAGCAAGAGATAGGCATGGACACATATACACTACCAAACGTAAGGTAGATAGCTAGTGGGAAGCAGCCGCATAGCACAGGGAGATCAGCTTGGTGCTTTGTGACCGCGTGGAGGGGTGGGATAGGGAGGGTGGGAGGGAGGGAGACGCAAGAGGGAAGAGATATGGGAACATATGTGTATGTATAACTGATTCACTTTGTTATAAAGCAGAAACTAACACACCATTGTAAAGCAATTATACTCCAATAAAGATGTAAAAAAAAATAAATAAAGGAGTATTTATGGGGATACATTTCAAAGCTTCTGCTGGGCCTTTGCATGGCTAAGAGAGAGGCCATTAAGAGGTGTCTATCAGTTGAGAAAGCTTTTCACTCTAAGTAACATAGAACCAGATTAACTGTGCTTGAACGTCAAGGACGTTTATTGTTAAGAAGTCTGGAGGTTGGCAGTCAGCTCAGCAATGTAATCAAGGTTTCAGGACTTTTCCATCTTTTCATTCTCTCACCTTTAGCTTGTTGGATTTTCATAAGTGTTTTTTGCCTCACAATGGCACAATGGCCATTGCAGCTCTAGGCATCAAACCTGTGTTCAAAGTGGGAAGAAGGAGGAAGGCCTTACTGGGTTGGCACACTCTCCTTTTGTACATGTCCTTTCTGTCAGGAGCAAAATGTCATTCTCAGATGTCTACCAGCAGACCTCCCTCCTAACTCACTGGTCAGAACTGGGCCTCCTGGACACCCCACGTGCAAGGAACTTGGAAATCCACAGTGAGAGAAGGAAAGGAAAGGGGGGTTGGAAAGGCTGGGGCTTTGCCACCTAGTAGTGCCTACCATGGGAAGTGTGGCTCAGCAATGTATCTTTGTCTTATTTCTGGCAGGAGGACCAGAAGGGCCCAAAGCGAGAGCAGAAAGATGAAGGAAGGGACCGGAAGTGCCATTCAAGGTGTTGTGAGTCATTGACCTTTTGCTATAAGAGAGTTTGTGCGCAAATGATGGAGCTGGTCGGCAAGTTTTTCTTCCTTATAGTTTAGACAGCACTCTCTTGAGAATGGATGCTGGTTTGGGTTAGTTGTGCGTGTGTATGTGTGTGCGTGTTTGATTCAACCCATTGGACAGTTAGAAGAATCCAAAAAAACAAAACACAAAACAAAACACAAAACAAAACAACAGCTACCCTTAACTCCCATCTCTTGGAGATCTTTACATGGATGGCTTTGGTAAATCTGGTGTTGTGCCTGCTTTCCATCTGCATCCGTCTACTTGTTGCAAGTATAGGGAAGAATATGTGATATTAGGAAACAACTGGGGGATGCATGACTGAAGTTGTGTGGAGGCATAACCTAGAGCCTTCTCTTTCAATGGTATATCAGAGAGAAAGCTGAACCTTGACCAAGAGTAAGGCTGGTGCTCAGATCACACAAGTGACATCTGCACACCCCCCCAACCCCCACCTCTCCTCCCACTGCCAGAAGCATATCCTAAGCCCAGGGTTTGTGTGCGTGGATTTGGTAAGGCAGTGCTTCCAGGGGAACTGGGAAGGCAGAAGGAGAAGCAAAAGAGGACAAAGCTAAGCACAGGCGGAATGCTAGGCAAAGTCTCACCAAGGGTCGTGCATGCCTGATCTCACAGGGGACCCTGGAGCGTTAGTTAAGAGAAAGATCTTTCAATCCCAGGCAAAGGGGCTGTGGCTTTCCTACTTGTCAGCTTTGGGTTAAGGATGACACTCACCCTCACCCTACCTGGGGCAGTGAGGAAATTTCCACGCATTTCATACTCAAAGGGGACAAAGCATGGCTCCAGCCTCCCCGGGGCAGGCCTCCCCAAATGAGCTGTTAGCTCTGACACACCCAAGTCAGCAGCTCACAGAAAACAATCAAATGGGATCTGCGGGGATCTGGGCAGACCAATGAAATCCTGCCTTTGTGGGAAATGAGACTGAAACTGGGGAGAGGAGAACCCAGGGCAGGGAGAACTTCTGGAGCCAAGGGAGTGAGCTACCTCTCCCGGGAGCCCACCAGCCTCTTTCCCTGAACCTCATCCCAGGGACCTGCAGAGAAATAGGAAGCCTGTGGTCAAGGAGGGGCAGGGGAGGGAAAACAGACTCTGTGGCCCCACAGAGCACTTTTCCATGGATGTGTTTTTCTTTCAGACCTTATAGTTAATTTATTTATCTGACCACTCGGGAAGGGAAGAAAAGTACCATTTTATGAGTCTAGGACAGAATGAAAACAATAGCACATTTAGGTGCCTTAATTTTTCTGTTCCCACAGATGTATTTCATTTTATTATATTTGACAGCAGTCAACAAACAACAAATAGGGGGCTAAGTGCACCTCTCTCAGCGCATAACGGTCTGTATTCTCTGCACACAGGGCAGAGATTTTTTTACTGCACACACTATTTGGAACTTGCCACATTGATCCTGAAAAGTAACATATAGAACTTCATTCTCCCGGCACAAGCCAGCAAAACACATCCAACGGGTGGAGGTGGGTGCGGCCACGTGAGAGGGAGGAGGGAGCCGTGAGTGAGTGAGTGTGTGTGAGACCTAGTTTCAGGGCTTGGGCGGGGTGGGGGTCTGTTGTGTGGGAGCGTGATGTGCGTGCACGAGTCTGTGGCGTGACTGTGATCGCGTGTGCTGGGTGCAGGGGGAGGTGAAGTGCAGGGTGCGGGTAACCTTGCTGGGAGGCTCCTGGGAATGTACGGCCTGGGAGAGAGGGTCCTTGTCTTTGGGGCGGGCCAAGCACCCTGAATCTGTTAAAGCTTACGTCAATGTTGAAGGAGGGCTCTGGCCTCACAGGAGTGGCCACCGGGGCCATAATCTGGGCGATCTTTATGCCCTGGGCGGTCTGCTGGAAGTCTCAGGGAGGTGGTATCTACATCCGTGTTTTATTCCCACTTGTTCTAAGTCCACATCAGTTTATGCTGGGATTCCAGTCTCCACCTTCCATCTCCCTTGGTTGTCTTAGTGAGTTCCCAGGGTGCCAGCATCTCTCGTGGGTTCCTGCAACCCCTCCACACCCCGTTGCTTACTGCTGTTGTCGCCTGGTCCCACGGGAGGATGTCTGCTCTGCCCACTGACTCCCCTGGAAGCTCAGAGGCCACCCAGCTCCCCGGGTTGACACTGTGTTGGCCACCAGGCAGGAATGGGGAGAGGGTCCATTTACTAGTCACCTCCAACACAGCTGAGGCCAGGCTGTGACCCTGGCAAGACTTCACTGAAGGCTTGGAATAGCACCAGGAAATGCAGCCCTAGAAGAGCAATAGACGTGGTTTCCCCCATAGCCCACAGGCCCGGGCCAGCCTCACGAGGTGTGTCCAGGGCCTGGCGCAGCCTGCAGTTCCCTGCCAGCGAGCCTCTGTGCACCAGCGAGCAGCTTATCCTTGACAAAGGCAGTGTCCACTCACGTGCCTCCATTGCCCTGGGCCCAGATCCAGCCTGCAAAGAGGCCTGGAGAAGGAAAAGGTCCCCAGCTTGAGTCCAGTCTTGTTAGTTTCTGTTCCTTGATTCCCTCTGCTCTGATGACTGACAGTCGATGAGACTAATCCTTTCAGGAGAAACCCTCCCACCTCCACCCTCCTTGAATTATGGCTACAGGAAATCAGTTGCCAAAGAGTGCCAGAATCCACTCGAGAGGCTGCACTGTTTGAACTGACCTTCCCCACATTGAGGCATCAATAACACAGAGCAGCCTGGTCCACACCCTGTCTGGTCACAGGGAGCCTCTTTGGCCATCTCCTTCCTGCAACTGGAGGGTGCTCAACTATGACCCACAGTGATTGCTCATCCCTGACATGCTACCATTTATAGGTACCCTCCTATCTGAGTCCAGAACTATAAAAGCTACCTCCCCGCCCCCCAGGGCAACAACAGCATTTGAGATACAGTGCTGGATTAATCTCAAATGCCGATTTACTTCCCCTGACCAAACCCCAGTCCCTTCATTCAGGGCAGTCGTGAATTCTGCTTTTCCTGATCACACTGGGAGAGTAAGTGTTTCTGGTCACACCCTGCAGGGCCGTTCAGGTGGGTTCACCAGAAAGATGGAACAGTTTTCTCTAAAGGCATTTTTAAATTTCCACCTCCTTTGAGAGAGAAAACTTGGGGAAACATTGAGAGAGCAGTTATTCCAAGGTTTGTTCTTCCCATGGAAGTGAAAGCAAACATTATACATCTCATCCCAGGAACCAGGTGACGTGTGGACTGATTTAGTCAAGAATTCAGTTAGATAAAAGGTGTAGAGTGGCCACAGCAGGCCCGGCACTGTGCAGAGCCCTTGACCACATGGAAGGATGGGTCAGGGTCCCGGTCCCCCAGGAGTTCACAGTTCCAGGAGGCCCCGTGGTGAGCAGCCCAAGACAGATGCCGGCACCGGGGTCTGAGGGAGTGGCAGGGGTGGGGGAGGTAGACCAG
This sequence comes from Monodon monoceros, assembly GCF_005190385.1. Taxonomy (NCBI): domain Eukaryota; kingdom Metazoa; phylum Chordata; class Mammalia; order Artiodactyla; family Monodontidae; genus Monodon; species Monodon monoceros. Next base: position 38,894,229 of record NW_021703766.1, read on the forward strand.
CCCCTGTTGGGGAGAGAGATTCCCAGAGGCCTCTGCTCTTCATCATTCTTTCTTACTGCTCAGTACTTTAGGGAAAAGAGATGCAAACACGCTGACCTGGTCAAATCTGAGAAGTTAAAGAGGATCTCTGAGTCTAGTTGGAAGTGGAAAGGGCTCTAAACACTGATTCCACCTTTTCATCTTAAAGCGAATACAGAGAAAAGGCCAGAACCTGGCTAACAAGCACAGGACTCCTTCACTTTCTGCATTAAGTGAGAGCGGTACAGCACCTCAGACACAGACACAGGGGGTTTACAGAGCAGCTCAGCTTTCATCTAATACAGACCCTCCTAGCAACGGAGGGGATGCAGAAGGGTCCCCCGAACCCGCACTCGCCCCGTGACCTGTGCAGGGTCCCACATTGCAGGTGAGGGCCCTTGAGTCTCCATGCTCTGGGCCCTCCATACCTGCCAAGGTCTCATGACCTTCCAAATGACGATCCGGCCCCTGCAGGAGGGTCAGGCAGCCGGGACAGGTCTCTCCACCGGCACTTTATCTGCAGGCTTTGCCCTATGCGAGGACGGGACAGTGTGATGTGCAGCTCAGAGAGAGAACCGGGTCCCACCACAGCTGGTCCTGGGAACTGCACGAGCCCTATCTACTTGGCTGTGGGAAACGAGGGGTCCATGAGTGTGTTAGAGCCTGTGGACCTGATATATCAGTGGGGAACATGTGGAAGCACTATTAGGTTTACTAGGGCAGGGAAATAAATTCATGGCTTTCATTCTGCTTAGTGTTGAATGAAATCCCAGAGAACAGAGCCCCTCCTCTCCTGAGCTCCCTCCCTGTGTTTCATCAGAACACGTGATACAGGAAGGACCCTGAGGGCCGGGCGTGACTGGTGCCTCCAGGGGGGCTGTGGGGAGCACGGGCTGAGCTCACGCTGGATGTCAGGCCGTGGCTGACCACTGACACCGCCCCATCTTGGCCTGGCCTCCCTGGGGACTACAGTCAGAGGAGAAAAAAACGTGAATTGGGGTCTCATAGCCCACACTAGCCGAGCTTCAGAGCAAGCCCGTTGGCCCCTGTGTCCCTACAGAGAAGCCACAGAGTGCATGAGACCTTTACTTCCAAGTGTCTGTCCCAAACAGCCCAGGCCAAACGGTGCAGGTGAGTTGGAGAGCTGGGAAACCAAGGCTCCATCCTAAGCTTCTTCAGGGATCCTGTGGACGAGGGATGGTCCCAGAATCGGCAGCCTTAGGGCGATGGGACACAGTGTGGGAACATTTCATGAAGTGGGCACACGTTGTGGTCTCCACCCAGTCACATTGGGGCACCCAGGATATTCACGGAATCACACACGGGGGCCAGTGACTCTGCTTGGACCCCAAGCCCCTTCTGCATTCCTCTCTGCAAAGCAGACCCTGGAGGGGAAGCTAACAGGGAAGCTCCAGATTCTTCCACTGTTGAGTGCCCGTAGCCTGATGTCTTTGGGACCCATCTTTTTGAAGGTTGGCTATCAGAACGTGTGTGACTTGGAAAGGTACTCTGGGCTTCCAGCCCATCTCAAGGAGGGTACTCTGAACCCCAAAGTCAGAGGCTTCCAGGAAGAAATATTTGTCTGTCTTTTTAATAGAGAGGCTGAAGTCTGTGCCCTGGGGGCCCTTGGGGATCAGGCTTGTATAACAGCTCCCAGCCTGGCACTCATGGAGCCCAAGACACTAAGATGTAACTTTAATGGTCTCCACTGATTCATGGGCTGCCTTCACACACTTAGAAAGAGAACCTTCCTTCTCATGACATGCCCATTTATTCAGGATTAGCATGTAAAACCCTAAATTAGGCAACCTACACTCGGGTTCTGACAGAGCCATTACTTTTTATGCTGAAAGAGTTGAGTTAATTTTAAATTATTGAGGCCCAGCACCTGAGTGAAGTTAGCATCTTCAAACAGATCGGGCATCTGTGGGCTCCACTAATGCAGAAACACAAACTGGATTAAAATCCATTTCTCCTCCACTGGCCAGATGCACATATACAATGGTGCTCAGAGAGACCTGGTGTTGCCGTTAATTCTGCCAGAGCCGGTTTTCGACAGAAATCGGCTGGGTAACCAGAAGGGTGAGTTTCAGGTGAAATCTGTCCCCATGACCCAGGTAAGGAGTGGGAGACCTCATGGGTCCTAGTCCCTTTTTGCCAGTCACGATGCCAGGCACAGAGGCCACATCCTCAAGGAGTCCTGAGTGGCAGAGACAAGCAAGAGAAATGAAAATCATGTTACAGTAAAACGGGAGAAGGAGGCAGGCCCATTGCTCGTTTTCTCAAGGCTTCCCGCCCGCGTTCCCGCCTGCCCACAGGCGGGACGTCAGGCAGTTGTCCATTGACGTCAGAGTGGCTTCCGGGATCTGCAAGGCGTCCTTAACGCTGAATGTGGCCAGTACTCTCTAAAGGGCAGTCACTGGTATGCTGCCTCCCGTGACCCGAAGTGTCTACCACCCCTCACCATCATGGGTGCCCGCCATCCCCCTGCTAGATTGCTTTAAGATCAAACTTGTAGCCATTGGATAGATATTGGCAACAGAATTGGCCAATCAGAACAGGTGAACTGCCTCTCTACCTGCCTGCAGGGAATAAGCGGTGTGGGTCACCGGCCAGCAGTCTGGGGCTGCCTCTCTCCCTGAGTGTGGGGTCCGTTCCTTGTGCTCCCACACTCTGCTGGGGCATCCATGCTCCCAGGAGACCCCTCGCCTCTCCCAGCAGTCCATGTTTTCCCTAAGAAACCCCCATTCTCCTTGACCCCCTACCTCTGCCCCTCCCCCACCCCGGCCAGGGCAGCAACACTCCTAGTTACCTGCCCGCACTGTCCCCCGTGTCATTTAAGATGATGTGTGTGACCACTCTGACCAGGGCCTAAATAGTTCCGAACTTGCCAATAATCAGGTCATTGACACGAATTGCTGATTCTGTTGTCTGCAGACATTTGACCTTCTCTCTGAGCAAATATAACAAATATATTGATGAGATCAATGGGGCTGCCAAAGTGTCGTTGGCAGTTTTGATTTCTGGCCATTTTTCTGTTTTCCGCAGGCCTATTCTCTCTTAACCAGAGCTCCTCTGGCCAGAGTGGAGAGGTCAAAGCATGAGAACTTGTACCATGGGTAGGGGCAGTGTTTGCCTCTGAGAATTGGGGACCTTTGGGTGAGAGCTCTGTGATGGCTATATACCCTGGAGTCTGGGCCAGTGCAACTCGGGGCTTCTGGGAGCCTCAGAGACCTGTGCAGGGATCAGCATTCAGCAGGCTGCCTGGAGCTGCGCTGAGCCTCCTAGGAGCCTAACTTGATCAACTTTCAGCCTGAGCTTGAACTAAATCCAATAGCGATTGGGTTGGAGCAAGAGACAGCTGGCTGCCTGGGGCCTGTGGGATGCAGCCACTGGGGGTGGCAAACAAGGAACATTTGAGAAGAAAAGCCCAGTCTCACCCCCTCACCCTGGTGTGAAATGCAAAACTGACAGCACATTGCAAAGACTCCTGTAGGTCTCTGTTCCTGACCTCGGTAACAGGAAGAAGCCAAGTTTCCCACTGTGCCTGTCCCAGGATGACCGGAGCCCGGCTCAGCCAGGACTCCAAAGGCCGCCTGGCCACCCCGGGGCCTGCAAAGGACTCCCATTCATCTGCCGGGAAACAGGCGGCGGTACCAAGTAGTGTCGTGTTCAGTTTCAAAATGCCACAAATAACAGATTTATAGATTTTTCTAAATACATTATTTTAGCTTGACAGCATTAATCATTCATGTTTCCTTCTTTCATTTTTCTACCTGCAATGGATTATTGAAACAGAAAATAACAACGAGAAAGGCTAGCAGCAGTATCAAAATGTCAAGTTTGTACTTAAGCTGTATGGGCCCAGACAGGGTCAAGAGCCCCAATTATTTGTGTATGTACACAGTGGTACGACACGAAAGGTTATGTCACCTGCAGCTATTTTCCTGCAGATTTAAATAGGACTGTACAGTGAGCTGCTGGCATGGAACAGAGGATTGTAAGAGACTGCAAACTCTGGTGTCAGAACCTAAAATATGAATTGGGTGATTGCAAGGTGTAGCTGTGGGCAACATTGCATGTCGTGGCGTGAATCCGCTCAATTACTTTGGGTTCTTCTAACCTGCCTTTTTCATGTTCACATCAGGCAAAGAGTAAAATCACAGGGCCAGGCTGGGGGTCAAACATCGGGCCTGCCTACTTGCCAAGGTGCCTTCCAGAGACCAAGACAGCGCACAGTAACCAAGCTAGCTAACCAAGCAGTGTAGATGGATGCAGGTGTGAGCCTGCAAGGGGTCACGGGTTCTCCGTGGCTGATGAATGGGTTCAGGAAGACCTGTATGTATCAGTAGTGATTGCTCCATTTTAGAATATAACCCATTACATGGATAGATCTGTAGAAACAATTTGCCATTTGGTCAATAAATGCAGAGTTGACTTTTTTTTTTGGTTTTTGGTCAGTGGATCACAACTCTGTCTTGCTTGTAAGTATTCAATGGGTATTTGTGGTCAATAGATGAATGGAATTGTACATGGGAGTAATATAGTAGATTCTGCCAAATCCTTTCACAGACAAGTCACATCTCCTCTGATTCCCTCCGTCACCCAACAAGATACGTTCTAGCCACATATAACAACAAAAGAATAGGTCGAGGCTTGGAGGTCAAGCAACTGCTAAGGGTCACTCAGCTATTAATTAGCAAAGAGGGCTCAACCCCACTGTTCAGATTTCTTTATCTTATGTGCTGTGGGTAAACTGTGAGGATGTCCCTGCAGACCCCACCTCAAGGGCTGGGGAACTTGAGTAGCTTAACTGAGGGTGAGGTCAGCCTATATTCTGTCCCTGGCTTGTGGGCTTTGAGAAACAAGAGGATGGATGGAGCCTGTGGCTAGAGAGGAGACCTTAGAAGGCAGTTATTCTCAAAGCCAACATATTTTGTGGTGCCACAGAAATGCCACCTCTAGGCAGACAGGGATACAGAGAAGTATCTTTTAAACCTTAGCCTGTCTAGTAATTCCTTAACTGGGCACCATCCTATCTCTCCACACTTATTGCCATATCCTTAAACTCTCCATACCTCAGCCAACCTGCTCTCCATCAATGTTTGGGGACATGTCCCACATTTTTGCCAGTTCTGTCCCTACTGCCCTAGGTGGCTTTCCTGTCCACCCTCTACCCCCTTCTTTCCTGCTGTCAAAACTTTGCCCTCTTTCTTGGCCCTGCTCAAGCCTCCACCCACTCCAGGAATATTATCAGGCCATTCTTCCTGTATTAGGACTAATGGAAGAAACCAAGGTTGATTCCTGTGGACTTAAGCAGAATGGAGAACTTATATAGGATTAGAAGGATGCATAGATATTGCTAAGAAACAAAGGGAAAAGGTGTTTCCAGGCCTCACAGTGTGACCTACTGAATGGGTAAACTGAATGGGTACACTATATTATATCCACGCAAGGAAGGAAGGACTGATAATGCTACAACAGGGATGAGGACCTTGAAAACAGTGTGCTAAATGAAAGTAGCCAGTCACAAAAGGCTGCACATTATATAATTCCGTTGATATGAAATGTCCAGAGTAGACAAATCTATAGAGAGGCAAAGTAGATGAGTGATTGCCAAGGTCTGGATGAAGAAGGGGATGGGGGGTGATTGCTAATGGGTGTGAATTTCCTTTTGGGGATGATGGAAATATTCTGAAATTAGTAGTAATTTTTAACTCTGAACATACTAAGAACCACTGAACTGTACACTTTAAAAGGATATACTTTATGATATGTGAACTATGGATTAAAAAAGAATGATGGGGCTGGCACAAGATGCTCTCAGGGGTATCTCCTCATTCCCTTCATCCCTCATCTGCTTCCTTCTCTCCTGGTGAACAGCTTGCTTGCTTTTTTTTTGCTCCACAATCCACACAGGAGAAAATAACCTTCCACGGCTCCTGAATTTAAATTTTCTTTGTACAAGGGACCATTCAGAAGGAGACTAGGATCTCTTAGTCCCAATTCTAAATTTTCAGGAAAGGAGTTAATTGGCCTGGATTGGGTCAACCATCCAACTACAACTGGGGTTGGGAAGGAGGAGGGTTAGGTAGTATGTCTTCTCATATAGAGTGAGAGGAGAAGAGGGACGGGGAAGTGCAGACCATCCAGTGTGAACCATCCACCACCATCTTGATCTTCTAATATACTGCTAAGGTGTCCAGACCTGTTATGTAGATAGATGTAGACATAGACATATAGATATTCTTCTTAACTCTTGTGTGTTATTTAGCTACACTTTTCTACCTCACACTTCTTGACTTCTAACACTTCTTTCCCTGTTTTTCTTTTTTTTTGGCTATAAATCTTATTTTCTCCATTACATTAAAACTTTATCAGGTACACAGGTTATTGTCTCCTTTCATCCCTTACTTTATCTTTTATATCTCATCTATAGCATCAGATATAGCCCTGGAGGTTTACACTAGAATTCAATGTGGGGAGTGAGGCTTAGTTGGGCTTGGATCCAGATTTTACAAAGTTATACAGTTCTAGAGGCCCTCTTTAAGAATACGTTTTGCATACAAAAATGGAATTAGAAATAAATATTTACTTAAGAGAAAATAAATCATCAAAAAATACATTTGAAGAAGCCAACAAATATCTCAGAAAATAGCATATTTAATCAACTAATTTTTATTAACATTCTGACACAATCCTATAGTACATTCTTTCCTACTTTTTTTTTTTTTTGGTCTGAGTTCTCTTTGATAAACAATTTTATAACATCATCTTTTAGAGTGGGAATAGAAAGATTCTTCTAGCATGCATAAAGCATTCACATTCACACTCAGTTGGATTTGCTGAATGACGTGATCCTGCAGATTTGTGCCTTACTAACATAAGATTTCTCATACGTTCTGTTTTTCTTATTCTTCATTGAAAAGGAAAAGGAAGTATGGTGTGTTTATAATACTATGGTTTCTGTTATATATATCTCTAATAAGAGAAGACTTCTTCTTTGACTAGGCATCAACAATAATTGATTCTACAAGAACAATTCTACATGTCTGATGATTGGAAGAATTTCTAGAGATGAGCTTCTGGCTCCATACACTCCAAACCTTGTTAATCCTCCACAGTCCACATATTTCTTGTGTAGGTGCCATAGGAAACATGCATATTTCAATAGAGACTCTGGTCCTGCAGTTTCACGGCTGGCATGGGGTAGATTGGTATAAAGAACAGAAGTATTCCTCAAGTCACTCCTACGAGCAAGCACATGACTACACACAGAAGTGACTATACATCCATACATAAATGCATCTCTCCAAACCCCAAATTTATGTAACCAACCTCAACTTCACCTTAGTCAGATCTCAAAATGCCCATGGCCACTCCACCTCTAACCTATGCAAGAGGACTTACGGTGGAGGGAAAGTTAAAGTGGAAAGAGACAGTGTTCTCAACCAACTGTGGTTAAAACCTCTAAAATCTTCAAAAACACATGACTATGTGATCACATTCAGGGCTTGCAGGAAGTTGTGCAGGGAAGGTGCCCTGAATTTAAGCTGTGTCAGCTTCAAGGTATAATCACTTCTTTTCACAGTGTGATTTTGGATATTAGAGAAGGGGGGAGATGGGTGTACTTGCTGGATGGATTGTAATGGGGTACACTTTTTCTTTTCTTTTCAAATGAAGCTAAGAGTTGTGAATTGGAATGTAACAGCCATTGATCTTGGCCCAATCTCTTGAAGTAGTGTCCTAAAAAAATGGAAGAGAGGATCCATCTTTCTCAGATGTCAACACAACTTTGTGTCTACTGCTTAGCCCCCAGTGAATATCTGCCAGAGAACTGGTGTTTCTGATAAACTGATAGATGGTTTAATGGATGGGTGCCCTGACTCTTGATGTGAGGATCAAACAAGATAATGGATCTAAAAGCCTTTGGTAAATAGAAAGTTGCTGTACCAAAAATAGGTCTAACAAAAGAGTTCAATTTGCTTAAGATATTCCTTATACCATAGAAGATAATCATTAATATTTTTGGATAGCAACCTTCTCACCCACCAAATCATTTAGAAAGAGGCACTTATTTTCAAGTGCCGGGGCGGGGGTCGGTTATCTAAAGACTACTGCTGACTCATGTTGTCCTTTTTCATCAGGAACATGTGAGGAATGGGAAGGAGGTATCCCAAACCACAGCCCGGGTTTTAAATAATGTCAATATTTTCAGAGGGGTACCTGCCATGAGCTGAAAATGTATTTTGAATACTTAATAAAAAGAAGATATTAACCCATGGATGTTCCATTTTAAAGTGAGACTTTTCTCCTCAGCACCCCCAACCCCCTGCCCACCAGCCTTCTGTCACTCTTAGCTCCTTAGTCGGGCCAGGACTTTTATTTGAGGATGACTTAGCAAAATAAAATAATGAGTCAGCCAAGCATGGGAATTGTTTTATCAGATACATGGGCAAGGGACAAAAGACCCACAGAAAGGCTTACCTAAAAAAGAGGATTTTTCTCATTGGAATATATAAGTGGAAACTCCAGAGTTAGATGGCTTCAGGCACAGCCGGATTTAAGGTATACGTGATGTCACTAGGACTTGGTCTCTCTCCCAGCTCAGCCCTGCTCTGCATGGTGGTAAGGAGGTTAACAAAAGCTCTAGATCTCCATCCTATTAGGTTCAAGTCCAGTGGAAACCAAGAGAACTTCATTCTGAAAAGTCACGGCACAGTTACTGTGGCTCTTAAGCCATGATAAGCTCATAGGCCCATGACTGAACAAATTGCTGTGGCCAGTGAAGCATGGTGATGTGATTGGTCAAGACTGAGACCTCAGCCCACACTGTCAACATGGACTGAAAGTGGGGAAATGGTGGTCCTGCAAAAAGCAGGTGCTGGGGGGAGGGCACAACACCAACCAACCACTAACTAATGGCTGTTCTCTCCAGCCTCACTTTGAAACGACTGTTCTGAGACTTAAAAGCGGAAGGACCAGGCTCCAGTACCCACTATAAGGATGTCTGAACTGTCCTCCGGGATGATCAGCTTGGGAGAGCGAGGAATCACCCCACCAGAAGTTTGTCTTAATCAATCTACCTAAGCAAAGATGACAGCCCCACACCCCTGGTCCATGGTGTATATGTGTATACATAAAACGTAGTTATCAAAGACAGCTGTTAATCGTGATTCTTCACAAAGGTGGTATAAACAGATCACTGCCAACTGAAAGTTTTAATTAGATTAATTCCAGAATGCAGTTGAAATGTGGTGAATATTGATTATAATGGCCTCTGTTTTAAATATAATTAATTCATGATCTGCATAATTGCTCATTACCTGTAGCTTAATTATGGGGCATAAAACATTGTTTATCACTACCATAGTAAGAACGGGGAGACAGGCTTGCTCTGATATCTTAGGGTCCTTGGTATTTTTGTTGAAGAGAGCAATGGGCATTTCATTTTCTCTAGAGCGAAAGAGGGAGAAAGGGAAAAACAAAAACAAAAAAAACAAGCTGTGTCTCCAGTGACAACCAGTATGCAGAGACAGCCTGATAAACACAGGGCATTTATGATTCTTTTATGACTACATTTTCTGACAAGATAAAGTAAATACTCTTTTGTGGGACTTCACAACTGCACAAGGCTAAAGCTACTGTCCAAAGACAGTAAAAAATTTTGTGTATAAATATACTATGTTTGAGGCTGGCTCATGGGCAAGGAGGACAGCCCAGCAGTTTGACAATTTTCATACAATACCATGAAAAATTTCATGGTTTTTCTTCATCTTACTGCTAGTACCAGAACAATACATCTTCTCTGGGGAAAAAAATTATATAAATCTATGATACTTTCTGTTTCTTCCCATATACCATAAATTCTAAAGGTAGTTCATGTGCCTATTACTGTTAGCCTATTTTTTTTTAACGCCCAAGGAACAAAACCTGAAAACCATTCCATATGCAAAAATATCATGTTGCCAGGAAATCTGAGTTAGGCGAAATTTTAGTGATTTTTGATTCTGGAGGATTTTTTCCAAGTCCTTTTACACAGATCTTGTGGGGGATGGGTAAGACAACGGGTAGTCTGTGGTCATCCCTGTCTTTGCATGAGCTCAGGACTTTCCCATGGAAGAGAGGGGGCACCCCAGTTTGAGGAGCTGTGGATGAAATCTACATACAGGAAGTGACTCCATTCTGTCATAGAAGCAGAACAAGATGAAGGGAGGGACAGCCAGGCAGCTACCAGGACCACCTTTTGTTAATTGCTGTTCAACCTTTGCAGGGATATTTCTGGAAAGGATCTAGTTACCCCAGGCCACAAATCTTTACCCCAATGGCCAACTGGAATTTTGTCGCACTGTTCCTGAAGTAGGAAACTCCTTACAACAGAATGTCTTACGAGGCCTTGCCCTTGTAAGTCATTCTTGTTCATGTTTTTGTGATGCATGCACACAAGTCCCATGTCTTTGATCCTCAGACCAGTCAACTGAGGTGGGTGGTGTAGCCACTGAAATAATCAACTAAGCAATGCATTGTAGAGTGCTATTTACCAGGACAAGTGATGTATTTTTACCTAAATTTACAAACCTGCATTAGGCCCCCAGGAATCTCTGGAAATTGAAACAAACAGAAACTTTTTAAAAAGTAGACAATAGAAGATAAGGGAGAATTTTTTCTGAAATAAAAGCCAGAAAAAAAAATGATTAAAAGTTTTTAGCAAAGTGTTTTAATCACATCCATGTAAGTTTCTTTTATCTTTAGTAGGGTGAGAGAATGGTTAATAGAATCCAGGTTTATGACCAATAATAACAATAAAAAAAAATGGAAAATGAAGTAAGAGACAATTCCAGATAAATTAAAATGCTTTGTTTGGAGCAGGTACTGCTTCCTTTATGCTGATCATAGAGACAGAAGCCTACAGTTTCTCTCAGTAGCAAATCCTATGTGGCCTTACTAAATACAGGTTGACAAATATGAAGAGGCTGTATGGCGGGAGCCTAGCATGCCATGTTTTCTGTGTGGACCCCCACCCTGGGGACAGCTCAGAGCTTCCAGGCAGGCATTGTTTACTCCCTCTGCTATGGGAATGCTATCTTGCCAGACTCATGGAATAATGTATTAGTTGGCTCCAGCAGCTTGCCACTCAAAAGCCCATAAAGAGGCAATGTAGGTGGAAAGGAAAGTTTGTTTTATTTTGGCTGCCAGCAACCGGGGGGTAGTGGGGGAAGGTGGACTCCTGTCCAAAGGCCAAGTCCCCCTCCCCCGACAATCAGTGGGCAAGAACTTTTATAGACGGAGGGAGGGGGCTACATGCAGAAACAGCCCAGGCAGCTCTGACAGTCGTCTTGAAATTGGTCATTGGTGGTCTGACCAGCGTCATCTTGACTGTTTTCAAGTACAGTTGATCTTCAGTTCCAGGGTGGGTTTGTTCCCATTTCCTTGAGGCCAGGTCTCAGAATTGTAGCAACTGATATCATGGCTACAGTCTGGTCATCATGTAGTTAACTTCTTCCACCGGATGTGGTTTCAGTATCTACAAGACAGCTCACAGGATATGGCTCAGAATATTATCTATAGCCCTTGAGGAGGAACTAAAGGTCTTTGACTATGCTTACCGACTAAACTCTTTGGTCTCCTTTGACTGTTTTCCTTTGCTTCTGCATTTTCTCACTTCTCTAATTAAACTTATTCTTTGGCTAAAGTTTTTCCACAGACAGAAGGCAGGTGGAGGACGTGGTGGGGAAGGACCACAGGGTCCTGCTCTGTTTCAATAACAATGTGCCCAAAACTGGGTAGCTTAAATAAGACGCATTTATTGTCTCACGGATCTGGAGGCCAGAAGTCCGAGATCAACGTGTCGGCAGGGCTGTTTTCTCCTGAGGCCCCCCCTTGGTTCACAGGTGGCTGCCTTCTCCCTGTGTCTCCCCATGGTCTCCCCTCTGTGTGCGTCTGTGTCTTGTTTTGTCTTATAATGACACCGCTCATATTGGATTAGAACACCCCCCCAGAGTCCTCATTTTAACTTAATTACCTCTATAAAGACCCCAATACAATCACATTCTGAGGTGCTGGGAGTTAAGACTTCAACATACGAATCTGAGGGTTATAGATAGCAGCCCATAATAATAGTACTGTGGAAAAGGTGAGCAGAGGTAGGGGAAACTGCTTTGTGAATTATAAACTATTAGGTAACTACAAAGACCCTCCCCTTATCCCCACCCAGTATGACACTGATGGGTGCATTTAGACCAGTTGTTCTTTGTGGGGAGAGGGTGGGATTTTGCCCCCTAGGAGACATTTGGCAGCATCTGGAGGCATTTTTGGTTGTCACAGCTGGAGGGGGGTTGCTACTGGCCTCTAGTGGGTAAAGGTCAGACAGATCTCAAACGTAAATATTGCCAAAGTCAAAAACCTTATCTAGAGGGATCTGCCCCTTTTCCTTTCTTTTTATTTAACCTGCTCACCTGGAGAAGGAGGAGAGTGAAGGGTGAAAAAGAGGCAGAAAGCCTTCTCTGTGCAGGATCCTCCCTACCAGATGCTGTCCCGCTAGCTGAGTACGTGTCTGACCCCACACCATTTGGCAGAGCCCAGGCTGCCACAGTGTTTCTCTGAGATCATTTTTCTGTAGATCCACTTTTCCCATTAGAATTATGATTACTTCCCTCTTCAGTTTTCTAGAAAGCTCCTTGAGTGTCCAAAGGGCTGATAACAAAATGGATGATTTAAGTGGGAGCTACCTCCACAAAGGCTGCAAGCAGCTGGAAATACCCTGCTCTGTGTCCTGCATCCAACCCAGCCTTAGGCCTCTGGATTCCCTCCCCTCCCATCCATTCCTGCCACGTCTAAATTTAGCCCTCTCCCCAGTGACTCAGGGAGAGATCGCAGCACTCCTTATGTCCTGTGATGTGGATAGAGCAGGATTACCTCCTGGTAGTAAATGGGACCTGGAAATGGCAGGGAAGGAGGGGCAGTGCACAGGGATCCGCAGAGGTTGGCGGACCTGGACACCTTGCCCAAGGACCCAGGGAGGTGGAGGAGGTCCTGTTCCTCCATGTTCGTTCTGGGTCTCTGGGAGGGTTAGGGAATGAACACCTCCTCCCAGCAGGCAGGGCATGATTCAGCCCATCCCACGGGCCACTATGCCAGGCCCTTGGCTTGGCCTTCCACTGCTTGGTCCCTTTATATGCTCAGCAGCCTCTGGGGTTTCCCTTCTCCTGATGTGCTAGTCCTGGGATGAGAAGCCCTTTGCCCTCCAGCTAGCCTCCTGGAAGAGCAGGGAGAGGAAAGTGTTTGTAGTTGAGTCTCTGTCTCAGGCTGGGTTCCCTGGAGAGGCACAGGTGGAGAGAGGTTTACTGGGGGAAAGCCTTACGCAGGGCAGGAGTGGGCAGAGGCAGAAGCTGACCCCAATACCTCACAACTGAGACCTCAACTGGTCCCACAGGGTGCTGGCTTGGGGGCTGGGAGGGACCGCAGAGCTGTTCTAGATTGAGCACAAGTCTGGACTTTTGCACCCTCGCGTTGACTGGTCACTGCTGTGGGCCCTCCCCTGGGAAGGGCATAACCTTCAGAGGGAGCCCATCCCAGTGAGAGGTGGGCTGTGAGCCAAGGCATGGGCACCTGAAGGCTGGGTCTGGGCGAAGCACCTCAGCATCAGCTACAGCCTCTTTAACAAATCGAGAGTTAGTTACTTAAGAGGGATACTATCAGTTGGCCCTCTCAGGGTCACCCCACTAAATAACAAGTACTTTCACTTTTTGCTGAGACTCTAACTTTGTCATCAGAGCATCCAGGAGAAGCAAAAGTAACAAAGGGAGGGAAACACTGTTTTCACTGCAGAGAGGGACAGGGAGGGCTGAGCTAGGACAGGTGGCTGGGCTGCAGGACCTCCTTTCCCAGGCTGCCCACAGAGGGGAGGCCCCTGCATCTGGCGTGTGGCTTTGGAAGGTGGGAAGGAGACCATTGGGGTGGGGGGCTAGCAAGAGTACCACGGTCAAGCGACCATCCAAAACATCACTAAAATCACGATTTCATGAATTCATCGGATGGTTAAATGGATGATTTTATGGAAGTCATCGTGAGGTGGAATTAAGCTGGCGGCAACCAGGGCTAAAATGTAGTGTGTGCTTGCCATGTGCCAAGCCCCACTACAAACACTCTATGTGTGTGATAACCATCCATTCCCACTGTGCCCTGCCGGGCAGATACTAATGTTAACCTTTTGGTACCTTAACTTCCTCACTTATAAAATGGGGCAAAGCAGCCAGTCTAAGTCACTAAGCTAGTACCCAGTGGAGCTGAGTGTTAACCAACCCCCCACCCCTGCCCCCGCTGTACTGCCTGCAAGCGCTGTCCCTGTGCTGCCTTCAAAGGACAGGGATCACGTGGGGTGAGGCTGAGACAAGGCAGAGGGGGCTTTTGATGACCCTCAGGTATGTGCCTGGGATTCTGGTTACCACACCCACAAGGAGGGATAGTTTGATTTTACGAGTAAGCCAGAAACCATCATCCCACTTTGTAAACCAGGAAACAGGCTTAGCTTAGGGAGTGTCCCCCTGCTAGTGGAGGTGGAGAGAGCAGGTACTGGGGCCTTTCAGAGGGACATATGCTGGCCTATGCTGAGCCCTGATATTTGTAGGTCTCTTGGAAATGAATGATAAAAGTGCCCTTTTCTATTTCTGTAAAAATACTGTCCAGTAAAATAATATCATGCATTCCCATCATAGTGTTCCAGAGTGGGGAGGGGCCTTGAGAATACTTGCTCTTTCTCCACTCCTTGCAGACTGGGGACCTGAGGTGTAGAGAGAGGAAATCACTTGCTTAAAGATGCACAGCTGGTTAATTAGGTCCCCATGTTTCTGTCACCAAGTAACCATCCTATTGATGAAGCAAACTGTTTTGGAGGGTGGGGGAAGAGGAGGGGATTGCTCGATTATCAGAGAAATCGATCAACAGAGTCACCATTTAATTAAAAAATATATCAAAACCTTTCTTGATAATGATCGACCTGTTACACTAGAGCAATTAAAATGGTGATTTTATTTACTGAGTTACTGCCAACTCCTATGATTTTTTTTTTGTAATACCCTTGTGATAACTCAATTGGAAATGTGTGGTAAGACGCAGTAATGATAATGCCTTTTCTTAAGATAACTTGTGCCATAGCTAACCAGGGGGTTTATCTGATGGGTCCGTTGTACAACTGAGGTCCCCTCTGTGCCATTCTGTCTCCAATGGCTCTGGAGGGACCAGTTAGGAGTCTTCAAAGGGGCCTGTCTTTGAACTGGTGAGACACACACGCACGTGTTCAACAGCTCTTTGGCTGCCGCACATTAGAGGTAATTAGAAATGGATGCTTTTTGAGATTTAAATATTAAGTTTTTAAAATTAAATTTTCATTTAAAATTTCACAAAACATAAAACACCCCCACCCACACACACACACACTCTCTAATCCCACTCTCTAGACATTCTCGAGGAGTGAAAGCCTAGAATTCTCCAAGCCGGCAAGCCCAGATGATTCCTGGTGGTGGCGGGTGCTTGTGTCGTGGCACGCAGAGGCTTATAGCCATGTGAATGCTGGGCTTTCAAAGGGGAAATGATGAGCCGCCATTCTCTGAAATGTTAATTGGCCCCCATTTCCCCACTTATGAGCCCCAGTACATTTGTGTCTCAAGACGTTTTGTTGGACAATGGCTGAGAAAGAATTCCATAATCAATTAAATTTGGGAAATGCTACATACAATACTGCCCTCTTGGATTAACATACTAAAAGCTCTGAGATGTTCTGAATCAATAAATCAATTTAATTTTTGGTTCATCATTTTTCCAATTTATCGGACCACAGTACCCTGTCTTCTTGTCATACCTATGAAACACTTGAAAAATCCGTTTTGAAAAACTCTTAATTGGGCAGAACTAGTCTGAAACTGATTATTAATCAAAGGAGGCATGGCAAGAGAACGAACCATCTGCCAGGGGTCAGGAGACCTGGATTCTGGTCTAGACTCTTCGTTAATTAGCTCTGTGACTTAGGGGAAATCACATTCCTATGGAACTTAGTTTATCTGCCTATAAAATAAAGGGCTAAAGCTAGAGAATTCCTAAGGCCCTTCTGGGTCTGATAGACAATGATTTTTTCTGATTTGTTGAGGCTCAGTGGGCTGTCTGCCCTTTCATCACCTATCACTGCTCACGTTGACAGTCTCAGGCTCCATCCTGGAATCTCCCAGGCCAGGTGAAGTGAGTCATGGTCCTGGAGGACCAATCTCACTGGGATGAGATTGCCACCTGTGTGTGCCCGGCCTACCATAGGGTGATGGCAGCATGGTCAGTGCCTCTCTCGGGACTCCACCTTCCACGTAGATCTCTGTAGTAAGTGCTGCAGGAGAGAGGGGGCACCCTGGCCCCTCTGTCCCTGGAGCATGAGGTCTAGATAGGGAAAGAAGGCAGGCCCACATGCACACAAGTGACCACACCCAGCAGTGCGTGCTAATGAGACAGGCTGGGACCTGGGACCCTTTGCTGCAGTCTTTGCACCTGGACAAACATCTTCTCGAGCAACAAAATACAAAGAAACTATAAGGGACTAAAAATAACTGTGTGCATGTGCATTTGGGGCAAATTATGGATAAAGAGATAAAAAGAGACCAAAAACCCAACTGCCGCCTCTGAAAAGCTGGGAGCAAAAGCAGGGCACTGCGCATGCCCCCTGCACACAACACCACCAAAGGGGTGGGCAAAACACCTAAGCCCCCCCTCTGGCCCGACCCCGGGACCCGCCCCTACCCTCACCCCATATAAGGTACCAGCTCGCCTCCCCTCGGGGGGCAAGCAGGCAGGGGAAACTCCTACTTGTTCTCTCTCCCCGCTGCTGCAACAGGGGCCCCAGTAAAACCTTGCCTGAATTTCTTGTCTGGCCTCTGATCAATTTCTATTGATTAAGGAGGCCAAGAACCCTGGCTGGTAACATGAACAGTTAGCAGGTGCTTGGGGAGATCCTAGAGGGAGACTCATGGGGGCCAGGTGATCATGGAGATCCCACAGAGGCTGGAGGACTCAAGCAGGGTGGATTGGATAGCAACGAGGATGGCCTGAAAAAAGGCACTGGGGCAGAACTGCACGAGGCCTCTTTGGAGGAGTTGGTGAATCTCTGTACTGATGTAAGTTGTAGTCAGGAAGAGTGGGAAATGATGTGGAACCAGGGGCTGCAGAATGGCAGTGAAAGCCTATAAATGTCATGTGATCAGGCTCCAGGGTTGTTCAGGCAGTTGGGAGCCATTGAAATTTCTTAAGGAAAATGGTATTTTAGTAAATGAACCTTGGGACATGATTGGAGCTTGATAATAGAGCAGGCGCCATCCGTGAGCTTTAAAAATGGCCCCAGATGTGGAGCCCTGGATGAGTGTTAGCCCTGCTCCCCAGCCTGTGGGTTTGCCCAGGCTCAGCACCCCGCAGGCAAGAGGACCTCAGGACAGAACACTCAGTGCCAGCTCACACTCCAACAAGAGTGAGCAGTAGGAACCCAGTTCCTCCAGGCTCAGAAGTGGTGAGTTCGAGGCAAGAATATCCCAAGAGCAGAAGATTTGCGGGAGTGGGAAGGAGCCCTGCCAATTCCACCTTAAAGCAAGTGAGCTTTATCTGCCACTTCTTCACAATTCACCCGTGCCTCGGGTTCTGATAAAGAGGACGCGTTGTCATGTACGATTTTTTAAAATATTTATTTATTTATTCATTTATTTTTGGCTGTGTTGGGTCTTCGTTTCTGTGCGAGGGCTTTCTCTAGTTGCGGCAAGCAGGGGCCACTCTTCATTGCAGTGCGCAGGCCTCTCACTACTGCGGCCTCTCTTGTTGCGGAGCACAGGCTCCAGATGTGCAGGCTCAGTAGTTGTGGCTCACGGGCCTAGTTGCTCCACGGCATGTGAGATCTTCCCAGACCAGGGCTCGAACCCGTGTCCCCGGCATTGGCAGGCAGATTCTCAACCACTGCGCCACCAGGGAAGCCCCGTCATGTATGATTTTAACGTCAGTGATCATAAAAAGGAACAGAATCTAATGGTTGATACCATGGGGCATAGGAAAATGAGTGAGATGCTTGGATAAGGGAGGGAGATACAGCTTCTGTCCCATAAAGGCCACAGGAGGTAGCTGGACACTCCTGGGGAAACTTTTCTTTCATTCTCATGAACTTCATTTTCAGGAAAACAGAGTAGACAGCTCTTATAGTAACTTTTAAAATAATGATTAAAAGACCAAGTTTTCTGACCTCTTGTCTCAGTAGGGATGCTGTTAGGGTCTAAGAATCAGAGGACCTCATCACTCTCAGGGGGTATCTGCTCTCTTCTGCTTCAGTCACTTATGAGCCTGGACAGCCACGTCCACACCGCCGGAAGGGCTGTTCTGAGGGGTTGCCCTAAGTTCAGTGGATTGAGCAAGGACCCTCCGAATCTGGAAAGACTTTCTCAGACACCTCATGTTGGTTCTCCGTCCTTCCTCGCCATATGCCACGTTAGGCGCTCCAACCTCCAACACGTACCACCAGTGCTCTCTCCTCCAGCCTTTGGTCCACTCACCCTGTGATGACTGGACACATCTGGCCCAGGTCTCTGGGAGCAAATCCTGAAACACTTGCCTTGGGGGTTCTGTTAGAAAGTCGAACAGATAGATGTATATGTACCAGTTACTATGCCTTTGTTTCCAAGTAATGGGAACTCTAACTCAAACTAGTAAGAACTGTAAAAGGGATTTATTGGCTCAGGTAATGGGGAAGTCCAAATGTAGGAAGGACTTTAGGGCCAGTTCAGTGCTTTCCTTTCTGCCTCTCTGTTCTGCAGCTTGCGGCCCCAGCTTCGTCTCATGGCTAGCACCTCACTTTGAGAGAAAGACAGCTGCCAGCAAATTCTGGGGTGATGTGTTTTCTTGACCAAACCCAGGGAAAAAGAGAGAGGAGAGGAGGGTTTCTGTCCTAGAACAGTGAGAAATCTCCTTTTATAGGAGTTCTAAGAAAACCTCTTTACGTATCTCACTGGCATGAAATGGGACCCAAGACCATCCTTGAGCCAATCACAATGGCTGGGGGGCTGGGCTTCACTGCTTGCCTTACCAATCAGTGCCTCCCACCAGGAGCAGGGGGACTGGTCAATTCCCAGCTACACATCTGATACAGAATGAAGGAGGGGAAATTCTACAGGGGGAAAGGAGGGAATTTTCAGTTAAAAAAAGGTTTAAACTGGATGCTGGGGAGGCAATCAGGAGCTGACCATTATCAGAAGTTTGACCCCATGTGGAATCCTATCCAATCAACCATCACTTCTGAAGTACTATTTGTATACACACACCATAACTGCTCCCTTGTGTGTGTCCCTAGATCAGTTAGAATGCTTCTGGCTGCAAGTAACAGAAAATCCTGACTCCAGCTACCTTAAATAATAAAAGAATATATTATGTCACATTCAGAGGTAGGGTGTGCCCAGGAGATGGCCTCAGTAGTCACCGATGGCCCAGGTTGCTCCCATCTCTCTTCTCTCCTGTCCTCAGTATCTGTTTCACCTGAAGGCTGATTCCCCTTATATTTACAAGGTGGCTGTTGCAGCAGCAGATGTGATAAGTAGAGGAACAAGGAGAAGCCATGTCTCACGGTTCTCTCTTGGGAGAGAGGACATTTTCCCAAAGTACCGCCCTCACTGAGAGACTCCCACTCATGGTTCATTGGCCAGAATTAGAAGATACATGGGACTGACTTAAATTTAAAACGTTGTGGGCTTCCCTGGTGGCGCAGTGGTTGAGAGTCCACCTGCCGATGCAGGGGACACGGGTTCGTGCCCCGGTCTGGGAAGATCCCACATGCCGCAGAGCGGCTGGGCCCGTGAGCCATGGACGCTGAGCCTGCGCGTCCGGAGCCTGTGCTCCGCAACGGGAGAGGCCACAACAGTGAGAGGCCCACGTACCTAAAAAAAAAAAAAAAAAAAAATTAAAACATTGTGGCTGGAGTGGATGTTGGCCACTATTGCACCTAGTTGGATAAAATAATAAAATTTGTACCTGCTGACTAGGTACAAATGAAGTGTAGCTTCTCTACATTGGGGCAGGTCTGGGGAAAACCACCTACTCCTGATATGGAAGTGCTTCCATTCCGCCAAACCTAGGCTCAAATCCCTACTCCATTACTCAGTAGCAGGTGGCCTCTGGTGGCATTTCTTAACCTCTCTGGGTCACAATTTTGTCATCTGTAATCAAAGGGATAATAATAGATCTTGATTATAAAAGCTTGCGAATATCAGTGGAGAGATCCCTGTGAAACACCACCCGCCCCGGCACACAATATTTCTCAGAAACAAGTAGTGGGACTTTCCTGGCATGTCCTGAAGCTCCTCTGGGTCTGCCTGCTCCAGCGTGGATTGCCTCTGCCCACCCAGTGTTGAGTATGAATGTTTCAGATGTCTGTAGCCAAAGTGAGAGGCAGAACATGGAAGGTTTGGGGGTTTCTCTCTCTTTGGTTGAGCCCTTTGATCAATTTCACCCTCAACAGTTTCTTTACTTAATGACTCTAGGAAGGTCACTTTGCCCTAACCATTGTTTTTGCAAAAAGTCCCCAATATACATTTTCCTGCCTGCAAAAAAAAAAAAAAAAAAAAAAAAAATCTCGAAGTGTATGTGTCAGAACATATTTTTAGTGCTTTACAAGTCAGATCTTCCCTTCTTGTCTTCTCTAGTCCCTTAGGACTTTTAGATTTACTATTTAAATATTTATAAACTGTTACAATTATTTATTAAAGGTTTATGTTGTTATTATATGTAGTATGGAA
Source organism: Monodon monoceros (assembly GCF_005190385.1). Lineage (NCBI taxonomy): Eukaryota > Metazoa > Chordata > Mammalia > Artiodactyla > Monodontidae > Monodon > Monodon monoceros. The sequence continues at coordinate 38,915,039 of NW_021703766.1, forward strand.
TATGAATTTCTTCCTCCAAAAATAACAGGACTTTCCATTAAACGACATGTGTTAATGATGCAGTAAATTGTCTCTTAAGGCAATAGAGAAAGTTTCCCTCTCCTTTGACAACCCTAAGTACCCTTATTTAAAAGTAGGGGTCCTACCTCAGTGGAAAATACATTGCTCCTGACTCCCCAGATGTTATTCTATGCAGACTTAGGAAGTTTTTAGTGCTTCCACAGAGAAATTTTGCCATCTGAAATCACTGTGTAGTCAAAAACAAAAGTTGGTAGCACTTTTATAGTTGGTAGCACTTGCTTTTCTCCATAACTACGGTTGGTGCATGTGTGTGCACACACAGCATGCATGTGGACAACACATGTTCTATATGTGTGCATGTGTGAGTGCATATGTGTCTTGGTCTCATTTTAGATTAATTAACTAATTCATTCATCCATACGTTCAATGTAATCTACTCTGTACTAACACTATTCTATGCCAAAGACAAAGAAATGGATAAGAAACACTCTGCCTCCAGAGACTCAGGGTTCCAAAGAAGAAGGAAACAATAAGTAACAAAATAACAACGGTATCTAAGTAATCGTCAAGCAGTGTAAAAATGTGTGTACAATGCTGTGGGAACAGGGAGGAACAGTTACTATGGTAGAGGAATGACTTTTTTTTTTTTTTTTTTTTTTTTTTGCGGTACGCCAGCCTCTCACTGTTGTGGCCTCTCCCGTTGCGGAGCACAGGCTCCGGACGCGCAGGCCCAGCGGCCATGGCTCACGGGCCCAGCCGCTCCGTGGCATGTGGGATCTTCCCGGACCGGGCGGACTCTCAACCACTGCGCCACCAGGGAAGCCCTGAGGAATGACTTTTTGATATATATGTAGAGCTACATGTAATATAGAGGGATTGATTTGGGAAGAATTAGGGGTTTTTTTCTTAGAATTAAATTTTTCTTCCGCCACTCAGTTGCTAACCCATCCACCTGGTTGTGTTGCCAGTCCATGGTCTAGCTCAGTAGTTCTCACCCAAGGGCGATTCTGCCCTCCAGAGACCTTTGGTAATTCCTGGAAACATTTTTGGTTGACATGAATGAGAGGGTGCTTACTGGCATCTAGTGGGTGGAGGCCAGGGATGCTTCTAAACACCTTGCAGTGACCAGGACAGCCCCCATGACAAAGGATTATCTGGCCCCAAATCTCAGCAGTGTCAAGGCTGAGGGTGGGAACCCCTGGTGTGGGTCAAGAGAGTCCTGAGTCATGACTGACTCCCTCTAAATGAGGCCAGCGAGACAGGCTTGAGTTACCGGGAGGGAGAGCCTAGTGTAGGCCCAGGGAGGTAGTCCAGGGCAGTGAGGTGAGCAATTACCAGGCCCTTCCCTGTGACCTGGTAATTTCTCATCTAGAAGTTTGCCCTCAAGGAAATGATCAGGGTGTCTGATACTGAATTATGCCTAGAGCCGCTCAAAATTGCAGTAACAATAGAAACAACAACAAAATTAAAAACCTAAATAGTCAATGCTACTAGATTGTCTAAATATATTATGACATATTATGGATTTTAAAGATGTCTGCAAGTAACTTTATTAACATATACAATGTATGTAATTTTAAATTCAGTGAAAAAAATGCCCCTCCCCTCCCCACAGTTACACACAGAAAAAAGACCAAGAGAAATAGACCTATGCATTACTGCCAGTTAGTTAGTAGGTGGTAGGATTAGAAGCAGTGTCTTTTTTTTTTTTTCAATACGCGGGCCTCTCACTGTTGTGGCCTCTCCCACTGCGGAGCACAGGCTCTGGACGCGCAGGCTCAGCGTCCATGGCTCACGGGCCCAGCTGCTCCGCAGCACGTGGGATCTTCCCGGACCGGGGCACGAACCCGTGTCCCCTGCATCGGCAGGCGGACTCTCAACCACTGCGCCACCAGGGAAGCCCCTAAGCAGTGTCGTTTTTAAATTTAATTTTCTGTATTATCCAAGTTGACAAAAATAAACATTAACAGGAAATGTTTTTCTTTAGTTTGTTTTCATTTAAAAAAATATTTTTAATGTCAGTGACTTTTTAAGGAAGGCCCATAAGACTTGGAGCCAAGAGACCAGGATACTAGGCCTGGCCTGTCCACCAATAGATGCCATGAGTTGGGGCAACCAGCATTCCTTTCTGGGGTACCTGAGGGCCCCAATTACCTCTCCCTTCCTGTTTCTCAAAGTGGCTCTAAGAGGCCAATAAAGCACTGCATGGGGATTGAAAAGCTGGAGAGATGAAGTGTTTCAATATCATCCTTCTGGCAGGAAGAATTTCATCATTGTCTAATGGACCTGGATGTCCCCTTCTTGTTTCCAGCATGTCCCGGGACACCCAGGAGGCACCCTGTGTCATTGCACTTTACAGACAAATGTCCCCACCTTTGTGGGAGGGAAGAAGCAGCCCCTCTGGAAGCTTCAAATAGATCCCACAGCCTGTTTGTGTTTGTGGTTGGAATCTGAGGGATATACTTTCTGGGCCATTAGCTGGAGCATCAGGGCATGTTAGCTAATAAAATCAGTCCAGGAAGAGAGTGGCCAGAATTTCCAACAAGGGGCTGTTTTTGTCCTTCTGCCTATCCCCGGATGGCGGTTCCCAGGCTTCTGCCTGGAACATAAATCCTGGCTGAACGTCGACTCCCTTCTGCCTGCTGCCCAGGGCTCTGCGACCACTGCGCTCTGGTACGTGGATCTTTGGCTCCCTGGAGGCTGGGGAATCTTGCTTTCCAGTCACTAGGAAACTAGCTCAGAAAACCAGTCTCCCCGACAGCCCTGGCGCCTTTGCCAGCAGGCAGGTGTCTACTTGCTTTTTTCGAAAGGGTTTGCCAGTAGAGAGTCTGCCGGAGGCATGTGTAAATCCAGAAATTTCTGGGGTTTGGCTTAGAGGGCCCAGAGGGGCCTGGAAGGCAGGGATTTCAGTCCCCGTGGCATATTCTAGAGTCAGTGCGGCTGCCAGTCCATTTTGCCCGCTCAGAGAGTTGGGGCGCCTACTAAATAATTGAAGTATTAGTAACAGTTTCTTTCCCCTTCTGCAGGCACTCCCAAAGGTCTGCCGTTTTCTTTGCACGAACAGTTGTCATGAAATACACTGGGTGTCAGTGCAGCAGTGAGGTGGTTAATTTTGACTGAATATTATGCTATATAACCACTTGGCATTTAACTTGAAAAATGGCTTTCTGCTTCACCTGTCAGCATACCCAGTTCTCATCAAATAAGTGAGTGAGAAAAATTTTTAAATTTCAATTTCCTGATGCTATTAGACACTACTTCTTCCATACTTAAACAGTTTAGCAGTGCATGTACAGGTTTTGGTATTCAGACCATGCCTCAGACTACATGCTATTACAATAGCTTTTTTGTTTAAAGGGTAAAGAGATGCATGGATCTTTATCTTGAGGTTAGGAAAATGTATTGCAGGAACACGGCCAATCAGGTTCTGAATAACTTTGAAACATGGTATCGTCACCCCAATGTAGTACAAGGAATCCCAGTGCCTACTGTAGAGAATTTGAGACTGTCAGAAGGAAGCCTTAGAAATGAAGTAAATGTGCAGAGTAATCCTGCATGGTACTTCAGGGGGAAATTGATCACTCATGTTAGCATTAATCTATTTTTACTGTTTCTTTTGTCAATTATAATTCGGTAAACCATGCCAGAAACTTACATCCATGAACTCTCTGTGTTCAAGCTTAAAACCCCAGTCTCATTCACTATGTGAATTAGAAATCTTTCGTTCTTCAGAGTTCAAACATTTTGATTAGTGTCACCTTATTTTGTTCATCCATCCCTAGAATAAAAAGCAAGAGGAGTGAAGATGATAGTATTTCATTCCTACGTCTCAGAACTACCTTCAATAACACCTTCACTTTATGGCAGATGGACCCTGGACAGCATGAGGAAGATACCTTCCTTGCTGGTTTTAGCAGAATTTGGCAAACTATGGCCTGGGGCCAAATCCAGCCCATGGCTGGCCTGACCTGTTTCTGGAAGTAAAGTGCTGTGGGGACATAGTCAGTCCTTCACATACTGTCTCTGGCTACTTTAGGTCTGCAGAATTGAGGGGTTGCAACAGAGACCCACAAAGCCTACAATACTTACTCTATGCCCCTAATGAAAACATTTACCACCCCCTCAATTTAGAATCCCCAATTTTCATTCTCTTCCCTCTTTGTTCCTGGGACTAATTTTTCCAAATCCTTAATGGAGATGTTTCTGGAAAGAATGAATGGCCTTAGAAGTTATGCACTTATAAAGAAGCTTTCTTTCTTTACTTAGGCCAAATGGGGGGCTGTGCAATTATCCTTATTTTACAGATGAGAAAGCTGAAGCTTAGAGGGGTCATGTGGCCTGCAGGTTAATTCAGGTATGGGACAAGAAGCACAGGCTCCATTTTGCACAGGGACTGTGGGGGTTAAAGAAGATAGCCAATGTGAGGTGAAGGAGAGTCCCCAGCATACAGCAGATCTTCAGTCCTTGTTAAATAGCATTATTCTCCTTATTTTTATTAGTCCGTGACCCTTACCCAGGTGCACCAGGCTGTCAGGAAGAAGGGGTGCCCACTGCTGACAGCTTTTCCAGCTACATGGAGACCCAGTCCGTCAGCCCGAGTGAGGTTGTCTCCATTAGAAGCATGGACCACGTTTCCCTGTAATGGACTCCATATTTTGGCCAAGCAGCTCAGATGTCTGGCCAATAGAAACCCATGTCCTTCCTGCACAATTTCAGCCCTAAGAATCTGTGATGCTCTCTCCCTAGAGGCCCGCAGAATGAGAGGGAGGGGCAGCTAGAAATCAATAAATGGATTACACACCTTCGAGGCTCTGCCATTTGTCATCTCTGACCTACACGGATGTTCTGGGGCTTACACGAGCCTGAGCTATATGTGTTTCCATGGTCTTTCTTATCCTCCACTTTGACCCGTCAGTATATTGTTCCCAGTTCTGAGCAGCAGGGTGGTGGAGAAAGAGAGAAAGAGAGAGGAAGGGAGGGAGAGAGGGAGCAGAATTCAAAGAGCGAGAGAGGGATTGGGAGAGAATGCCCGAAAGTGCTGGCTCCAGCTGGCCGGTATTGGATGTATGCCAGGTGCCAACATCATCCTAGTCCTTCTGAGGTCAGTTCCTTAATGGGTACCCTTCATTGGCTGCCAGGGAAGGCAGGCTGCTGCTCCCAGAGGAAAAATAGCCCTCAGATGCAGCCCTGCTCTACTTCTCTGAAGACCAGTGAGAAGGAAGAGTGAATTAACCAAGACATTCAACATATGGTCTCCAGGGTGACATGCAAACTCTACAGAACATCCCATAAGACCTCTCACAACATATCCTGTGAGTGCCCACTGTGTGCTGGCCACTGAACTGGGAGGACCTGGAGAGGGGAACCAACAGCTCCTACCCTCCAGGAACTCGGCACCACACATCTTATCAGTGCAAGCTCTAGTTTAACCCGGGAGACTAGTTACGAGTGTGCCGGAAGGGTAACCTGGCAATGGAGAGGGTATCCAGATATTGTCAACTGCAGGCTCCTAGGGCTGGAGGGATGATGAGAAGAGGTGACTGTTCAGGGTTTGGGGCTGCTCCCAGAAACTGGGGCCATGGAGATGATGCAGCCGCTGGCAGATATGTCACCCCTCTACGAACCCGAGGCTCTTAGGGGTCCCTGCAGATGGTCGTTCAGCCTCGCTCTCTGAAGCTCCTGCCTGCCAAGCAGCAAACTGGAGAGACTTTGGACAGCAGGTTGTTGAGTTACAGTGGGGAGGAAAGTCCAGCTGGGAGGAAAGTGCCCTGTGGCCTGGCTGGCACTCTCAAGATGGTGGATGGTTTCTCGAGTGCAACGGAGGTGAGGAATCAGGAGGGTGGGTTTTCATTCCAGGGCTGGTCTCCATGCAAGACTGGGCCTCAGCTTCCTCATGGGACAGCTGGGGAAGCCCCAAGGTGTTACCCTTAGATGTCATCATAGGGAATAGAGTTGTCGATCACCACTTAAAAGACAGAGATTTAGGAAAAAGAAATTACCTGAGCTCAGAAGGGTCACATACAAGGCCTACTAGGGCCAACCCAGATGCTGGTGCATGGAGACTCTGAAACCGAGGGCCTGAGTCCGGGACGTGTAGTGTGGGGGCTTGTGTGAATGATGCAATTGTGAGGCATGAAAACATGTGTGCTCGGCGGTCATGAAGCACTGCTTTTGCAGAAAAGCAAAATGACAATTCAACCTACTGAGCCCTGTTATTACAGGGGCTTCAGGCCACCAGGACGTCCCCTCACCAGAAGTTTCAGGGTGATTTCCCAGGAACCTAAGTGCAGGGTGTGCTATGCGCCTCCCCACCCAGGCCCTCACCCTGACCTGGCTCAGCCCATCCAGAGCATCTCAGAGTCCCGAGCTGATTTGTTCATGAGCCTCAAGGTCCCCCCACCCCGCTCTGTGATTTATGGCTCAGGCCACATCTCAAAATTTCTGTTGGGCGCTGATGTCCTCTTCTTCATCTCTTTCTTTAATCATGAGAGAGTAATTGTAGATATTTAAACACTCGAGTTTCCTGCAGGAATTTCTATACTTGGTTTTATAGGCTTTTTATAAGAGAACAAATCACAGTTTGGATGAAATTCTGGGAATTCTCTTGCAGGATAATCATGCTCAGATTGCCTCCCCACTGCTAGCTTAATGTGGCTGTCCAAGTCTGGGATTTACTGGGGAGCCAATTTGTTTCAAGAAATTAACAAAACCAGTACCTAAGTACCACACTGAACATAAAGTTTTTATTCATTTTGGTGAAAGCAAAAGAAAAAAGACACCCAACATTCTACTACTCACAAAACAGCTCTTGAAAATCATTTCTATGAAATTGAATCTTTCTCCCCAAATGAGTCCCTCATGCTAAGCAGAAGGCAGCATGGCCTGCAATAATCGCTCCCTTGTATTTGTCTGGTAACTGGCTCAAACTCCACAGGCTTTGCCTGACCCAGAGGTCTCATTGCACCATCTTTATACTTTTTTATTTTATTTATTTATGTTTTTTACGGAAATGCAGGGAGCCATGTTGATGAGAGAGAATTCTCAGATGGGAAAAGCCATCTGAGGACTATATGAGGATTTAGACACACAAGAAGCAATCCGTATCCTTCACACCCTACACCCCACACATACACAAATTATAATTTTTTTTTTTTTCAGAATGTGGCCTAGAAATGAGAAGAGGGAGAAGGATGTGCTTTCACGAACTTGGATGTTTTCAAACAACAGTATTTCCTTCTGGGGGGCTTGTCTCCCCTTTCCTTGCTAGTACCTGATCAGCCCCCAATTTTGCTCTCTCTCTCCACTGTCACAGTTACTTGGGAAACGAATCTCATTTGAAGCATCTTCTTTTTGCCTGCCTGGAGCGGCAAAGCTAACTGAGGGATTTCTCCATGGAATTCCCTCACTGTGCATGAGGCCTATGGGGACCCCACCCCTGTGTTGTGGAAGGCAAGTCTCCCTGTTGGACACTGATGAGTTGTGGGCCCCAGCCTGGGCCAGGTGTGAGTGGACGGAGGGCTGCAGGGAAGGGTCCCGCGCCTCATTCCACCAAGGGTTTGGGGGCACTGAAGCACCTTCTTGGTCTACTGTAGAGTGAGGAGACACTGTGGGGTACAGAGGCACTGAGGGGACAGCAGGACAATCACTGCTGGAAGCACATACCCAGCCCTGCCCCACACTGGTGCACCCGGATGGGCTTTGGAAGGAGCTCGCAGCCAGTGGTCCTTCTGGGCAGGCGTCTGTGCAGAGGAAGGGCAGAAAGAGAGTGACCGATGTACTCCAGTGAACAAGTGCTCAGTATGTCTGCCATAAGGGCAGGTGCTCAGCACTCTGGGGACAGCTAAGTATAGCACCGATGCCCTGCCATGAACCCTGGGGGACAATTTGCACTATCCCAAGACCCACGTGCGTTGACTTGGCTTCTCTAGGCAAGGACACTCCCTGAGATTGGTGTCACCACCTAACCCAGCCTCCTGGGCACCAGGGGACAGAATTGGCACATTTCTCACAAGTTCCAGGCCAGGCCATTTCCTGTGCTGTGCAGGCCCTGCGTTTACCCCCTCCTCACCCCAGGCAAGCACACATGTCCCCCTGCGCCCTCTGCTGCCCAGGACTCGCCCACTAGCCAGGCCCTAGGGCCTCACCTGAGGGGCCCGGTAGGACCTGTGCAGATCCTGGACACCCACAATGGCATGCTCTTGAAGCTGTGTGCACACTTCAGACCTTGAACCTGCTCCTACATATCCCAAACTTGTGGTCTGCTTCTGTATCCGTTACTCTCCAGCTGGTCCCTGGGTCTGATGCCTGGAGAGTCATTCTCAGTCCTGAGATCTGGGTTGGAGGTTCCCTGAGGCACTCTGGTATGACGCAGCCAGATCTGAGCGAGCTTCGCTTTCTGGAGCCTCAGTCACACCATTGACTGTGGACCTGCCCTGGTCTGTGGGCCAAGACTTCCCCAGGTGGTCCAAGCTCACTGCTGGGGAAGGTTACCTGGGAGCCTTCACTGGAGTTTCTGCCTCAAACAGAGAAATTTGCAGGCATCAGTACACTCACATGGTGGAGAGCTTTGAGACAGAGCAGAGATTTGCTCCATTCTGCACAAAGCCAGCTCCAGCCACGGCTACCTCTCCCTCACGCCCACCTCCTCAGTGCCCCCTGCTGGTTCATTTGCACACTCCCTGTGGCTTTGAGCTACATCAACCCGTTTAACAGGCCTGTAGGTTCCTTCCCCATCTGAACACAAGGCTGCCGCCTCCATGGAAAATGTTTCACCTGGAGCTGGCCCTGCCTCCCTGTAAAGACTCTCTGGTCTCGGTCTTTCAACAAGGATGAATTGAGCACCTACTGTGTACCTTCATGAGGCTAAGCTCTGAGGATACAGCAGAGAAAAGACAAGGGCCCGCTCTCTTGGATCATATAGCTCAGTGGAGGTGACAGGCCGACCAGAAAGGTGCGAATGATGACAATTTTAGGTAGTGAGAAGGGCCTTGGAAGAAATAAAATAGGGTGCTGGGGACTGGATGTGAGGGTATAGGTGTCAACATTAGATGTAGTTCCAGTGAGTCTTAAAAAGTGGCAACTAAGGGCTTCCCTGGTGGCGCAGTGGTTGAGAGTCCGCCTGTCGATGCAGGGGACACGGGTTCGTGCCCCGGTCCGGGAAGATCCCACATGCCGCGGAGCGGCTGGGCCTGTGGGCCATGGCCGCTGGGCCTGCGCATCCGGAGACTGTGCTCCGCAACGGGAGAGGCCACAACAGTGAGAGGCCCGCGTACCACACACACACACAAAAAACCAACCAACCAACCAAACAAACAAACAAAACACAAAAAGTGGCAACTAAGTGGCAGGGCCACCACTGCGCCTGTACACATAGGAGGGCATTTCAGGCAGAGGAAACGGCAAGGACAGGAGCCGGGGTGGCCTGAGCGTGGCCAGTGCGCTGGGCACAGAGGATGGAGAGGAGAGTCAGAGGCGAGGCCTGAAGGCTGGCAGGGCCCAGACTACAGAGCAGGCAAGGAGCCCGGATTCAGCTGAGCACGTGGGAGGAGCCCTGGGAGGGCTGAGCAGTTGTGACTTGCTCTTGGCTGAAGTGAACCCCGTCCCAACCCAGAAAATGTGCATTTGGCACAAGCCTGTGCCCACGGGGATCTGGGGAACCCTGTTTTCTCGAACGAATATGTTTCTAACGAACAGGCTTTATTTAACTCATCCGAGTTCTCTCTTGGTCACACAGCCCTGGTGAAGACAATTTTAAATGATCAGCTCTTATTTCCCACAAGGCCAGGCCCTTCCCTGTGGTCCTCCACTGTGGCCGGAGGGCGGGGGCTGGGAACCAACAGCCAGACCTATGGTCCAGCTGCCCGCAGGCCGGACCTGAGGTCTCAGCGGGAGATACAAGCTGAGCCCAGGCTCCCCTTGCTGATGGCCACACGCCATCCTCCTGCCCGCTCCTCTCTTCTTGCTGCAGACCCCGGGGCAGGAGACGGCCACAGTTTCGGATGTGGTCTGCCAAGGTAGGATCTGAATTAAACCTCGCCGGGTGTCTCTAGTCCAGCAGCTCGCTGGGTGGACAGGAAACGTTGTGGGCTTCTGTGCCCTCACTAATTCCACTGTGTGGCTTTCAATGTCACTGTGTTTAAATCCCCGTCAGAAAGCCCTTCAGGACAGCCGGTTTTATTTACTGTCAATATAACCGCTCCTTGGTTAATACCGGCCTAAACGCCATCAGGGAGGAAAGCACGGCGTCTTATAAACTGGACATCTACCTGCTAAAGGAACCAATCCCCTGCCTCTCCTTGGCATATGCACAGATGAGAAAGTTTATTGAGCCCATTTTCATATCTTTCCACTAATGCGAGGATTTGAAGACCTTTCTAAGTATAGAAGCAGTAAATCCTGGTTCGTGTTTCACCCAAAAACGGAAAATAAGAATACCTTTTGACTGAGAATGGAGAGTCGCCTGGCCCATGCCTCCAGTTTAGGTAGCTCAGTTCCCAACAACATGGACACAACAAAAAAACCACATTGTAGCAATCAGCCCTCTAATGAGCCTCTAACTTGGTTTCCACCTTATCCCAAAGGTATAGGGAATAGGACTGCTTTTTTAAAAAATATCAAGAAAACATCATTTGCTCTAAAATGTCCCTAAAAGCAGGTCTGTATTGCCAATAAAGGCTAGGTAATTGTATCAGCATGGATCAGAAAGCATTTCTCAGGCCCGATGAAAGAGTGTGCAGGGCTGGGGAGTGGGGAGCAGCGGCTGCACCCTCAGTCCTTGGGAAACAGCTCGCCCGGTGGAGGGAGGGGGGCAGAGGAAGAAGAGAGATTTTCAACACAATGCAATTTCCCTTTTAAAACCAAACACCTTTCCCTCCCCCTCGTTTTGTTCTAATTAGTTAAACTCAATTCCTTCTGAGAAGTTGTCTCTGTAAACTCAGGTCAAATCAAAGAAACTTTCTGGCTGTTTGGTTTCCAGAATCAGATCTTTCTTGTTGCCCTCTTCGGCCCCTGGTTCTGAATAACTTAATTATTTCTCTCCCCATCCAGGTTAATGACATACGGAAAAGTAAAATGTGTGGGTGGCTTAACAATATGACCAGCCTTGCTCTCCAACTTAGAGTTCTATAATCACTTGACTAGAAAACACATATACAGTATAAATATTTAAGAAAAAGTAAATTCCATTAAGCTGCTGTGTGATAGATGCAGTGGTAGGTACTTATCTTTGAAATATTAAACTCTAGACATTTATATCCATACAAAAAAGAGTTTCCTGCCATTTGATGAGAATTATGTGCCTGGCACTAATAAAATATTAAACTCCAATTTAAAAGATAAGTATCTTATCCACTTTTTTCGTAATAAAACACTTTACGGTGCTCAGGAAAGCCAATATGCATCAGAATTTCCATACAATACTGTATTTACAAACTTTCATAAAAGTTTTGTGTCTGCATTTATCAGTGGCTGGTTTCACACTAGCATCCTGATTATTTTCCCTAATGACATGGTGCATTTCAATAATGCATGATGGAAGGTGTACAAACAGCCTTTGTTTTTGTATATGGTAATTCCATAGTTTTGGTTAGTGGCTCTCACTGTCAGTTAATTAAACGAAGGTGGTCACTAAGATTGCATTATCCTTTTTGGTGCCCATTATATAAATTAATGTCAAACTGATGCAATGTTTCATGTTTAAAATAACAGATACAAGTGTTAAAAATTATAGCCTGCAGTTTTCCTATTTGACAATGCATTATTTTCAGCTGCAAATGTCAGTTTCTAACCCCTGCCAAGAATATTGTGGAGAGGGCAATGAGTAATAAGTGTTAGGTATCAAATTTAGTGTCTTTTGAAATTTGCCCAGTGTTGCCAGGGTGGGGGTGGGGAAGCAGTCAATGCGTATGTGTGAATTTATGGAGGCTCTGTTTCCAGAGCCCTGTGGGATAAGAAGCAGTCAGCCTTTCCCCGGCAAGAGCTGCCTCAGAGTGCAATGCCAAGTCCTGGCAGAGGCCTGGGAGGGCCAGCCTTGGGTGGTGTCCCAGCTGTCTCTGCTGCTAGGGATATTTCAGACATTGGAACAGCTAGAACTTATGTGATGCTCCTGAAGGGAAAGACATTGTCAAATGACCTCACCTAATTTGACCTGGACTTCGTAAGCCCCCGTCTTTTCATTGACATAAATCTCACCTTTGGCTTAGATGTTGCCGAGCTGGGCTTGGTCACTAATGGAATGTTCCTGACACCCTGAGACTGTTCAGTCTCTGACAGCGGAAGTCACATGCAGAAGCCTCCCTGTCCCTGTAGAGACTGGCTTTGACAAAAGGATTTCTATTAGCAGCCTTCTCCCTCTTTGTTTTGATAGATATCAAAAGACAGCTCTGCCTTAAGAAATGTAATTACCCAAGAGGATGATTGGAGGTAAAAAGCTAGGAGAGGTAAATAGCATGATGTTTAAATAAACAAAAACCACCGCAGGGGCAAAACCCCTATGCCGTCACCTGCAGGTTTGGGATTTAGAAGTGAAAGGTGCTTCCCAAGGCTGTGTCCCTGGGCTCATGACCAAACCAACGATTTTAGCTTGGGCGATACGTGTAGCGTAGGACTAGCTAAAAGGTTCTAATATCTGTGACATTGGAAAGTACCAGAGTGACACTGATGCTCTGAAGTTGTGATCAGCCAGAAGAGACCTTTGCTCATTCTGAGACCTAGGTCTTCAGTGGGAAGTACCACCTGTCAGAGGAGGGGGTGTGGGGATGCCTGACCCCTCCACAGCCCAGCTGGTGCTTGGCCAGCGATGACCAAATTGCCCCATGACCATCACCAGTTGGACATATCAGAGAAAGGCACTGCCCAGTTCTAGCATGGAGACCAGAGGTGACTATCTACAGAGATTTTAAAATAATAAACATCTTGTAGCCGAAAGGACAGCAGGTTTCTAGTCTTCTTTCCATTGGTTGTGAGTCCCAACGAAGTAGACGAAAGCATGTTTTATTTTATCTTGAGAATATTAGTGCAAATGGTCATTTTTGCAGATGTGATGGCCCGTTGGTAACCGTGATCCGTGACTGTTGCGTTGTTTGGCCGCAGAAATCAGCTGATTCTTGAACAGGAGAGCTCTTCCCTTCTCTTCCAGGAGATGAACAGCAGTAGAGTTTCCTTATTTCTGTAAATTACTGTAGAAACAATGGGCTGCAATTATCATCACATTTGAAAAGTATCTGGTAATTACACTCAGGCCAAACTCCACTTAATCCCTATGATATCTATTATGAGCAAGTCAGTGTGATGCCCTAGCATGCACTGATCCCTTTATCTTCCAATATTCGAAGAAATAATTGCTCTGTAAAGAGTTCCTTAAAAGCCTGGCCTGCTGGGGTTCTTGGCAGCTATTTCATAAGCTGTAGTCTGAGGGGGAGAGCATGGCTTGGGCTCTTTAATTTTGGGAGGTGCAGCTCGGCAGAGTCCTACCTCAGGTACTCACTAGCTGTGTGATCTCAGGTGAGTTTCCTAACCTCTCTGAGCCACTGTTTCCTTCTCCATAAAATGGGGGCAGGAATAAGACTTACGGTGTAGGATTATTATGGTGATTAAATGCATCAATACGTTTAAAGCATCTAAATTGTTGTTCTGGTGTGTGATTTAGAGCTTCTGGAAGGCTTAGTCCTGGAAGGCTGCCCCAAACAGCCTCTTGCAAAAAGTGACAGTGTTGAGCTAAAGCACCGTTGCCTGGGGATGACAATATAGATCTGAGTCTGGCCAGAGCCCCCACAGTGGAGGTCAGTCCACTCTGGGCTCATGTGGCATCCTCTGGAGGACTTGGGCAGGTTTTAGTTTCAGCCTGAGTCTTGGGGAAGGAGGCCTGAATTTGGCTGCTGGCTGCTTCATGCATATGACCAGTGGAGCTGGAATCAGAATGCTGCTCTCCTAGCCTTACCAGGAGACCCAAATGAAGCAAATCACATAAAAAGGGGTTTCGAAAAGTAAACTGAGTGGAAAATAAGATGTTGATAATCATAACACTATATTATTAAAAACATGGCCCTAATTTATTTGTTTAGCACCCCCTCTGTTCCCTCCTCTCCCACCCACTACCTCTGCTGTAGATGAGAGCCTGCCCAGGCTCCAGTCTGACCCTTCACCTGAGTGCATCTCACAGCCAGAACAATCCTCCTAATATAACCAGCCACAAACCACCTTGGGTGAAGTCTTCGCTTCCTCATTGACCCAGGTTCAAGTTCAAGCTCTCGGCACGGCTCCTTTCTCCAGCCTTGACTAACTCTCTAGCCTAACCTCTGCTCACTCACCCCTTCTCGTCATGCTCCAGCCAGATGGAAACTTCTGTTGTTCTTGGAAAATGCCACATCTTTCCTCTGCTTCTGTCTTTGCAGGCCATTGAGTAGTTACGGGCAGAGACTCTAGAGCTAGACTCTTCAGATTCAAATCCCTGCCCACCATTGAGAAGCTGGGTGTCCTTGGGCAAATTATTTAACTTCTCTGAGCATTCATTTTCCCACCAATACTATGGAGCATCTACTTCATAGGGTTATAAAGAGGATAATTAGTTAAGATATAAAATAAGCTAGGGGTCTTGGGTTACTTTTTTCTTGTGAGATGTGTCTTAGGAAAGGGTGACCCCTGGGCCAGATGTGAAGATCAGTCTTCTTAGATGGGAGAGGTCTCTTGCTCTCTTTTCTATCTGTGGACACTTGAAGGCTTAGGTTTAAGCCCCCCTTTCCCAGGAAGCTCCTCAGTTCTCCATCCCACACGGCTCTCTCCCACCCCACATGCTTTAGTTCTGTATTAGTTACTATTCAGTCTCCCAAGAAGTGATCCTAGTAGGACCTTAAAACGGCAGAGAAGCCCAAAGCCAAACGGAAACTTGTAGTTTCCAGACCTGGCCTTTGACATGACTGATACACCATCATTTTTTTTTGATTATTATTTCTACCTAATATGTGATGGTTTTTATGTGGCATGTGATTGTAGAGTCTCATTGAGGAGTATTCTAGTCTTGCTCTAATGCTCTTTTTGTCTGGAAAAATAAATACAAAGCAGAGGGAAGAGGAGTATAGTTCTTTATGATATGGCCCTTAATTAAGAAATGTTGGGCTTCCCTGGTGGCGCAGTGGTTGAGAGTCCGCCTGCCGATGCAGGGGATGCAGGTTCGTGCCCCGGTCCGGGAGGATCCCACATGCCACGGAGCGGCTGGGCCCGTGAGCCATGGCCTCTGGGCCTGCACGTCCAGAGCCTGTGCTCCGCAACGGGAGAGGCCGCAACAGTGAGAGGCCTGCGTACCACAAAAAAAAAAAAAAAAAAAAAGAAATGTTACCTGGGAGAAGAAAGTGAGGAAGATGGAGGAGAAGAAGATGACAAATAAGAAGGTGGAGGCAGAGGGACAAAAGGAAGGAAGGAAGGGAGGGCAGGAGTTAGTTGAGATCCCCTGTCTAGCTTCCCGGGACCCAGCTCACTTTCCTCCAACTAACCTGAAGCTGATCTCGTGGAAAAACTGATGCCTCAAATCTGATCCATTCTGTGTGACAAGGACAGGGTGGGTGGCTTCTGTCTTCAATTTAAGGTAAAATTAACGCATATGCTTCTTCGGTATTTTCACAGTATAAGACTTCCAGCCAAATTTGAGTGTTTCCACACACTTCCTTCTCAAGGAGACAGATTTGCATATGCATTAAGGCCATTTTATCAGAACGCACACACAGAGGAATGACACATCTCATTGACAGCACCCAGGTGACGGATAACTCCACACAAAACATACATTTGTGAGGAAAATAGGAGGAGGAATAGAATTAGGGCTGGTGTGTGTGTGGCAGTGTGTGTTGTGTGAGGAACCACAGATTGCACTGCCTGACTCACTTCTCCGCACTGGCTCTGCGTGAGTCGTGAGTCAGGTGGCGACAGGTGCTCCCAGATCGGACCTTCCTGTGCTCCCCATTGGGGTCACTGGGAACCTGCGTCTTTGGTGTTTCGCGCCTGAGGCACAGTAAGCCCCACCTGCCCAGTGGTTCCCGCAGTCTGGTCCCTGATCATGGTTTTACCTCCTTCCCATCACCTACCCAGCTGCTCTGCACACACTTGTGTCCCAGAGTCCAGAATGCCCTCCCTGCAGCCTGTCACATCGGGCATCCGGAGGAGAAGTTCCTGGCAGCCCGTGCACCTTAAGCTCGGGGACCCTTCACTCTCAGGGCCCGTGAGCGCCGTGAGAGGTGGAGGTCCGGGTGGGAGGCGAGGCCAGCTAGAAGTCAGGAGGCATTTCAGGGAGCACCTAAAAAGCCCTCAGAAGGCCCAAATCGCCAAGTCCCCAGTACTGTGATTTCTTTTCTCATTCTCAATAGTCACTTTCATATGCATACATTTCTTACAGAGGGCCCCCCAAATTATGAAAACCTCAGGATCCACGAATTCTCAATCTGCCCTGTACAGGCTCAAATTCTATCAATTTCTATCAACTCAATTCTCAGCACAAATTTTACCTTCTTGGAGTATTTTTGCATTATTGTTGCCAAGCTTCAGTTACTATACTTTACCCTGGTTTATAGGACTTAATGACACTCAAAAATTGTCCCATTCATTTATTCATTCATGTCTTACTTGTTTGTCTGTTCCATAGCTCGACTGTCCCTGAGCACAGGGCCCTGGTCTGGTCACTCATCCTCATGTCCTTACGTCTACAGCCACTGTAGCAGGTGTGCTGTTCATGGCAGTTGATCGTCCTGTCTCCCCAGGACTTTCTCTGCCCTCTGGAAATGTCATTTACTTCTCTGGAATTACAAGCATCCTCGTGGATGAAGGGGTTGGCGAAGTGTATGAAATTTTCTATCCATGCTTTTTGTGTCCCAGGAACTGTGCTAGGTTCAAGGTGCTCAGAGAACATGACAGGAGCAGTTCCTCCATTCAGGGAGTGCAGTTTGTGGAAGACACAGACATTTTATGGAAAATCACACAATGGTTTAATGAGAGTTGTAACGGGTAACTGAAGACTCACGGGAAGGGCAACAACCTACATCTAGCGTGCGTTCCCAGAGCTGTCAAGTGCAGTCCCGCCTTGGTACTTTGGAGAGTGGCATGCGCAGAGGGCATTGGGCCCTTCGCCCCCAACCCCACCCCCAGGACCTCAGCGTCTCTCAGCCTCTCTTCCTCGGAGCAGGCATGGGGAGAAGAAATTTCCTGCCACCCCCTCACCTTCCCTCCCCACGCCTATCTCCATGTTCAAGGGTCCCTGGAGCCCCCTCAGATAGCCGTGTTACCTCTTGAAGTGCCATCTTCTCTCACCTCCCAGCTGAGTTATTGCCTCCAGTGACTCTGGGTACTGGGCTTTCGAAGGAGAGCTGATGACCTATGGCCCCAGGTGGCTGACGTGGTTGACTATACCAGCTCAGATGGGGTCTTCCCATTCTAAGCATCTGGGAAATTCAAGTGAAAAATTAAACATGGGTAAAACCCAAACCTTCCCTTTTTATTAAATGTAGATAACAAATGTATATTTGTTGTTTTTAATTGAAGTGTAGTTGATTTACAAGGTTGTGTTAGTTTCGGGTGTACAGCAAAGTGATTCAGTTAAACATATATGTGTGTGTACGTATATAATCTTTTTCAGATTCTTTTTAACTATAGGTTATTACAAGATATTGAGTATAGTTCTATACAGTAAGCCCTATGTTGGTTGTCTATTTCTTGTATAGTAGCGTGTATCTGTTCATTTCAAGCTCCTAATTTATCCCTTCCCCCCTTTCCTTTTGGTAACCTTAAGTTTGTTTTCTATGTCAGTGAGTCTATTTCTGTTTTATAAATAAGTTCATTTGTATCATTTTTTTAGATTCCACATATAAGTGATAATATATGATATTTGTCTTTCTCTGTCTGATTCAATGTGTATTTGTTTTTCCATAAGGGCGGGGTGAACTGTATTGGCTGTCTTCCCTTTTGTGAATCTCTGGACCTGGCTTGCTTGGGAAACCTCATGCATAGATTCACCCCTTTGATTCCCTCAGGGCTACTAGTGACCTGAAGAGCGACAGCTGGGTCACGTGCTCATGACTGTGATGGCTGAAAGCTTATGTCCATGATGGACACTCAGCCAGTCTTCACTGGATGTTAAAATGCCACTGCAGGCACACACATGTACTGTTCTTAGGTCTCCCTCTGTAGGAGTGAACAGTGCAATTTGGGATGGGCAGCACCTTAGAAAATTGTATACAGTTGGCCAAACTGGCCTTATATTTAATCACGTTAATCTGCATTATTGATGCATATGATCAAAACTTGCTATAACCCTTTTAGCTGTTTTTCACAATGCAGGTGCAGCCAGAGTCAGAGACACAGACCCAGGTACATATGGGTATTTTAAACTGTCCCCATCCTATTCTTCCAGCCAGCACTCAGTTGAAGCATGTGACTAACAGGGGGACCAGAGCCACCGCAGATCACCAAGGATAATTTGTGAGAGGGTAAAATAGCTTAGTGCAATTAACCCTATTGTCAGCGGTTAAGATTCCTGCAATGACATGTGTATCAAAAGTGCAAGATAGCAGAGCTCTTTGTTGTTAAATGCTCAACCTAGAACTCTATTATTTTGCTAAGAAATTGTAGAAAACTCAAAATTTTTCTATCAAGTGTCTCACTGGGTGCTGAGTCTATCTTGTTGCAATGTATTAATTTTATTTTTCCATTGGAGACTTTGATGATAGCTCACGTCTGCACTCTCCCTAACCTGGTAGCTTCCCTACGTCTTTAGGAGAGAATTTGTAATTGCTGGAATATTCTTGGCCATCCTTCATTTGGAATTTATGTGGTAATTTCAGCAAAACTGAGACCTTGTGCAGCAGTTTTCATCTTTTTCAAGGCTGCCTCTATTTCTTGAGATGCTGGAGGGTTTCCAATTATTCCTTCTGGTCTCTTTGGATGTGAATCGTAACAGATCAGCTGAGAGTCGCAGTTCAACATTGTTAAGCTTATCAATATAAATATAATGTTAAACCCCTTTTAGATAATTGGAGCTATGTGTGAAAATGTGACCAATTTGTGCATAAATTGGTCCTACACTTCTTCCTGGCAAAGACAGAGAGAGAGGGAAAGAGAGACCAACCATATGTGAGGCTGGTTTGCTCCTTCTCAAGGACTTTTCTGCACCTTGAATCCTTGATCTGGTTTTGTGGCTGTTGACAGTTGGAAACCTGCAGAGATTATGTAAAACCATAAGGTCCTTTGCCCCTTTGAACCAAATTCTTCCGTCCTAGAGGCTATAGAGTGAATATCAACAAGGCATTTACACATCACACCAACAGGGAAGATGCAGACAGTCTTGAGAATTAAACGTCTCTGCTTGGACCCCTACCAAATTCAAACAACCAAATGGAGAGACTGACGCCCATGGAGAGGGAAAGAGAGGGTGCTGAGGGAAATCCTGGAACTGACTTCTCCTGCTTGGAAACCTTGCTGTTACTTCGGGATCCTGGAAAGCTCATACTCTCTTTGCTGCGTGAGTGCCCGTGTGTGTGTGTGTGTGTGTGTGTGTGTGTGTGTGTGTGTGTGTGTG